>NW_017275156.1:0-220 GCF_001594065.2 Cyphomyrmex costatus
TTGATCTTCTGACAAATGTCGCTGTATCTTGCAAACCGTTGGTCCAATCGCTTTTCCACCTGATACTTTTCGATAGAACTCGTCGAGAACTATAAGAAAAGCTATTCAGAACTACTCGGTACTCTCAAAAAATTTTCCAACGTGGGACTTGGAAAATAATTTGAAGTCAAAATTTTTTGGGAGTTCCGAGTAGTTCTGATCGGAGTTCTGGATAGTTCTC
>NW_017275157.1:0-274 GCF_001594065.2 Cyphomyrmex costatus
ATTTTAGTTTTAGTAGATAAATATAATATTATATGTATAATAATAAGTACATATAATAATACGCAGATTAATTTTGTTTACATTCCCTATTTCTCCTCTATTCTTCTTGTTGCATAAGCACAAACATTAAATTATTCATTATATGAATAACAGTATAAGATAATGCGTCTTTCTTTGTCACTCTTGCGTGATTTCACATTTTCACGGCGAAATTTTATGCCGAGCCCGCTCACACGAATAATTTCGTATTCTCACGAGGTGAAATTAACCGTAA
>NW_017275157.1:375-763 GCF_001594065.2 Cyphomyrmex costatus
GGAAGATTCAAAATTCACTTCCTACTGTTTTGTAAAAAAAACAATAACAGGCCTTTTCTTACAATCTGAATCTGAAAATAAAATACATCACAAAGAATCAGTTCTTTCATAATTATATAAAGAGTAGAGAAAACAAATTAATAGAAATTCTAAATATATCTGATACGATTGGAATCAATATTGTATCAGATAATTTTAGAATCTCTATTAATTTGTTCTCTCTATTATATACATAATTATAAAAGAACAGATTCTTTGTACTGAATTATAATTTCAGATTTATTGAAAGGAAAGGCCTCAACCAATCTGTCTGTATATATCTTTTACTAAAATATCCAGAAAATTATTTGTACATTTCCTTAAAAGGTAATGTGTACTAAAAAAAAAA
>NW_017275157.1:993-4777 GCF_001594065.2 Cyphomyrmex costatus
ACCTGCGTCATAATACACTAGCAAAAATTCTGTAAAAATTCATCAAACTTTGCCGAAATAAAGCAAGCAGAAATCGAGCAATACATGCTGACAAAATAAATTAACAAAAAATAGATCAAAACTTGATATAAAACATGACTACATGTTAAATCAGCAAAATGTTGTTAAAAATCTGGCACACTCATTGTCATATTATGACAGCAAAAACGTAACAAAAATCGAGCACAGCCTGCCGTCACGTCGCGATTACAAAAACGCGTCAGATATAGAACGTGATCTGCCCTATCAGCCATTGATGCCGAAGACGCAGCAAAAATCATGCATAATCTATCTATTTATATAAATTGTCTATTTTAATAAAATATTTTTATTAAAAATATATATATAGACAATTCGAAACATCTCTGTCAATAAGGTAACAGTGGAGCAGTACGTTAGGTGAACGAATCAGAACTGGACCGTGGATCGAGTCACGAATTCAAATCCTATCAGGTTTAAAAGTTTTTTCCTAGGTATTATTAGTCAGTTCAGTACTTAAGGAGAGGACACAAATGATGGAGAAAGAAATCTAATTAATAAGAATTTAATTAAATTAAGAATTGCTGTAACTTTTTTTTTCGGCAGTCTATGCGCGATTTTTGCTGCGTTTTTACCATCAATAGCTAATTAGGTAGATCGCATTCTATATCTGCCGCGTTTTTGCAGTCACGACGTGACGGCAGACTGTGCTCGATTTTTGCTGCGTTTCTGCTGTCAGTACTGGTTATGTCAGGTTGTGTTGTATTTTTACCGCGTTTCGCTGTCACGATGTATTAGCAAATAATGATTGATTTTTGTTGTATGTTTATCGTTGTATTATGTTGGCAGGCTAAGCTGTTAGAAACTAAGCTTAATGAGGAAGCAGCAGCTTGATATCTGCTGTAACGTCATGATCAAGTTTGCTGGCATACTGCTAGCATTTTGCTATCTGGGTAGTTACCTCAAAATTATTCTATGAAATAATCTATTATTTATCAGGGTATACTTGTAAAGATATTGTAAAAAATAGGACAAATGTAATTGAGACCTGATAAATAATAAATTATTTCATAGGATAATATTGAGATAACTATCAAGTATAAGTATCAGTATATAAAGTTATATACTGACAGATTGGATTCAGGTCTTTTCTTTCAAAATCTGTAATTAAAATGCAACACATAGAATCAGTTCTTTTTAACAAATTTTATATAGAGAACAGAGAAAACAGGTTAATAGATATATTATAAAACTTATCTGATACGATATCGAAGAGATGTTTTAATAATTTCACGATAATTCCACGAACCAGAAGCGTGCTTGGTGATTTCAAAATGTGTGAATGTAACAAAGAGATGCCGAGCCACCAATCACGTCAGATTGCGTTAAATCGAGAAGATTCAAATCTTCACTTCCTATTGCATTGCGTACACACTTAATTAAAATTTTTTTAATAATCCTGCGTGCGAAAGGATATTGCAACTTTAATAAATTATTTCATATTTCATAAAATAATCAGATAAATGATCAGAAAATTTATTTATTTTAATCTCACTTACAGTTTTTATATGCCATCTATGTGACAAATTTCCTAACCTGTATTTATGCTCGCAGCATTTTCGAACGCAAGCACTGTCGTTGCGCAGGTTTTATACCATATGTAAAATATCTGCGCAACGACCTTAGCTAGTAGAATTGTCTTTAAAAAGTTATACAGATATTCTAATCTCACTTAGGTATTCGTCTATGCCTTTGACTATATACAAATGGACTGCTAGTTACCCCCACTTTTCCTACCTTTTCCATAAGATAGAAAGAGAGGATCGTGTATCCAAAATCTCAGAGCCATCAGGTCCGGAAGTTGGCCAAATCAAGAACTAACTAGCTGCATTTTAAGTAAGAGTCGGTAAGAATGGTACGAATAACTCCGAATAAATAATTAAAGTGATTCAGAAGTACTGCTAAATAAAAAAAAATGGTTCGTTTTTGTTTTGCTAAGTCAAAGTATATTACAGTACAATAAAATATTACTAAATGTGCCAGTTCAAAGTGAACATATATTATGTATATTTTCTATGTTGAATATGTACCACGAAAAGTAAATGATAGTTTATTCAAGGTGCAAATTCAAAATTAACATATCTACATATAAGTAAAATCTAAATTAAAACGATTACCTAACCACAAAATAAAAAACCCAATAAATTTCAACCTTTGAAAATTAACCCCAAAAATTTGAACCTTTCTAAATTAAAATGATTATCTAATAATGTAACCTAATAATTTAAACCTTTAATATTTTAAATGATATTATCTAATATAATACATTACCACGAAAAGTAACTGATATATTACTAGATGTGCCAGTTCAAAGTGAACATACATTATGTATGTTCACGAAAAGTAAATAAAATTGAATTAGCCTCTTTCGACTCATTTACGAGTTGGATGCATGTCTCACAAGTGATTTTTTTAAGCATGCGCATTTCAATAAAACCTGAGATGTATAATACAGAGTTGTGTAATGTTGAATTTATTAATTGAAGTGGGATATCGTCAACCATTATATCTTCAATATCTTCTTCATCAAGTTCCTTGGGGCTCTTCTTGATTTTTTTTGTTGAAGATATCGTTAGGATATTTGTGTTATCAAGCGGTAGACAGTTTGCTGCAGCTGATGATTTCACTTCGTTGTGATGTAAAAGCCGTTTGTACGCTGAAGTAAATTGGATACAATTTGGATTGTTATTGTATCCTCCCATTGTTCGAATGCATGAAAAAAATATTTCAAGATGATCTTGAGAAAATTTATATGCTAATATATATTTTAAACATCTTGTTTCAACATATTCTTGATATATTTTTTTCAAATTTTTCATATCGATAATAAATCCTAGAAAACCGGTCTTCGATTTTGTTTCTATTATACATTTTCCATCGAGATGTAATTTTAGACCAGAAAAATATTCTATATCTTCAGTAAAAAATGTAAACGTGTGAAAAGCTGTGTCTGCTCGTAATGGTCGTTTAAAGCCATGAGAAAACAGACTTCGAGAATTTAAGCAATCAAATGCATTATTGACCATTCTTAAAAATTTGATAGTCGGAGCGCTAAAAAGTCCGGATGTCCTTCTTCCATTAACATTTGTAAAGCAGTCGCACAGCTTTGGCTTAATGTTTGGGCTGCTAACTTCACGCTCATTTTATTTTTTTGCCACTGGATATATTTGCTGTTTACTTTATTAGCTAAATGAAAATAGTCGTGTTCTTGTAGACATACCAGATTTTCAATAAATTCCCATTTTATATGATTTCCGTCTCTATCATACAAAACTCCTTTACTGGCCCAAGTTGTTCTTATGAGCTTGAGCATATGCGCAGCGTCAAAAAATATCACAATATCATGATCACTCGTTGGATGTCGGAAATATGGCTTGACGTATACGTCTGTATTAAATTCAGTGCACATTTTAATGTTCGCTAGAAGTCCATCGAATGTTAAAGCAATTACTTCAACTCTTGACGTAGCTACAAATCTTAAAAGTTGTAAAGTAATTTCAGCTCGTTCTTGTGATGTTAGTCCATTTATATAAAAATAGGCGACTGGAATTTTCCACCTTTCATTAATGCCCGTTAACAAATACACCAGTGCTTCTTTTGCCAAAGGCATATTGTCGGGTTCTGATATAAACACATACAAACATACACATATATATAAACAAAATTAAACAAACTAAAGGACTCTTTTTTTATACAAAATAATAAA
>NW_017275158.1:0-219 GCF_001594065.2 Cyphomyrmex costatus
GGATCAAACTATAATAGTTTTTTATATTATTATTGAAAGATAATGAAATGGAAATGAATACGTTGTGACGTTGCCGCCTCGCTGCAGCGTCGCAGCGACCCTTCGCCGTCACAGAGCACGAATTGGCGTATGACCCGGGCCGGGAATGGCGAGCGAGCGAAATCTCCAGGGGCCGAAATCGTAATTTAAGTATTATTTTCTAATCCCCACGATTTAATT
>NW_017275158.1:255-950 GCF_001594065.2 Cyphomyrmex costatus
TTGAAGCAAGCAGCAACGGAAGAGTAGGAGAGGAGCGGCCACCAGGGCCGAGGTAGCGGTCGACCGGCCTAAGCCTGAGAGAAGCGAGGGCCGCAGGAGGACCGGACGTCCGGCGAATGGAGGAGGGACGCCTCGAGGAGGCGCGGGCCCGACGAACAGGACCGCCGTGTGCCAGACAGCGAGAAGGCGGGCCGTCGGTAGCATAAAAATACGCTGCCGACACTAGATGAGCTCGCGGGGCCTTCCACCACCCTTAGGACCTCGCTGGGCACGGCACTGCCCGCGAAGGATCGCGGACACGCACCTTGGTCGCGGAAAAGCGCGGTGCGGCTGCGCGCCCCTCGGAGGGGGATAACGTATTGATCGCGCATCGATCGCGATTTTCGGTGCTTTTCGTTTCCGGTAACCGCCGAGTACGGACGTCCCGGCCCGTTAGCGAGCGAGAAAGAGAGAGAGAGCGCTACCGGGATAGAGACGGGGGATCGACCGCCCAGACGACGGGTCGCAGGATTTATCGGTGAGGTTGCTCTTTGAGTACTAAGATTGTAAAGTCTCTGCATCGGGGCGAGGGACCCTCGTGCTCTGCAGTCGAGCGTCATTACTGAATTCTCGCGGAGCCGCCATTCGCGGCATTTTGGTGTAACGTATCGTTTAGTGAGACGCTCGGCGACAAGCACGAGAAACTCCCAAGCTCC
>NW_017275158.1:5017-8359 GCF_001594065.2 Cyphomyrmex costatus
TCCGTACGATCATTTGGTAACGAGTTACAGCTGATTGAAATATCTGTTTCAAATACAAATTCAAACAAAATTAATAAGTTATTGCAAAAATATGTGCGTAATAATTTTTTAAAAATTGGATATCACCTATTTTCAATAATTCATATGCATATGGAAGTAACGTAATCACATAAGTTGATCGAAAGGTATGATAAGTTATTAAAAAACACCCTCGAAAAGTGGTGTTTTTTGAAGAAATGATACACAATTGCTGTTTTTACTTCTTTTTTTGCATATATCTTTTTTTAAATTGATTTTACGAAGAAAATGCATCAGATCAAAATTAAAGCTGACAAAATTTCCTACAAAAATGATCCATTCATATTCGACTTGTGATAAGTACTGTTATGCAATAAATTAATCAAAATGCTTGTTATTTTGAATTTGGAGCAAAGTGAAACTTTGAGTCGTTTTCAATGTTGAAAATAATGTACTTAAAAATTTTTGAGAATTTTTTCAAGTATTTCATCTCATTCTATACACATTTAGGTGTCGTTTACCACCATACCCATATTTTTCAGACTGAATTCAACGAATACCGGCTACTACAGCCGTTACTGCGAGCTGGCCATCTGCACGACCAGCGACGCTCGCCGCCGGGGGGGAACTTTCTCTTATGCTATTCGTCCGAAAAATATGGGTATGGTGGTAAACGACACCTAAATGTGTATAGAATGAGATGAAATACTTGAAAAAATTCTCAAAAATTTTTAAGTACATTATTTTCAACATTGAAAACGATTCAAAGTTTCACTTTGCTCCAAATTCAAAATAACAAGCATTTTGATTAATTCATTGCATAACAGTACTTATATCAAGTCGAATATGAATGGATCATTTTTGTAGGAAATTTTGTCAGCTTTAATTTTGATCTGATGCATTTTCTTCGTAAAATCAATTTAAAAAAAGATATATGCAAAAAAAGAAGTAAAAACAGCAATTGTGTATCATTTCTTCAAAAAACACCACTTTTCGAGGGTGTTTTTTAATAACTTATCATACCTTTCGATCAACTTATGTGATTACGTTACTTCCATATGCATATGAATTATTGAAAATAGGTGATATCCAATTTTTAAAAAATTATTACGCACATATTTTTGCAATAACTTATTAATTTTGTTTGAATTTGTATTTGAAACAGATATTTCAATCAGCTGTAACTCGTTACCAAATGATCGTACGGAGGCGAATAAAAAACGATTTTAAAGATAATTTAATTCTCTTTAATAGATGTATAGATACATTTTGTGTACAAAACACAGCTAACCGAAAGTGACTTTTTTTGACAAAATCCACAAAAAAGACAATTTTTCATGTTTATTAGTATTATCACACTACGCACATATCCAAAATGACTTTATGCATACATGAAAATTTTCGATATTTAATTATCTTTAACTTTCATAAGATGTAATATTTGCGTTAAATCCATACATTTTGACTTATAAGCGATTTTACCAGTTACAACTATCCTCGAGAAGCGATAATACATGTCTTAAAAAATGCATATCTCTGTCAATATTGATCGTACAGAAAACAGAAAGAAAGGAAATTGTTCGTAATGAAATTGTCTACAACTTTTATTTGAACTATTTTTTTATTCAAGTCGCCATTTTTGAACTATCGGTGAAAAATGCGCGACGCGCTTGCGTATTTTTCATTTGTCATAAAATAGCTATTATTTAAAAAAAATGTACATCGACTGTAAATGGTCGTAAAAAATTGTGTCAAGACGTTTCTTGTGTAAAATTTAATTCTCTACAACTTTCGCGTCTATACTTTTTACCCTAAAAATTCAACTTTTTGAGTTATTGGCGAAAAACCGTTTTCTTTGACCTTTTTTGCACCCCCATTTTCGCTACGACCATGACGCGGGGGTGTAAAAACTTTTGGGTAATTACAACCCCAAAACACGCCCCTCCACGAAGCTACAGCCCGCGAGCAATTATTTCCTCTTTTTGCAAAAATATCTGCTCATTTGACTGGACTAAAGAAATAGTTAGCGAATGACTGAGCGCGTAGAGAAGGTAGCCAGGGGCGGCACAACTCACTGTCCGAGGCGGATGGTACGGGGTCCCTCTCTGCAATCACATAATCGCTACATACGTACGCATGAGCATATGGAATCGCATTCACACACACACATACACACGCACGCACGCACACGCACAAAATTACCTTGTAAAAATTCGGTGACTTCACGTTGCAGTAAAAGAGAAAAACCTCCATTTCGATGGATCACGTACAGCTCCAAACAAATGTTTATGTTAATTAAACTTCCATTGTTCTTAGAAATTTAATTTAGGTATCACATGTTTCCACTGACACAGAAAAAAAAACAAACGTGTTCTTATTTCACTTCATCTTATTACACCGTGTGCACTAATTTATTAGTGCAGGAATAAAGAACAGACCTAGTGTTCTTATCGACCGCGATAGTATAAACATAAACATAACCAATAAAATCGATCGTCTACTTCGTCGAGTCAATAAGTGTCGTATTAGCGTTGTGTTAATCATGTGTATTCTTTTCTTCGAGTGATTTTTTTAAGTGACGAATATGTGTGTAATTAATCGACAGTAATTAATAATTAACTAATAAATTCGGTATTAAAGTCATTCGACTAGTGCTTGCTGTCGTTGAGTAAATGCTTCTTTCTTCGAGTGCTTTTCAGTCTACGAATAATTAATCGACAGTAGTGATACATCGTAATTAACTAACAGATTCGCTGTCAAAATCATTAAATCAGTCGATTGCAAACTATCGTCGAGTAAACGTGGTATATGTTTCTTATTTCGAGTGATTTTCGGTCACTGAATGACTAATTGGCAAATTAGTAATTATGTACATACCATCGATAATAAAATGGACATACGTTAATTGATGGAGATATAGTAAAGTTCTCGTTTTCTTCAAGTAAATGAATAGTTTGTATGTAAATCGAGAGTGCGTGCGAACATGTCAAAGTGAGATACGTTTTTAAAGAAACGAATTAATTATTTGCTGATTAATTGATCTGTGTGCATTATGTCAGTGGAAACGTGTGATACCTAAATTAAAATAAGAGCAATGGAAGTTTAATTAGCATAAACATTTGTTTGGAACTGTCGTGATCCACTGAAATGGAGGTTTTTCTCTTTTACTGCAACGTGAAGTCACCAAATTTTTACAAGGTAATTTTGTGTGTGTGTGTGTGTGTGTGTGTGCGTGCGTGCGTGCGTGCGTGCGTGCGTGCGTGCGTGCGTGCGTGCGTGCGTGCGTGCGTGCGTGCGTGCGTGCGTGCGTGCGTGCGTGCGTGC
>NW_017275158.1:8971-29567 GCF_001594065.2 Cyphomyrmex costatus
TTCGCGAGATCGCCCACGAGATCGTTCGCGGAATGACAGGCAACACTGCCCTTCGGGGGACTCAGGGTCTTCGAGGGAGCTGTCTACGAGTCGATCGCAGTCTAGGAATAGGCTCTAGGAGATGCTCGTCCACATTCTCGAGCTGCTTTTCAGGCACGTCGCTCATAACCTAAATTCTCGGCGGCCCATGAGGTTAGGTCGCCCTCGAAGGATTGCAGCCAGGTAAAGGAAGCCTCGGCCATATCACTTTCGGCTGAGCAGAGCATCGAAGGACCGACGGTCACGAATATTGACCGGGGCGTCTTACCAGGTATGTCCTTTTGTTGACCCATCTGATTCGGCACATTTGGCAAAGAAAGGACATAACCGACGGTTCCCTTCTGCTCTTCTTTTCAGTCTCTCTGCACTTTCATTCTTTTTAGTCGCTCTCGCACCCTCCGTGGGTAGAGACGGCGACCACGCATCTAATTACAGTGTGTCTTTTGTCGTCCCTCCCGCCACTAAAATCGTGGAACCTCAGGACTCGATTCTCGACTCGGAGACACAGTCCTTGGCCAGAGAGCCTTTTGGGAGGTTGAATCGCCATTGACACCTTCGACCTGGAATCATATATGGTTTTACATGCGATCCAGTCACAATGCCGAAAGGGTCTGAGTCAAGACATTTGCGCCAAGCTTCTGTCTAAATACGAGATCAAACGTGATTTAGCGGCATTGCCCCCTCCGAAGCTTAACAGAGAGGGACGATTTCCAGCTACGGACTCTAACGCTAGTAAGTGCCTATCTCAAAGCCTTCGGCTCAGGCGCCCCCTATTGAAACAAGTGGGAACTCAGAATATCGGAAATGCAGCGGATCAGCAGCCATCGACGATTTTTTCTTTGGGCGGAATTTTGCAGAGTCACTCAAGGCCGCGTAGGCCTGTGAAATGAGGAGACGCAATGTCTCAAAATCCATACCGCAAAAAAAAAAAAAAAAAGAAAAGGACCCTTCAACTAATTTGTCAGGTATTACAGCAGCAAGGACAGACCTTTTCTTCTAACAATAAACCGCACCGTTCGGGAAACCGGAAGACTCTTATTCACTCATATGTGATACGCCGGACAGGAGATCGCTATCACTAGAACAGCTCTCACGGCGCCGCCTCTAAGCGAGGTATAGTATGCAGGTCGCTTGAACAAATTTTAAGCTCAATGGGCAAACATTACTACAGACTCTCTAATTCTAGAGTCAGTACAGAGATACCACATTCCCTTTACCAATCAACCTCCTGCAAGAGCTTTTCTGGCGGAACCGATATTCTCACAATCAGAGGCGGCACTTTGCGAGAAAGAATCAGAACGCCTACGAGACAAAGGGGTCATGATTCCAGCGGAGCCTTGCGAGAATCAATTCTCTCGCCGCCATTTTTTCGGATAAATAAATCATCAAGCGGAAAGCGCTTTATTCTGAATTTACGAGAATTAAATTATTATGTCAAACTCCCCCACTTCAAATTAGAAGATTGGTGAATTGTCATAAGGCTTATGCTCCCAGGTACGCACATGGCCACCTTTGATCTCGAGGACGCCCATTTGCTGGTTCTATTCTCGGTGGACCATAGGAGATCTTTACGTTTCCAATGGCGTAAAAGAACATACGAATTCACTAAAATCTTTGTCCTGTGGTCACATTCCCGCACATTAAGGGCCACCTGTCAGTTATTTACTTAGACGACTTCCTTCTCAGGAGCTCCTCCGTCAAAGAGTATAAAGCCAATCTATCCGCTACTATAAGAAGATTTATATCTTCTCCAGGCTTCATAATTAGCCTTCCGAAATCTCATTGGGATCCGTCATTTAGATACGAATTTTTAAGTCTCTTTTTTGATTCCAATGAATAATCCATCTCTATTCCTCCCAGTCGTCGGGAAAAAAGTCATTGCGTCTAGCTAAAAATGTGGCTTGATATTCTGCTTGTTCCTTAAGAGAATTTGCCAGTTTAATCGGATCTCTTATCTCTGTATGCCCGGCATTTCAGCATGGACTTCTTTACACCAGGACGTTTGAAAGAGAGAAATTTCTGGCACCTTATAGGAATAACAAAGATTACTCAAAATTCATGAAGATTCTTTCTCATTTTCAGACAGATTTTTCTTGAGAGACCAATACCCCGGCTAACGCGAATCAATCTAACAAAATCTGCTCGGGCAGATTTGCTAGAGAAATTTTCTCAGACGCCTCTTTAAACGGATGGGCAGCAGCCTGTGGAGAATTACGCACACACGGAGGGCCAGTCGGAGGGTGGTCGGAGCCGGACCAAAGGCTTCACATAAACGCTTTCGGCGGCGAGCTTAAAGCGGCGAACGCTTCGAGCTTAAGGCGGCCGTTAATGGCGGCATTCAACATTAGATGTTTTGCAGTTGATCTTCACGATGGGATGTTTGACACTGGTAGGAGGTCCGAATTTTATTTATTTTTGCCTCTTTTATATCATCCTTGGAATGAACGCATCTGGCATATATTAAGGATCCATCTTTTGATGAACATTGGACATCTACTTCAAGAAATTTACCATCTAATTAAGGAATCTTTTTGCATCCCGCCCATAAATCACTTTGCTGTGTAGTCTCTGGCTGATAATGGCTTTGCCTTCATGACTACTAATCTGCAGTTGAATGAATTCTATCGCAGAGGCGGAATCTCGAATTTGAAATCCGGATACAGTCTGATCGCCTTCTAGCGGGACTTTTCTTAAACCTTCGGTTATTTTCGAACCTTTTGACTTGGATTTATTCGCGTCTTTAATCACCTCTAAATGCGACGCTTACATATCTTGGTTTCCAAATCCAGGTTCGGCGGCAATGGACGCTCTTACCTTCTCATGGAAAGGTATAAATCCCTACGTCTTTCTATTCATCTTATGAAGGCCGCGAGTCCTGAGAAAGATAGTGGAAAATGAAGCTATAGACCGTAATACCCTAGTGGCCTTCTCAGGCCGGGCTTCCATTATTTCGTCATCTGTTGCTATCAGAGCCTTTGATTTTGTCGCCTAGTTATTCTCTGCTTTCCTCTCCTTTCAGGGACCGATATCCATCGTGAAGAATACTTTCCCGGTGGTCGGGAGATTCTCCAGGAAGCGGTCAGGATCCGCCTAGTACCACCGTAGGCGATCACAGCCTTTCTCGCTTCCTTGTCAGAAGCAACATTTTAGCAGTTTTTTCTACCCTCTTCGCGCCTAGTGATATTTTTTATCAACAAAAAAAAAAATTGCTGTTCTTCCTGTGTTACGCTTACGCTGGATTTCCTCGCTCAGGAACTGCCTAACATATCCTCGTTTTCGAGTTTAAACACTTTAAGTTCGGCAATCTCGTTAATCTCAAACAACGAGATCGGTAACCAGCCTATGGTTAAACGGTTCTGCAAGGCCGTCGCGGTGCTCAAATCACCTTGCTCGCAATATGAGGATATGACCTTATTTGGGACCTAGCGTCGGTTATAGCGAACTTGATCTACCCTTACGATTCACTCTCTTTAGCGATTATCACCAGGAGATTTGGTCCTCCGTCTCGCCTTGAGCGCAGCCTCAGTCTTTTTCTTCTATAAAGTTATCTTAAATTTCCCTAAATGAGTAGTTGTTTATTCACATTTCCGGCCGCATTAAAACCTCGGCCCCAGGGCGCTATCAATTTCTTCTTAATTTTTCGCGTCTCGCTAGCCATGAGAATCTTCGCTTAGTGCGTCTCATTGAGCATTATATAGACAGAACTAGAAAGACGCCCGCCGTCTTGTGATTTTTTATTCTTTTCTTTTTCTAAACCATTTCAAGCGGTTACATTACAGACCATCTTCCGCTGGATTAAACAAGCCTTAAAGGAATGCCGTGTTAACACTGCAATGTTTTCTGCGCTCAGTACCAGACACGCTTCGTCGTGTGCTGCAGATAAAGGGCTTCGCCCTTGTTATAAGCGCGTAGCAGGCTGGATTGGTGAGTCACAAGTCTTCGCCATTTTGTATAACAAGCCTATTATTAATCCAAATGATTTTAGTAGCGCAATTCTGTTAAAAAAGAAAAGAAATAGTAAATAGAGAGAAGCGAGAAACAGTAAGCTTCTTTCTATCTTTTGTTTTCCTGTCATTCTCTTTAGCGTTTTATGATTCAAAATCTCTATTTTTCATTAATACATTATCTGGACACCTTGCATTACTTTTAACAACTATCTCTACGCTAGACATATATACTTATATATTTCCCCTTCTACAGGTATACTTCTTTAAATACCTTGTTCATACTCTGAGCGTAGGTTATATCTCAGGGTTACTTCTTATGCTTATTATTTTATTATATATATTGTATCTCATCAAAGATTGATCTTCTTTCCCTTATTATTCATATTGTGGTTTTGCCTTATTATATTAAGATATTTTCTTAATCTTTTTATATTATAGTAGGATGACTTCTCATTCTTATCTATTCTCTTCGAGCATTGCTCTATGGCCAATCACTTGTATTTGAACATCTACACAGTTATATATCCATCCGGACGAGACATTTCGGGGCATAATTGTTAGATTGAACGAACTTACCCAAGTGAAGTTTGATCCTAATTATGCCCCTTGTCTCGTCCGGATGGAGCCTCCCTCCCTCATTTTTTCAACTATTCCCTCCCCATATTAGTCGTGATTTGCCATTTTTTCATTTGAACTAATGAAGCTGAGGGCGCGCGCTGCGAACGCCAGGGGGGAGGTACGGGTAGCGCGCTCTACCTGCACTTCTCAAATTTTAGCAGTGCTATTTGAACTTTGTTGTCTGGACGCGTGCAGGGGCACGACTACACACACAGTTATATATCCATCCGGACGAGACAAGGGGCATAATTAGGATTGAACTTCACTTGGGTAAGTTCGCTCAATCTAACAATTATGTGATCGCAGCGAGGGACCCCGTACCATCTGCGTCGAACAGTGAGTTACGCCGCCCCTGGCTACCTTCTCTACGCGCTCAGTCATTTGCCAACTATTTCTTGTTATAATTCAAAAACTAATCTTCTGACAACATTTTCGTAAAGGAAAAATCGTCTTAGAATTAAGTCAGGAATATGACATTTCAAGGACACTATGTTCATTTTGAATCACCCTGTATGTACATCTATATACATTTGTATATTTGCAATTGAATATTTTCTTAGTTGTAAATGATCCCAAGCATGAAAAAAAATTTTTGTGACCCCCTACGATTGAATATCTTTCATATATAGCCTTTAAACATTCATTAATTTTTTTAACATTTTTCAATAAATTGGAGTCATCTTTCAAATAAACGGTTGTTATGTCGTTATAAAAAATTTTTTTTTCATTTTTTACGACTTTAGGGTCATATTTGAATGACCTTCACGTAGAATCGATGTAAATATAAACATTCTTGATTTATAGTCATTTAAACAATGATCGTTTTTCGTTATATTGTTGAAAATAATGATACTTTCTCAGTTTTCTTGAAATATCTCTATTTCTATTAGGTTTACGTAAAAAATGCTCTGATTCAAAGTTAAAGCTGATAAAATTTCCTATAAAATGACCCTTGATATATATTTTTCTATTTTAAAATGGATGAGATACAGCTGTGCAAAGAAAGAATATTTTTGGTTATTTATTTGACATTGTTTTTATATCAAGTAATTTGTTGCAAAAATGAATATTTAAAAAATTCTGGTGATGTTATGCATTCTGGAGCTCAATCTGCTTTATATTAACTTGCACTTTCCACAATAGCCGAAATTCCGGTATTCTGACAACAATACCTATTCTAACAATACCAATTCTGGCACTTCTGTGTCGTAACGTTCCAGTGCCACACGCGACGGCACACTCTAGGTACAATATCTCGAGTAATATGCTCTTAAAAAATCTGATATTGTGGAAAGTGCAAGTTAATATAAAGCAGATTGAGCTCCAGAATGCATAACATCACCAGAATTTTTTAAATATTCATTTTTGCAATAAATTACTTGATATAAAAACAATGTCAAATAAATAACCAAAAATATTCTTTCTTTGCACAGCTGTATCTCATCCATTTTAAAATAGAAAAATATATATCGAGGGTCATTTTATAGGAAATTTTATCAGCTTTACCTTTGAATCAGAGCATTTTTTACGTAAACCTAATAGAAATAGAGATATTTTAAGAAAACTGAGAAAGTATCGTTATTTTCAACAATATAACGAAAAACGATCATTGTTTAAATGACTATAAATCAAGAATGTTTATATTTACATCGATTCTACGTGAAGGACCATTTCCGATTTATTACCGGAGGAAGTCGAAAATTCGCATAAAAGTTTGTAAGAAAATTTGTTTCAAGCGGTTATATCTCGGGAAGTATTGGTCGTAGGAGGTTCTTCAAATGCAAAAAAAAAATTTTTATAACGGCATAACAACCGTTTATTTGAAAGATGACTCCGAATTATTGAAAAATGTTAAAAAAATTAATGAATGTTTAAAGGCTATATATGAAAGATATTCAATCGATTAATAAATTACCTTTCGATCTTATTTGAAGCATTTTTTGTCTACGAGCCGCCATCTGAGCGTAATTTGTGCTTCAAGCGCGAAGAAACGTAAGTTGTTCGAAAAGTAACAAAATATCTCAGTTTTAAAAAAATTCTATTTCCAGTTCTATTAGTGCTACAAAATTGATTAAAAAAAGAAATTGTACAGAATTTTATCAACTACAGTTTTGTATACCACATTAATTTCCGTACAATGCATATTTTCAACGTTATTGCCGAAATTTTGAAAAAAATTCGATTTTTTTTATGTTTTTTCAATATGGCGACCGTAGCCATGCTAAATTTTGTACGCAAAACATAAATTACTATTTTGTACATCAAAAGACACCATCTCACCAAATTTCATCAATCCGGAGATTATCGGAATCGAAAGTCACCCGGGGACTGG
The DNA here is from genome assembly GCF_001594065.2 of Cyphomyrmex costatus. NCBI lineage: Eukaryota > Metazoa > Arthropoda > Insecta > Hymenoptera > Formicidae > Cyphomyrmex > Cyphomyrmex costatus. Next base: position 15,908 of record NW_017275158.1, read on the forward strand.
GCTATTATGTCGCGCGCTTCGCGAGGTTAGGTCGTTCCCGCGCTTTTCGGCAGGTCGCGCGTGCGCGCAGAGATTCTCGCCGCCATCGTCGTTTTTCCGTTCATTGTTCCTCGTTGCACGATCACGCGCGGATCGCGCGAATACAATTGAGGAAAGAATGAACAATTTAATGACGGACAACGCGAATACTTCGCCGTGTGTATTTCACTTTGTACGCGAATTAGGGTTATTCGTTTAATATTGAGTGGAAAAAATATCTGGAGACACGGTAGTGTCTCGGCGCTAAGCCAAGCGCGCGACACTGCCGTGCCTCCTTTACGCGACACGGAGAATTTTCGGGGTCGAGATGATCAGATCTCAGTAACGGCTGAACCGATCAAGTTCTACATACGCTCAATCGACAGGAAAAACTTAAATTGTGTGATAAAAGTGCTTTCATTTTTTTTCTACGTGCCCTACGAGCGGAGATATCGCGACGCAAAGTCCGAATCTGTGAATTTTCACGTTTTATTTTTAAGATACGTCGTCATTGTCATCATCGTCGACCAGAGAAAATGTCCATCTCGTTTTTTCGACAATAGAGGGCCTTCGACTTTATGTGTTATCTCACTCTATCTATCCTCTCTCTCTATCTATCTATATCAAACCAGCAGACCAGTGTTGCATGGTGTATCACATATGATGCGCGCGCGATTTTAACCTTACAATTAAAAATAAAATATTATTCAATATAATATAAAATATTTATTAATAATATACATATGTTATTATATATGTATATAAATATTAAAATTAAAATATTGAAATATGTTCGTCGTCGAGGAAATATAAGTGTCTACGTAATTGATTTCGAGGAAGTAAGTGTCTAGGTGTTCGCCGTCGAGGAAGTGGGTGTCTACGTGTTTGCCTTCGAGGAAGTGAGTGTCTAGGTGTTCGCCATCGAGGAAGTGGGTGTCTACGTGTTCGCCTTCGAGGAAGAAAGTGTCTAGGTGTTCGCCGTCGAGGAAGAAAGTGTCTAAGTGTTCGCATTCGAGGAAGTAAGTGTCTAGGTGTTCGCCGTCGAGGAAATGGGTTTGTTTGTAAGAAACATCGTCGTCGTCGTCGTCGTCGTCGTCGTCGTCATCGTCATCGTCGTCGTCGTTGCTAGCTACGAAGTAAGGAAATGCATTCTGGAATTTTTGGCGCAAGAGATAAATGTGGTCGCGACAATATCGATCGCTGCGATCTGTACGATCGTTAAAGTCGGATTATTAAGTGTCTCGGCAATAACAAATGATTGAGGTTAGGAAGTCTGTTACATTGATGGCATAGACGAATACGGAAGTGAGGTTAGAATAAATATTGATCTCTGCGATCTGTACAATCGTTAAGGTCGGATTAAGTGTCTCGGCAATAATAAAGGATTGAAGTTATGGAATCTGTCACATCGATGGCATAGAATAGACGAACACGTAAGTGCGGTTAGATATTTTCTGCTTTATTACACAAATTCTCTGCTGTAATTCCGCTGTAAGAATATCTACAAATTATTTTCTATATAATTATTTTCTTTTTACAACAGCATTTGGTTAGGTTACTTATTTACCGAGACACTACCCTGTCTCCAGATCTGTCATTTATTTGTTTGGTAGATAACTTACTTTGTATTCTCTATTCCTTATATAATTATAAAAAAATTGATTCTTTGTACTTTGTTTATAGGAAAAGTCTGAAAAGAAAAAAGGTATGGATTTAAATGATTATTGCCTTTTCTTTTCAGGACTTTCCCTTTAATAAACCTGAAGATAAAATAGAGCACAAAGAATCAATTCTCTTATAATAATAAAGATAAAACTTATTTGATACAGTTACTCAAAACATGAAATTACTTGGTTTTAGTATTGAAATCTTCAAAACTTTAAATAATTATTTAATAATAAAATATATTATCATGGAAAGTAACTGATATATTATTGAAGGTGCCAGTTCAAAGTGAACATTCATAAAATGTACATCCTTTTGTTGCATATATTTTGTTGCACGTAATAATGATTTAACAACACATGTACACTAGTTATTTATAATAGTAAGTTCATAAAGAATTTAATGGCTCGTAACCCTGTTTCTCTCCATTTGTTTTAAATTTATTGAGCCTTATTACAATCTACATTATAATAGTAATGTTAAATCATTATTACCTATATATGCAACAAAAGAATATATACTTTATGTATGCTTACTTTGAACTGGCACCTTCAATAATATGTGAGTCATTTTTCATGGTAATATGTACCATTTCATTATCTTTCATTAATAAAATGTATTACGTTAAAATAGACAATTTGGTATAAGAATTCTTTTAAAATTAATACTGATCTTTTGTGATTTATTTTTAAAATGTAAAAAACTGTTATATATACATAAATAATATATAGTTTAACTCTCACCTAGAACACTATATTTCATTCAAGATTTTGGAGTGTAAGTTAACTAGTTTTCAATCACGTATATCTTCATAAGTATATGTTTACAAATTATTATTCTAATTAATAATTAATATCGTGAAGGATTGTTCTAATAATCAATTTCGTAATAACATTATACCAATAAAATCTATTACGTATAATCAATAATCAAATACGCTAATAAACGTAATTTCTGAAAAAAATAATTGAAATTATTTAAATTATCTATATATTTTGCAGGTACACAATTTAGAAGTAATTGATCAAAATGGTGTTCAATTTGGAGGAGGAAATACCATAAAACGATAATAATATAAAGACATTAGATCCGAGTACATTGAAAGTTCTTGATGCCAGTGCTATAATCTTGGATGTGACTAATGCAAAGCTTGTCGACAATAATGTTGCCCTAAATAAGAGTGGTATCAAAATAGTTGACAAGCGCAGTAGTACATTACAATAATAAAAGTACATTAAATTTTGAAGGTAATGCAATGCAACCGACACTTTCGACGTTAGAAAACAAACTGATATATCATTGAAGGTGCTAGTTCAAAATGAACATTCATAAAATGTATATCCTTTTGTTGCATATATACGTAATAATGATTTAACAACATATGCACACTAGATGTTTATAATAATAATGTTAAATCATTATTATTTCGTATATACGCAACAAAAGAATATACACTTTATGTATGTTTACTTTGAACTGGCACCTTCAATAGTATATGAGTCATTTTTCATGGTAATAATGTATCTTCACAATATTAGTTATTAATTATAATAATAATTTGTAAATGTATACTTATGAAGATACACGTGATTGAAAACTGGTTAACTCACACACATGTGCTCCAAACTCTTGAATCAAATACAGTGTTCTAGGTGAGAGATAGAAATAACAGTTTTTTAGATTTCAAAAATGAATCACATAAGATCAATATTAATTTCAAAAGAATTCTTATGTACTCCAAAATCTTGAATCAAATATAGTATTCTATGTGATCAAAATAACAGTTTTTTATATTTTAAAAATGAACCACAAAAGATCAATATTAATTTTTAAAGAATTCTTATTAAATTGTTTTACCATATTTTGTCCACTTTAACGTAACACATCTTTATTATTGGAAGATAATGAAATGGTAAAAAAACCTTAGCATACATAATGAGGTATTAAAGTCAGACGTAAAGTTGGCAACTGTTGGTGTATGTTTTACTTTGATGAACCTGGCACCTTCAATAATATATGAGTCATTTTTCATGGTAATATGTAATAGTATTTTTTATATGCGTATTCATTTCCATTTCATTATCCTTTAATAATAATATAAAAAACTATTATAGTTTGATCTCTCACCTAGAACACTATATTTGATTCAAGATTTTAGAGTGTAAGTTAACAAGTTTTCAATCATGTATATTTTCATAAGTATACGTTTACAAATTATTATTATAATTAATAATTAATATCGTGATTGTTCTGATAATCAAATACGCTAATAAACGTAATAAGTGTTTTGGTATAATGTTATTAAGAAATTGATTAACAGAACAATCGTTCCTCACAATATTAATTATGAATTAGAATAATATTTTGAAAATGTATACTTATGAAGATACACGTGATTGAAAACTGTAACTCACACACATGTGCTTCAAAATCTTGAATCAAATATAGTGTTCTAGGTGAGAGATCGAAATAACAGCTTCTTATATTTCAAAAATGAATCACAAAAGATGAGTATTAATTTCAAAAGAATTCTTATCTGCTCCACAATCTTAAATCAAATATGAATATGTATGAAAATAGTTTAAATTAAAAGCCTTTAATCTTTTATTAGTCAAATTTCTAATTTTTGTTTGAAATTCCGGTTTTGAGTTGGTTATATAAAAACCTATGTAGTATTATTATGAAACTGATTAGTTCATAAAATTTTTGAAAAAAAATGACTGAAATTATTTAAGTTATTTATATATTTTGCAGGTACACAATTTAAAGGTAATTGATCAAAATGGTGTTCAATTGAGAGGAGGAAATACCGTAAAGATACTAGATGATCAAGGGACAATTGACACAAAATACAATGTACTTAACAACAGTCAGTATATATTAAAAACGATAATAATATAAAGATATTAGATCCGAGTACATTGAAAGTTCTTGATGCCAGTGCTACAATCTTGGACTTACATTAGACGAGGCCAGTATACATTATCCCAACTTTATGTCTGATTTGACTCAGACTAACTCGAACATGTACTTAAATACCTCGTTATGTGTATGCCAAGGTTAATTTTTTATATATAAGAATTCTTTTAAAATTAATACTCATCTTTTGTGATTTACTTTTAAAATATAAAAAACTGTTATTTGATAATTATTTTGATAGTTATTTCTCTCACCTAAAACACTATGTTTGATTCAAGGTTTTGGAGTGTAAGTTAACAAGTTTTCACGTATATCTTCATAAGTATACGTTTACAAATTATTATTCTAATTAATAATTAATAGCGTGAAAAAGGATTGTTATGATAATCAATTTCGTAATAACATTATACCAAAAAAATTTATTACATTTATTAACATATTTGATTACATGTGTGTAATATTTTGATATTGGAATAATACATATTCACTTTCATTGCATTTTCTTTCAATAATAAAATGTATTATGTTAAAATATTTTAGAGAATATCAATGTAAAACATATGGAAAAATACCGTTCGGATACCATTACCAAGAAAGAGAAATCAATAAATTTCTTAATACTAAATATTAGAAAGAAGCATAAATGATGTAAAAGAAGAATATTTATCCATTTTTATGTACGTTTATTATAAAGTTAATTATACAAAGTGTGTTCTATCTGTGATATGACTTCAGGTTCGTTATTGTATGTTTCTTTCTAATGTTCAGTATTAACAACTTTATTATGATTTCTCTTTCTTGGTGATGGTATCCGAATGGTGCTTTTCTAGTATGTTTACATTGATGTTCTCTAAAATATTTTAATATAATACATTTTATTATTGAAAGTTAATATATGCAATAGAAGTGAATATGTATTAATTCCAATGTCAAAATCTATTACATATATATAATCAAATACGTTAACAAACGTAATAAGTGATATTCTTCGCTATCTTATTTTTCACCTATTTTAATTTATCATTATTACTTTAACATCACATCGTTAAATTTTAATATATGTCTTTCAACATATTATTAAGATCCATAAGATGCTATAAGCATCAAAATTGTTAAATTGCTTGTCAATTTAACTATAATGTGACATTACTGCGGCAGTAAGTATGTATGCGTCAGTGCTGAAAAACTATCAGCGTCGCGAATTTTGGAGGGATTACATACGCAGTATGTAAAATTCACACAATTATAATAAACACTGTGATCCAGCTTCGACCGTTATTGGCTTCTTCTTCTTGTTTATTATTGTTTATCAATTGCACGATCTTAAAAGGATTCTAGTATAACGTAATAAGTGTTTTGGTATAATGTCATTACAAAATTGATTAATACCACAATCGTTAGTCACAATATTAATTATTAATTATAATAATAGTTTGTAAACGTATACTTATGAAGATACACGTGATTGAAAACTGGTTAACTCATACACATGAGAGCTCCAAAATCTTGAATCAAATATAGTGTTCTAGGTGAGAGAACAGAATAACAGTTTTTTATATTTCAAAAATGAATCACAAAAGATCAGTATTAATTTCAAAAGAATTCTTATGTACTCCAAAATCTTGAATCAAATATAGTACTCTAGGTGAGAGATCAAAATAACAGTTCTTTATATCTCAAAAATGAATCAGAAAAGATCAGTATTAATTTCATAAAAGAAATCTTATTAAATTGTCTTACCATATTGTCTATTTTAACGTAATACATTTTATTATTGGAAGATAATGAAATGGTAAAAAACCTTGGCATACATAATGAGGTATTCAAGTCAGACGTAAAGTTGGGAACTGTTGGTGTATGTTACTTTAAACTGGCACCTTCAATAATATATGAGTCATTTTTCATGGTATTTCATTATCTTTCAATAATAAAATGTATTACGTTAAAGTAGACAATTTGGCATAAGAATTCTTTTAAAATTAATACTGATCTTTTGTGATTTATTTTTAAAATATAAAAAACTGTTATAGTTTGACCTCTGACCTAGTTCAAGGTTTTGGACTGTAAGTTAACCAGTTTTCAATCACGTATATCTTCATAAGTATACGTTTACAAATTATTATTCCAATTAATAATTAATACTGTAAGAAAGGATTGTTCTGATAATCAATTTCGTAATAACATTATACCAAAAAAATTTATTAACATCGTATTTGATTATAGGTATGTAATACTAACTCGAACATGTACTTGTATATATTCATTTCCATTTCATAATCTTTCAATAATAAAATGTATTACGTTAAAATAGTTTGGTATAAGAATTTTAAAATTAATATTGATATCTTATGGGTTTTTAAAATATAAAAAACCGTTATAGTTTGATCTCTCACCTAGAACACTATATTTGATCCAATATTTTGAAGTGTATGTTAAACATGAAATACTATCTTTATTCTAATTTTTGTTTGAACTTCCGGTTTTGAGTTGTTTATACCAAGTTAAATTCTATCTTTAAAAACCCATGTAAAAAACCATACTATTATTTAAATTCTACTAAATTAAAAAGTAAAACCCATTTGATACTATCTTTATAAACTTACTTTTTTTTTTAAAAAAAAAAGGTAAAAAAAGCGCTAAGAGTGGGTGCTGCTGGTCAAAAAACATTTCGGCCAGTTTCACCAACGCCAATTACTTAATCGACTGTAAAACTGACTAATCACATTTGCTGTTTAGTAGAACCATCTTTTTTAAAAACCTACGTGATATCCTTATTTACTTAAATTTAATGACATGTACCATTTGTATAAAAGTTTTGATATCAATAGTCGGCGCCAAGTTAAATTCTACCTTATTACTTAATTAATTTTAATGACATTTATCATTTGTATAAAAGATCATATGATATGGATTTTTCCCATAAAATATATCGTTTAATTAACTAATCTTTAAAAATTCTATCTCTAAAGATCTAAGAGGTACCATTCTTACACTCATTTAATTCTAATGACATGTATCATTTGTATGTATATATAAACTTACCTTTTTAAAAAAAAGGTAGAAAAAAGCGCTAAGAGTGGGTGCTGCTGATCAGAAAACCATTTGGGCCAGTTTCACCAACGTCAATTACTTAATCGACTGTGAAACTGACCAATCACATTTGCTGTTTAGTAGAACCATCTTTAAAAACCTACGTGATATTATCCTTATTTACTTAATTCTAATGACATGTATCATTTGTATAAAAGATTTGATATCAATAGTAGGCGCCAAGTTAAATTCTAATCTTTAAAAACCAACGTGGTATTATCCTTATTATTTAATTAAATCAATGACATGTATCATTTGTATAAAAGATTTGATATCAATAGTCGGCGCCAAGTTACTCTACCTTATTACTTACTTAATTTTAATGACATTTATCATTTGTATACAAGATTTGATATCAACAGTCGGCGCCAAGTTAAATTCTACCAAATTAAAAAGTAAAACACAAGTGGTACCTTTAATCTTTAAGTGAACCCATATAGTACTATTATTTAAATTCTACTAAATTAAAAAGTAAAACCCATGTGGTTCTATCTTTATCTTCATACAATGAAACCTAAGTATATGCCTTTGTATTCTTATTAAAAGATCTTCCTATTCGAAACCAAGTGACTTAAATTCTTCTTTAAAAAAATTATATCACAATTAATTTAAAAAGAAAATGAAAAAAATATATTTAAATAGAAAAATTTTTTATGTAAAAACACTTCGCGCTGCTAGTTCTCGATCTCGATGTAATAAAATACAATAACAAATGTATAAAATTATATATGGATGTAACATTTTGTATAAAAGAGATTAGAAACTACGAGAGTTAAAGTATGCAGTCTGTATGTATATTCGAGTACAGTATATGCTAGTGAAATACATAAAAAAAGAAAAGTAAGCTGTATATTTATTAATTAAATGTAGCATTTAGAATATGTTTACTATAATTTTTAAATTATAATTACCATTATATATATTTGTATTAATTATTATAGCTTTTAGATAGTTTTCATTGTTTTTCTTATTCGCTCTAGCAGCGCGAAGTGTTTTTACATAAAAAATTTTTCTATTTAAATATATTTTTTTCATTTTCTTTTTAAATTAATTGTGATATAATTTTTTTAAAGAAGAATTTAAGTCACTTGGTTTCGAATAGGAAGATCTTTTAATAAGAATACAAAGGCATATACTTAGTTTATTTTACATAATTTATCTTATTCCTTTATTTAGTCACTACTTAATTTAGACATCGCTTAACAATAATTCGTCTTTAAAACAAGATAATAAAAACAAAATAAAGAAAGTAGATAATAAATATAAATGTGTTACACGTTTTGGCTCTCGGATTGAGCCCTCCTCATCAGACGTTAAAAAATGGTGGAACAAAATCAATCGTCGAAAAGATCATTCGTATAGTCTTCATTTACTCCTGCGAGTCTTCCTAGAAAATTGATATTATATTTACACTCGATTGAAAAGTCTTATGTATATCATCTCAGAAACGATAATAAAAACCGTTATTTATAAATGTTAATTATAATGTCTAAATTAAGTAGTGACTAATTAAATGTTTTATTGTTTAAACGAATACCTTCGATTCATATCGCCCTTGAAATAATTTATTTTATTTTCAGAATATTTAATATTGTTTTATCATTTTTATACGAATACATCAATCAATTTATTCGACGTCGCGCGCCGGAGACAGTGTCTCGACGCGCGAGTGCTATGCGATCGTAATCTCAGGTCAAAAGGTCGCGTTGAATGTTATGACTAATTGTAAGGTCGAGCGATAAAATACGCCGTCGTGAGAATTTTTGTCACTTAATCATACGTAACATTGCATAGGGTGCTTACGATAATTCGAGTTGGGGTTAGTTTCACTAGGATCGAAAAATATGGTAGACGTTACCACCTAGTACTTTCATGATTCATGACAACTCAACGCTGTCTTGCATTGCCATTGAGTTGAGTTAGCATCTATTTGCCAATGAGTTGAGTTGTGTTAGCTGTAATTAGTTGGTAGCAATAAAAAAGATAATTTTGTAAAATTTATACTAGATATTAAATATACTTAGGGTCTACGCACAATAGGAGAAATATTAGGAACAGATATTAAATATAAGAATTTTAACCTGTCAGAAAGCGCACATTCCACAGTACACAGTTCTGATAGGTTAAAATTCTCATATTTAATATCTGTTCCTAATATTTCTCCTATTGTGCGCAGACCCTTAAAGTTATAATCATATATAAATTAAATAAATTTTATAATAATTTAATCTATTTACGAACAGTATTGCCACCTAATTAAAACAATTTTACTTAAATTATTTTAATTTATTCTAAATTATTCTAAATTATTCAACTGTGATTAAATATTTTTAGATAAAAAATGGATTTACGAGGTAATATTTTACAAGTATTTTTCGATAATCCATCAGGCGAAGAATATGAGCACTTTCCACCTGAAAGAGAACGTCACATTAAAAATCCACATTATTTTGAAAATATTGTTTTGGCATATACTTTAACCGGTAAGAAAACAAGCTGTTTGAAAACAAGGATGAAGAGTTTTGCTGTATTACTTTAATTTTGCACAGGTAGTTCTGTATTTGTTAATTGCAGTCAAATAACATTAATATTTTGTTTGAGCAGATTTTAAATCACATTTTCGAGTGGAAAAACATACGTACGAAATGTTAGTACAGACTCTTGAACAACGTCTACATCGCGAGCACGGTCCTGAAAAAATGCCTCCAGGAAAACAAATAGCCATTGCTTTATGGTTCTTTGGTAATCAGGAAGTTTACAGGTTAATATGTTTTACTTCTGGATATGAAAGATTTCTATTAAAGTATATTTAGTTATATAAAATAGTTTTGCTTCCTTTAATTTTTATTTTACTTATCTTTGAGATTTTCTTGACTTTTTATATATTTTCAAAATTGTTACAAGAAATATATAGTTTTTGGAAAGAAATAATTGAATGAATTTTGTATTATCTAGGTTACATTGACTAAGATTAATAAAAAGTTTTACAACTGTTGTAAAATTTTTTCTTTACTGAAGTTATTAAAAACTCAGCTTTGATTTTTTAAACAGAATTATGTACAATTTTGTTCCCTATATTTATATACATATTCGATAAAAATATTTTGAGGTATTATTGTTATATATTTTTAATAAATTCATATGTAATATTATATTGCATTAGCAGTATACTATTTAGCAATATACTAAAATTATTTAATTTCCTTGATTATACAATTTGTATTTGTGTATATTTATACATCATGCACATACATACGTATACATATACATACATATATGTAATTTTTTACAGATCAATTGCAGATCGATTTGGAGTATCCAAAGATACAGTTTGGAAGTGTGTATTTGAGATTGCAACACTACTAACTGAAGATGCCTACAGATATATAAAATGGCCTGAACCACGTGAAATGGCTATCGTTGAAAGAGAATTTCGTCAACTACATGGTTTTCCTGGAGTAATTGGTGCAGTTGATGGTTCCCATATAGCAATAAGTGCACCTACAGAAAATCCTGATAATTATATTAATCGTAAAGGGTATCATTCAATTTTATTACAAGGAATTTGTGATTATACATTAAAATTTATTGATGTTTTCACGGGAATGTGTGGGAGCGTTCACGATGCAAGAGTATGGCGTTTAAGTGATATTGCAACATTAATAGCACAAGATGAAAATAGATACTTTCAAAATCAGTATCATCTTCTAGCAGATTCAGCATATCCATTATCAAATTATATGTTAACTCCATATCGAGATAACGGTCATTTGAACAATGTACAAAGAAGGTTTAATACAACACTCTCAAGAACACGTGTAGTCATCGAGCGTGCTTTTGGGATGTTAAAAGGTAGATTTAGAAAATTAAAATATATTTATATGTATAATACGGAGATGATACCTTTAGTTATTATTACTTGTTGCATCTTACATAATATATGCATAGAAAATGAAGATGCACCTATAGATGACGATAGATTTGACGAAATAGAAATACAAGATAATGACATTGCATTTACAAATGGAACAGAAAAAAGAGACATTATCTCTAATTTATTATAAAATTGCCTTTATAAAATGTAATGTCTTTATTATAAATATGTATATTTAAACTCATATATATATAAATGTATAGTTAGATATCTTAAATTACAAAATAATAAATTGCGAAATAAAATTGTTAAACATAAAATAATTATAAACTTTTGTATTAAGAGAATTATAATGTATACCTGAATAAATGTATTTTTGCAAAATTTGGAAGAAAAAGGAATGTAAGGTTAATAATATAAAAATCAATAACATAGGCCCATATTTATTTTATATCTATGTAATAAATAAACATTTATTATATGCAATAATATGTAATATTTTATAATAAAAAAAAAATAAATTCACTTTCAAATGTGCCATAATATAACATAACGTACAATTAATAGTACTATCACATGGCGTCATATAACCTGGAGGAGAGATTGAAAGCGCAAATCCATCGCCCGATGGAATAACATACCAAAACCCCCTCCAGTAGTATCACATATTTTGCACTTTTAAATATAAAGCTTTACTTTTTTGCTTAATGTAACAAAAAATTTTTTTGTCAGTATACAAAACGTTTATATATACTTCTTATACTTATGTTAACATTGTTTATTAAGATTTACTTCATATACTTGCTTTTCAAATATTATTTCTTGTTTTATCATTCTCCTTTGTTTTGATATCCTTTGCTAATAAAGATAAAAGTCGCTCTCTTTGGGTATAATTTTCTCTATGATGCCTTTCTCTTTGCTCTATTAATTCTTCCATCCAGACAGATGTTTTTGATTTCCTTTTTCTTATTCGTCTATTCTTTAAAACATTAGTTGATGCTATGTTTAATTTATTTTGTTCGTTTTCGTAATGTTCCTCATCAGATGAAGGCGAAATATTTTGATTTATTTCAAAACCGCGTATATTTGATGCAATAGAAAGAGGTACAATTGCAGGATTTTTTCCCAACATGTCATTAATGACATCAAAATATTCCCAAGATTGTTTTTCTGTACCAGTTTGGTTTATTGCATCTTTAATTGATTTATACTTTTTTTTCATACCAATCCATTTAATATAACAATTGTCGGAAGTTAAGTTATATCCATAGGTATTAATAGATGCTGTAATATTTTTCCATGTATTTATGTTCAATTTTCCTGGATTCGTAAAAGTTTCTGCGTGTTTTTGCATTTCTGCTAATAATAGTTTCGTCATGGCATCAGTCCATTGAACTCTGCAATTAACTAAATTTAGAAATATTACTTACTACTTAAAAAGATAATAATAATCTCATATATAATTATTTATTAAAGAAGCATAATACACACATACCAACACTATTATTTGTTTCGTTTATAAATTTATTTGCAGACATTTTTACACTATAAATCAAATTTGCTCGCGTAAATACTAAATAGGTTAATTAGAGGAGGCCTTTGCAAGTAAAAAAGCGTTAACCTTTCTTTTGATGTTTGACCCGAATTAAACCTCTTTTCCAAACATCAGAAACGCATTGAAAATTGAGATTGAAGATTGAAAATTGAAATTTGACCAATGAGGATAAAGAAATTTTAACTCCTATTATTTTGATTAGCCAAAATTCAATCTTTTAATCTCCAGTCTCAATCTTCAATGCGTAGTCTGATTCCGGCCTTAACTCAACTCAATGGCAATACAAGACAACGTTGAGTTGTCATGAATCATGAAAGTACTAGGTGGTAACGTCTACCATATTTTTCGGTCCTAGTGAAACTAACCCCAACTCGAATTATCGTAAGCACCCATAATCGGTATCAGGAGACGCGGTAGCGTCTCCGGCCATGTTCAAAAACTCTGAGACGCTACAAGTCTCTTATCCCGAGCCACCAAAGTCCATTTTTGGGACGTGCATAACTACTAAAATATAAAAAATTTTGAATTGAACGTCATAT
>NW_017275158.1:33499-36828 GCF_001594065.2 Cyphomyrmex costatus
TACATATGTCTGTTATTTTTATATTTTAATTTATAATGCAAATACTATGTTGAAATAATGTTTTCACTGAATACTGTTTACAATTAATGCGACCCGGGCACGCCAAGTTTTTTCTTCACTATAATCCAGTTGACAATTATAGTCACTTTCGGTCTGTCTTATGTGACTGGCGTAATGAAGAATACACTTGGTCAATTATATTTATCTCATATCTGTTTTTGATGAAGAAGTTCAGTATCTTTTATATGCACTTGGCGTATGTCTTTTTCTTTTTTTAAAAAAAGGTTTTTTTATGGGATATGTATATTACCACGAAAAGTAACTGATTATAATTATTAAAGTTGCCAATACAAAGTGGACATACGTAAATTGTATTCGACTGTCATGGGACATTTAGACTGCCCGCGGAGCAGTGAGAGGGACAATGCAACATTTGGTTCATTTTTTAATCGCCTCCGTCTAGATTTCGCTGTCCCTCTCACAACACCGCACCACGCATCTGGAGACACGGTAGTGTCTCGTCGCTAAGCCAAGCGCCGCGGCACTGCCGTGCCTCCTGTACGCGAAACTGACTTGTGAGAGTTTCGGGGGATTGAGATGATCAGATCTCAGTAACGGCTGAACGGCTCAAGTTCTATATACGCTCAATCGATAGCAATTGCTTAAATTGTATAATAAAAGTGCTTTCATTTTTTCTCTACGTGGCCTACGAGCGAAGATATCACGACTCAAAGTCCGAATCTGTAAATTTTCACGTTTTATTTTTAAGATACGTCGTCGTCGTTATTATTATTGTCATCATAATTGTCATCATCGTCAACCACATTCCATTCGATGTCCTTCAGAGATTCCTGCCGCAAGAGGCAAATGTGGCGCTAGTCTATATCGCTCGATCGTCATGGGGCATGTGGACTGCGAGTGGAGCGGTGAGGTGAGAGGTTTAACTTTCGGTTGATTTTCGAATATTCGTCCAGCTTTCGCAGTCCCTCTTACCGTATCGCACCGCGCACAGTACAATGCCATTCGACCATCATGGAGTACTTGGACTGCACGCGGTGAGATGAGGTGAAGAGGGGCGGGCAAATGCAACTTTCGGCTGATTTTCGAATAGCCTTCGTCTAGCTTTCGCTGTTCCCCTCACCTCACCGCTCCACGCGATGAACAATGCCATTCGACTGTCATGGGGCATTTCAACTGCACGCGGTGTGGTGAGGGGGACAGTGCAACTTTCGGCTGATTTTCGAATCGCCTTCGTGTAGCTTTCGCTGTTCCCCTCACCTCACCGCTCCGCGCGCTGAACAATGCCATTCGACAGTCATGGGGCATTTCAACTGCAAGCGGGGTGTTAGGGGGGACAGTGCAACATTCGACTGATTTTCGAATCGCCTTCGTCTAGCTTTCGCTGTTTCCCTCACCTCACCGCTCCGCGCGCTGAACAATGCCATTCGACAGTCATGGGGCATTTCAACTCACGCGGTGTGGTGAGGGGGACAGTGCAACTTTCAGTTGATTTTGGAATCGCCTCCGTCTAACTTTCGCTGTCCCCCTCACCTCACCGCTCCGCGCGCAGAACAATGCCATTCGATTGTCATGGAACATTTCGTTCGACTGCACGCGGAGCGGCGCGGGGGACTGTGCAACTTTCGGTTGATTTTCGAATCATTTACGACTAGCTTTCGCTGTCCCCCTCACAACACCACACCGCGCATAATATATTACTACGAAGAGCAACCGTTTTACATTTATTTAATAATTTTGTTTTATATATGCGATTGTGTTAACAAATAAAAAATATGTCGTATTAAAATTGACGCGTTAATATTAGACGGTTAGCGAAAGCAGCCTTGGGGATTGTTTTGATGTGCAAAGGCGAACGCGAGTCGCACGTCACCCCCTCACCCGGCTCACCAATAATAAACCGTGCAGTCATCACTTATATATATTAAATAAAATTATTATTTTAAATTCTACTGACTATTGACCGATATAACGTATACTTAAAACCATCGCAGTACTATCACGAGTTAAATTGCATTAATATATTACTATGAAAAGTAACTGATTATTAATTAAAGTTGCCAGTACAAAGTGAACATACGTAAAGTGTATGTAACTTTCGGCCGATTTTCGAATCTCCTCCGCTTTCCGCTGCATCTCTCATCTCATATTAAATACATACATATATATATATATTTGAAATACATGTTTTAAATAAAATTATTTTAAATACTCCCGACTGCTGACTGGTATTATATTTAAACCATTCGTCTGTCACGAGACATTTCGACTGCATGCGGAGCGGTGAGGGGGACAGTGCAACTTTCGGTTGATTTTCGAATCATTTGCTTCTAGCTTTCGCTGTCCCCCTTACCACACCGCACCGTGCACAGATCAATGCCATTCGATCGTCATTGGGCATTTGGTCTGCACGCGGAGCGGTGAGGTGAGGGGGACAGTGCAACTTTCGGTCGATTTTTGAAACGTTTACGTCTAGCATTCGCTGTCCCCCTCACAACACCGCACCGCCCATAATGTATTACTACGAAAAACAACTGTTTTACATTTATTTAATAACTTTGTTTTGTAATATGCAATCGCGTTAACGAATAATAAAGAATAAATATGTTATTCTAAAATCAATGCGTTAATATTAGACGGTTAGTGAAAGCAGCCTTGGGATTGTTTTGATTTTGAAGGGCGGACGCTAGTCGCACGTCCCCCCCTTACCCGGTTAACCGATAAACCGAGCAGTCATAAATACATATTAAGTAAAATTATTATTTTAAATACTACCGACTGCTGACCGATATGACGTATATTTAAAATTATCGCAGTACTATCACGATTTAAATTGTAATAATATATTACCACGAAAAGTAACTGATTATCAATTAAAGTTGCCATTACAAAGAGAACATACGTAAAGTGTATGTAACTTTCGGCCGATTTTCGCCTCCGCTTTCCGCTGTACCCCTCATCTCATATTATTCCATATATTTATATATATATTTATATATATTTATATATATTTAAAATTTTAAATACTCCCGACTGCAACTTGGTATGATGAATATTTAAACCATTCGACTGTCATGAGGCATTTTGCCTGCACGTGGAACAGTGAGGGGGACAGTGCAACTTTCGGTTAATTTTTGAATCATTTGCGTCTAGTTTTTGCTGTCCTCCTCACCTCACCGCTCCGCGCGCAGAACAATGCCATTCGACTGTCATGGGGCATTTTGCCTGCACGTGGAACAATGAGGGGAACAGTGCAACTTTCGGTTAATTTTTGAATCATTTGCGTCTAGTTTTTGCTGTCCCCCTCACCT
>NW_017275159.1:0-4602 GCF_001594065.2 Cyphomyrmex costatus
CAAGCGGTCGAAAAGTGATGATTTTAATGAAAAATTAAGAAACGTCTCCTCTGTATGTATGTACGTATGTCCGTCCGTCCGAAATATGTAACATTTTGACATCCCCTCTCACCCTTTACTCACAACTCCACCATCTTCGACCTGCCGGACCTCCTCCCCCTCTCCTTCCACCAACCACCACCACTCTTCTCTTTCGCCATATTTCATTCTCTTTCGTTATTATTTTATATATATTTATATTAAAATGACGTTATTATTACTACTTTAGATAAATGTTGCGAAAAATATTATTACGTCGACTCGCCATCAGATGTCTATTCAATTGATATTCGTTAAATTTTCTCGCAAGTACTGAGATACACGTACGTCTCTTTATATAGAGTCTCGATTTAATAACTTACAACGGCGTCTAAGGTAGGCTCCCACTACATTACCCTACTGATGAGTCCAGTAGTGGAAGCCGGGACGAAACGCCAACTTGTGATATTCTTTGCAATCTTATTTTTCACAGATTTTAAATTATCATTACTTTAATATTAAATTTTAATAATTGTCTTTCAACATATTATTAAGATCTAATAAGATGCTATAAGCATCGAAATTTGTTGGATTGATTGTCAATTTAACTAAAGTGATATTACCGCGGTAGTTATTTATAGTTGCGTTGTAAGTCTGAAAAAATTTTCGGCATGCGATTAGGAGAACTACATACACGGTATATAAAAATCACACATAATGATAATAAGCATCGTGATCTAGCTTTGACCGTGATAGGCTTTGCTTTGTGCTTCCTTCTTTCTTGTTATTGATTAACAATGGTACGATTGTAAATATTAAGATTCTATTATTTGTTTAAAGAATTAGTTTTGAGCTACTGCATATTTTTCAATTTTTTTATAGTGACTTCCTTCATAGTTTGAGTATCCAATTAGATACGACAGATGGAAAGAATAATTTTAATTAACAATGACTTCATTTTTTGACAAAAATTATTTTATTGTAACTTGACATTCATTAATTCATATAATTTCTATATTCGCAATTTAAATTTAAAGAGAACATAATTTAGTGTCGAAATGTCTGTTTTTTATTTCGATTAAACAATATAATTTTTATACACAAAAAACAACTTATGAGTGCTCACATAGGCTAATAATTTTTTTCCTTTATACATTTTTAATTAGAAATATAAAATATATCATATAAATTATTTATTTTTAAAAACTGAATCTTAATGCTTTAATCCACAGAATAAGTTACATAATATAATATAAAGAAGGATCTACATTGTTCTGCGATATGCTATTACATATTTTAAAAAAACTATTTATTTTTTTATTGATTTATTTCATCATTCTGTGCACAAAAATATTAAAATACAGTTACTAGAAAACCAAAATGATTTAGAAGATACTTTATATTTGATATTAAAATATATACGTTAAAATAAAATATAAAATACTTCCAAAATGAAGGTAACATCTTACCACATAATGGTAATTAATAATAAATTTTGATTTTTATAACTTTTTTCAAATTTGAGTTGACAAGAAAGTAATTACATTTAATTTCTTAAAAACTATATGTAGTTAACATGTTGATTGAAAAGTTGTTTTTACATATTGCTGTGTGTAAAGATACCATGATGGGTATCAAGGTGGAAAGGAATATAATAGATTTATGGACGAAAACAACTAAAAGGTATGTAATTTTAATTCGTTTCAATTTATACATGGAGAGACACATTTCGTAATCCGTTCAGTTCAAATTTCAAAATGATACTCACATCAGTAAATTAATGCCAACAATAACATAACATTAACATTATGATTTCATTATCAACAATATAAATGTTATATTAGGGCTGGACATATTTTATTTGTACTTGAATTAGAATTAGAATTGTATATTTTAACGATACACATAAAAGTATTTTGAATTTTGTACTTCAAACATTGAGATTGTGAACATTTATCATTTCATATATTTTAATAGTTTTAGTCCAGCCTGAATAAAATATACGTTGTAAGTTACATTGTTGAGTGTAAAGCTATTAATACTGATGTTATGTTATTTTGTAATATAGATTTGCAAGTAACGCGTTTACATTGAGCATATGTAGGTTGTTAATTGACTTGTGACGTTGTTAGCCGTTATAATTTTCATCTTTTAACATTGTTACATTTCTTTATGAATATAACGTTAACGCAATAACGCAGTTACATTGACTATGGTGAGAGAGAAACAGATGTAGTGGAAATTAGAAAAAGGGGAAGGATCAATAATAATGAAATAGGGGGGATTTTGGAAGTAATTCTATATTGCTAGGCATATTGAGACCATGAGATTGCTTTTTCGCATATTTCAAACATTTTTCTTATAATAGAAGATTCATAATCCAAAATTTTAAATGAGGTTATATTATATTTTGAAGGTACTCTGTATATTTCCTAAGTAGATGTATTCTCATGTAATCGAAAAAAGAATTGTTGAATAATATTTATAAAAGTTAATAATCACGATACGTTATAGTATATTAAATACTATTAATATTATATATAATAATGTAATATGTCATTATTATATTACATAACATAATATATAATACATTATATAATAATTATAGTAATATGTGTGTGGTGTGTGTGTTCTATAAAAATTTATTTTAATAACATTTTTCAGTATAAGAGATATTTGGCGATACAGATTTCGAAACGTATATGTTATTCCTGATGTCATATTTAATCTCACATCTTTAGGAAACAAACAGAGAGGAAAATTAAATAGCATACGTTCAGCCATAAAAGAGGTATAAATATTTATTAATATTCATATAATTACACTTTCTTTATTATTAAATCTTTATTATTGCATAGATGATACACCAAAGGACAAATGAATCAAGTACAATGTCCACTAATGATGACATATCTCGTAAGTTTGTCGATATTTTATAATTCTTTTGCTCTTTATTCCTAGAATGATATGTAATACTTTTTTAAAATTACTTTAAGAATATAATATTTTGAAAATTATAATTAAAAAAGACTAATATGCTGTTCGGGCGGCAATTCTTCGATAAATTTGATCTTCACATATGTCGTCATGGTTATGTCACTGAGTGATCTCCAACAAAATTTTACCTGTCGCTCGTTATTTTTTAAAAAGTTATTAAAAAGTATTTGAAAAATGATATTTCTCTTTTACCAAATATATAACATATAAATTTTCCGATTCAAAATATATTTTACGACTTTCTACACAAAACAAGTTCCACTCTACTTGTCCTTCAACTAAGAGATGTATGACTTTTTATTCGAGAAGTCTTGCTTCACACTCGTTGGAAAGGTCAAAGTCATTGGACAATTCTTTCCCATCGGTATAATTATCCTTTTAACAAGCAGTAAATTTAATCAAATAGAACAAATAAAAATGCAACGTTAATAAAGCGCAAATATATAATAGTAAAAATTTGGTTAAATGATGGATAATGGCGCCAATCATTGGTTTAGATTTGAACAAATTTCTTAAGTCCTTCTCAGCAAATAATTAGAAGAAACGTGAAAATCCATCTTTCCCTTCAACAGAATTAAGACATTAAACAGCTCGGTATAAGCATATTACAATAGAATTTTACGAGCTACTAAAATAAGCAATTAGCGCAATATTCGAGGAACGCTTTATATCAGTTCTATTTGTGTCATCTATTCTTATTCTGCGTCTAATAAATGATGAAGGTAAAATAATGGAAACTTATTATAAGGAAATTTATTATAAGCATTAATAGTGTCTCTTCGAATGCACTCTACAGCTGTTATTCCAGCGACTGAATTTTCGTAACTTGAATTTCAACAATATAAGTGTTAAACACTCAAACGATTATCTTTATTAGCAGTTCGTCGGTATTTAGTACTGCCCATTACCAATTCATTGTAGAATTAGGGTTATCTTTGCTTTTTATTAACCGTGCTGTATTCTCATTTATCTTTGAACAAATTTATAAATTTATATTAACATTTAAATTAATAATAACATTTAATTTATATTAACATTTAACATTTAAAAGATCATTATAAGATTTACAATTTTAAGATTAAACATTTAAAACAAAATATACATAAAGTTGATTATTTATATATGCGTAAGTAATGAACTAATACACATATTGTTTTCTGTATATAACATAGATAAACGTTTCGTGGACATTTTAATGCGTTCATTTCGTGATGAAAAATTCACGCAAAAGGAAGTTATGGACAATATATTTACAATGTTAGCAGCGGTATGTTATGATATCTTTTAATATATTAACCATTTACAGATGGGTAATAAATTGTATTTTCAATTACATAGGCTGCGGACACCACCGCTGCTACGTTAAATTTTGTGATCGTTATGTTGGCAAATTTCTCGGAAATACAAGTATGTATATATTAATAATAATTATGCAAAAGTTTTTTATAATAACCATCATTTATTTCAATTTACTTACGTCAATATCTAAAAACAGTAATATTTGTAAAATTATTATATATATTATATTATAGTAATATTTGTATAAATGAACTTTTTAAAAATGATTATATTTTATAAATATTTTAT
>NW_017275159.1:8390-29042 GCF_001594065.2 Cyphomyrmex costatus
CTTGTAATGAAACAGTACATTGTGTAAGGAGTTGGGGCTAGTGTTATGGCGCGAAGGGCGCGAAAGCACGAGCGAAGCGAATGTGTATTCACGCCCGTCCCGCGCTGTAAACAACTATCCCCCACTCGTTACATAATGTACTATTGTTTGCACTTTGAAAGCTGCGCTATACAAAGCTGTTAAAAAGAAACATATTTTGTAATATTTTTTATTATTAAAAGACTTGTTATTTTCTCTTTTATTATTTTATTGTAATTTGATTTAGTACCTATATGGATTGAAAATCGAAAAAACATAGCTCCAACTTTTAGTACGATAATGATGAAGGAATTTTTTAACGTATTCGTTCAAGAATCTTTAGTACTTATCGAAGATTTGGAAGAAATTGCACTAAATGGAAATGAAATTATATGTTTTGATTATCTATACAGATGTACTATACAAATTACATGCGGTAAGACAATACAATAATTTCTTGAAATTATGAACATACATAGTAAAAATAATTACAAAGAATTATCGAAATTACAAAAATTTTGAGGATTAAAAATTGTTATGTAACAAAATAAAAAGTTGATTTTAATTATTAATTATTTAACTATTATTCATAAAAAAGAGTGTTATAAAAATGGATCACTGTTTGCAATATTGCGTAAATTATATTCGAAATTATTTATAAGATCTTTTAAATAATATAACAATTATTTGTCTAAATCCACGTAAAATTATGAAAATCATTATTTATTATTGATTACGGAAATAATCATATAAAGTAATTTATAAGATTTATATATATATATATATGTATATATATGTGTGTATGTATATATATTGCTTTATTAACGTTTAAACAGAAAATACTGCAAAAGTACAATTTCAGACTGATTTTTAAAAAGTAACGAAAAGTTACCTTTCGAGTAAAGGTAACTGTAACGAGTTACTGTTAAAAAGCAATAACTAGTAACGGTAACTGGTTACTTTCGTTATTCAGTAACGAGTAACTGTAACTTATTACTTTTAAAAAGTAACTTTCCATTCCCACCCCCGATTTAAAATTATCATATGTATTAACCTTTATATAACCTCCCCCCTCTCTTTCTTTCACTCTGATATTGATTCTACACAAACTTTAGATAAATATTGCAAAGAATGTTACTACATCGACTCGCCATCACAGATCTATCGATATTCGCAAATTCTCGTAAGTGAGACACACGTATATCTCTTTATATAGAATCTCGATTTAATAACTTACCAAGGCGTATAAGGTAGACCTCCACTACAATGCCTTACTGATGAAGCCAGTAGTGGAAGCCGGAACGAAACGCCAAAAATTACGTGATGTTCTTCGCAATATATTAGAATAAATTATCAGAGTAATTTATATTTTTAATTGTAATTTGACTCTTACTTCGACCTGTTTAACGTATTGATTATTGCTACATAATTAACCTATTAATAATACGATAACTCCCAGTAAAATTATTTATAAAAAAGCCAATAGTATACGAAATATTTTATACTTAATCTTAGGATATTTTAACAGGAAACAAATAAAATGTAACAATTATAAAGGCTAAATGAACATCATAGTCAGATTAATAGAAGTAGCTACCGAGCAAAACTCAGTGATCACGGAACACAGATTAGAATATAATCATGATTTTAATTGGGAAGAAATAGAAATGTTGGATAAAGAAAAAGTTTTCAATAGACGATTGGTCTCAAAAGTCATTTTTATCAAAAAAACAGAGTAACGATTTAAATATACAAAGCGACACCGATTTGTTAAATCCCTTATATCATGACATCAATTATATATAACATAAATGCCTCTTACACACTTTACACTGTTATATTTTTATCTTATTTTGTTTTCATTTTTATTTTGACTTTATTTATTATTCTCGATTATTTTTGTCCTCTAACTTACATATGAATTCTCTGGATAGATTGTTCTTGTTTCTAACTGCTAAGGATCGTCAAATTATTCTTAAGTAAGTCTTTAATTTAGTATATTTTGATAAGTTTAAAGAATTAGTTTTGAGCTATTGCATATATTTCAATTTTTTTATAATGACTTCCTTCATAGTTTAAGTATCCAACTAGATACGACAGACGGAAAGAACAATTTTAATTAACAATGACTTCATTTTTTGACAAATTATTTTATTCTAACATGACTTTCATTAATTCATACAATTTCTGTTTTCGCAATTTACACTTAAAGAGAACATAATTTAATGTCGAAATGCCTGTATTTTTATTTCGATTAAACAATATAATATTTATACATAAAAAACAACTTATGACCACTCACATAGGCTAATAATTTTTCCTTTATACGTTTTTAATAAGAAATATAAAGTATCACATAAAATATTTATTTTTTAATTACTAAATCTAAATGCTTTAATCCACAGAAGTTATATAATATAAGTTATATAATATAAAGAAGGATCTACATTGTTCTGCGATATGCTATTACATATTTAAAAAAAACTACTAATTTTTTTATTGAGAGAGAGAGAGAGAGAGAGATTTATTTCATTATTCTATACACAAAAATATTAAAATACATTTACTAGAAAACCAAAATAATGATTTAGAAAATACTTTATATTTAATTTTAAAATATATACGTTAAAATAAAATATAAAATACTTCCAAAATGAAGGTAACATCTTATCACATAATGGTAATTAATAATAAAATCTTGATTTTTATAATTTTTCAAATTTGTGTTGACAAGAAAGTTATTACCTTTAATTTCTTAAAAACTCAACATAGTTAACATATTGATTGAAAAGTTGTTTTTACATATTGCTGTGTGTAAAGGTACCATGATGGGTATCAAGGTGGAAAGGAATATAATAGATTTATGGACGAAAACAACTAAAAGGTATGTAATTTTAATTCGTTTCAATTTGTATATGGAGAGATACATTTCGTAATCCTTTCAGTTCAAATTTCAAAATGCTACTCACATCAGTCAATTAATGCTAACAATAACAAAACATTAACATTATGATTTCATTATCAACAATATAAATGTTATATTAGGGCTGAACATATTCCATTTGTAATTTAATAAGAACTAGAATTGTATATTTTAACTATACACATAAAAGTATTTTGAGTTTTGTACTTCAAACATTGAGATTGTGAACATTTATCATTTCATATATTTTAATAGATTTAGTCCAGCCCTGAATAAAATATACGTTGTAAGTTACATTGTTGAGTGTAAAGCTATTAATACTGATGTTATGTTATTTCGTAATATAGGTTAGCAAGTAACGCGTTTACATTGAGCATGTAGGTTGTTAATTGACTTGTGGCGTTGTTAGCCGTTACAATTTTCTTCTTTTAAACAATGTTACATTTCTTTATGAATATAACGTTAACGCAATAACGCAGTTACATTGACTATGGTGAGAGAGAAACAGATATAGTGGAAATTAGAAAGAGGCGAAAGATCAATAATAATGAAATAGGATTTTGGAAGTAATTCTATATTGCTAGGCATATTAAAATGTTTAACAATTCTTAAATACATTCTTAAAACGTATATCAATTCTTTTTTCGATTACATGACAATCTCATCATCTCATGAGATTGCTTTTTCGCATATTTCAAACATTTTTCTTATAATAGAAGATTCATAATCCGAAATTTTACATGAAGTTATATTATATTTTGAAGTTACTCTGTACATTTCCTAAGTAGATGTATTGTTATGTAATCAAAAAAAGAATAGTTTGAATAATATTTATAAAAGTTAATAATCACGATACGCTATAGTATATTAAATATCGCATATACTATTAATGTTATATATAATAGTGTAATATGTCATTATTATATTATATTATATTACATTATATAATAATTATGGCAATATATTATAAATTTATTTTAATAACATTTTTCAGTATAAGAGATATTTGGCGATATAGATTTCGAAACATATACATAATTCCTGATATTATATTTAATCTCACATCTTTGGGAAAGAAACAGCGAGAATGTATAAATATCAGTCATTCAATCGTAGAAAAGGTATAAATATTTAATAATATTCATATAATTACACTTTCTTTATGTTTAAATCTTTATTATTGCATAGATGATACAGCAAAGAACAAATGAATTAAGTACAATGTCCACTAATGGTGATATATCTCGTAAGTTTGTCAATATTTTATAATTCTTTTGCTCTTTATTTCTAGAATGATATATAATACTTTTTTAAAATTACTTTAAGAATATAACGTTTTGAAAATTATAATTAAAAAAGACTAATATGCTGTTCTAGCGACAATTCTTCGATAAATTTGATCTTCGCATATGTCGTCAATGATACTGAGTGATCTCCAACAAAATTTTACACGTCGCTCGTTATTTGTTAAAAAGTTATTAAAAAAATATTTGAAAAATGATATTTCTCTTTTACCAAATATATAACATAGCGAAATTTTCCGATTCAAAATATATTTTTAGACTTTCTACACAAAACAAGTTTCACTCTACTTTTCCTTCTGCTAAGCTAGAGATATATAACTTTTTACTCCAGAAGATTTGCTTCGCATTCGTTGGAAAGATCAAGGTCATTGGAAAATTCTTCCCTCATCGGGGTATTTATCCTTCTAACAAGCAGTAAATTCAATCAAACATAACAAATAAAGATGCAACGTTAGTAAAGCGCAAATATATAATAGTAAAAATTTTTTCTTCTTTTAATGAATGATAATGGCGCCAATCATTGGTTTAGATTTGAATAAATTTCAAGTCGTTCTCAGCTAATTATTAGAAGAAACGTGAAAATCCATCTTTCCCTTCATCAGAATTAAGACATTAAACAGCTCGGTATAAGCATATTAGAATTTCACGAGCTACTAAAATAAGCAATTAGGGCAATATTCGAGGAACTCGTTATATCAGTTCTATTTGTGTCATCTATTCTTATTCTACGTCTAATAAACGATGAAGGTAAAATGACGGAAATTTATTATAAGGAGATTTATTATAAGCATTAATAGTGTCTCTTCGAATGCACTCTAGAGCTGTTATTCCAACGGCAGAAATTTCGTAATGTAAATTTCAACAATATAAGTGTTAGACACTCAAACGACTATCTTTATTAACAGTTCATCGGTATTTAGTACTACTGAATATCAATTCATTGTAGAATTAGAGTTATCTTCGCTTTTTATTAACTGTGCTGTATTCCCATTTACATTTGAACAAATTTATAAATTTATATTAATATTTAAATTAATATTAACATTTAATTTATATTAACATATAACATTTAAAAAAAAGATCACTATAAGATTTATAATTCTAAGATTAAACATTTAAAGTAAAATATACATAAAGTTGATTATTTATACATATATACATAAGTAATGAACTAATACACATATTGTTTTCTGTACATAACATAGATAAACGGTTCGTGGACATTTTCATGCGTTTATTTAGTGATGAAAAATTCACGCAAAAGGAAATTATAGACAATGTAGTTACAATGATAGGAGCGGTATGTTATGCTATCTTTTAGTATATTAACCATTTACAAATGGATAATAAATTGTATTTTCAATTACATAGGCTGCGGACACTACCGCTGCTACGTTAAATTTTGTGATCTTTATGTTGGCAAATTTCTCGGAAATACAAGTATGTATATATTAATAATAATTATGCAAAAGTTTTTTATAATAACCATCATTTATTTCAATTTACTTACGTCAATATCTAAAAACAGTAATATTTGTAAAATTATTATATATATTATATTATAGTAATATTTGTATAAATGAACTTTTTAAAAATGATTATATTTTATAAATATTTTATTAACGCGTGAATGAATACTGATAATTTTGTCTTAAAATTTTTATATAAAATATTTTTTGATGTCTCAATTAATTTTCGAAGTATAACGAAAAACCAGCGATATACATATATAAGGGATGATTTCTTTCCGTTTTTTCGCTGCAAATAATATTTTCTAAATTCATTTTTTTATATAAACTATATATTTATATATCTCGTATGTAAAGTTTCAAATAAAACGAATATACAGGACTCTTAGTATTAAAAATTGTCAATGAAATAAAAAGGCAATTAAGAGTCAATATTATATGTGTGAACTAATAAAACATTTAATATATTATAAATTAAAATAAAATAACAATAAACTAAAATTCACACTATAAATGCGCACGCAAACAGAAGTCAAACCATAACGTTTCGGCTGCATATTCGAGCCATCCTCAGATGTACATACATATAAATATTAATTAACGCAGTAAAACATCTTTAGTTAACGCAGAAAGAATAAGAAAAAAAACTATGATGGATTGTTATGTTCTAAAACGTTGTGGAAATACCTTTCATTCGTTCCTTTTAAACTTCTTTTAGTTTTTATATTTTGGCACATATAACGTTTAATAACATATCAGGTCCCTGAATTTTTACATAGAACTAAACGAAATTGCATGTCAGTATATACATATATGTACATACATCCCGTTTCTACAATGTTTGTCATGTCCTGTGTAAGAGCCATTATGTTTCATCATAATCCCTTTTCGGGATTTGCTTTCGAAAAATATTTTATTACTGTTTTACAACACGTGTAAATTTCTTGTAATGCTGCATCTTATATTGTTTTTTATATTGTAACAGCAATAGCTAATACCTATATGCAACTTTTGTTTATATTTAATGAAGAGAACTCGACTCCAACATTTGTTACCTTATTTTAATTACATCCTGTATATATAATCAAAGAACACTATGCCAACATTTCTCGAGATGTTCTTCGAGTTTTAAAATACTAATTTGAAAATTGTTTAAAATAAAATTACTCATATCTAAAAATATTTATAAGAATAACGTTGCATAGATTATTTTCAAAATGAATCGCATAATATTTTAATAGTTGCTTATGATACAATATACATATATGTATACATTTTTTGGCTATATGATCTAATAGACCGCGAGAAATTCGAAAGCAGATCGCCGGTCGAACGTATATGTATAAACACATTATTTAACTTTATATTATACTAGGAAAAAGCATATAAAGAATTATTGGAAATTTATGGCACGGAAACTCCAAAGAATGCACCAGTTAAATACGAGGACTTACAACATATGAATTACTTGGATTGTGTTATTAAAGAAACTTTAAGACTTTTCCCTTCTATCCCTATGATTGGACGAATATTGACGGAAGACTTAAAAATAGGTTTGTTTATTTTTAAGAATAAAGTATTGTTAAAAATGCGCACCCATATTATTAACTTCTTTTTGAAAGTTTTCGTAAAGAATGTATAAATTATTAAGGGGATTCTGGGCGTAGGCGATGAGAATTACTAATTACAGTGAAATAAAAATCTTCGGCTGTATAGTTTGCAAAATTCTTTTTACATAATTAAAATATGCACAAATATGAAGTTTGAAATGATCAATTTACTTTTAGTTCATTAGCTACCACTTGACGTAAATATTTACTTTTGGTGTCGTTAGGGTGTTCTTTAACACTATACACTAAAATAGCCTTATTTTGCATTTTTAATTGCAAATTTATTCTATATTTTTTCGCTTCCAATGTCACAATTTAAAACGTACAATAGTGATGAATGAAAAGAAACCTTGAAAATGATTAAATATATCAACCGATTATATAAAATAAAATATGTTTCAGGAGAATTTGTTATACCAAAAGGTACAGATGTTATTATATCAATTATACGAATGCACCGGAATGAAAAATATTGGCCGAATCCATTGATGTTTGATCCGGATAGATTTCTATCAGAAAAAACAAATTGTTTACCATATTATTTCATGCCTTTTAGTGATGGATCAAGAAATTGCATAGGTAAGTATGAATAAATTATAAATTATCGTAGTAATATTGATTTACATGTAATTGACAAATTTACAGGTGCAAAATACGCAATGATGTCCATGAAAGTTATTTTAGCAACGTTGATAAGAATGTTTGTATTTAAATTGAATCATAGCATTGAGATAGACAAAATCAAATTAAATTCGGATATAGTATTGTCTACAGTTGAACCTTTAAAGATTAAAATTGAAAAACGTAATCTCTTTTACTCTAAATAATATATAAATAGATAATACTGTAGTAGTATGGGGGAAAACATTATTCACAGTACTCGTTTATTTCATATACAGCTTAATAAAGACAGAATTTTGTTACAAGATATATGTATATAAAATAATACATAAACGAATAATGATTAATGATTTTAAGTATAGTTCAATAATCATAGAGGAAAGTCTCGTATATACCACTTTATTTTTGTATAATATTTTATTAATATTTGTATAATACGCTGGCCAACAAAATTAACGCAATGCCTGTTCCACTCTACAAAAATAGGCAAATTTCAAGATAGAACAACTTCGTTAAAAATCATTGTATCATAATTTTTAAAAAAGCATTTCACAGCTTGAAACATCTACTTTTCAGATCGCTGCTTGAAAAAACAGTCTTAAGGAGATTTTATGAAGTTACACAAACATAAATGATGTTATATCAGATCAAAATTCTTTACGAAGTTTGCGGAGTTTCAAAGGACGGACTAAAAATTGTTCACAAACGCGATTCACATCATTGGAAAGAGTGAACGTTGAAACAAAAGGGTCATTTTTGCTTCAACGTTGAATAACTCGGTGAAAAAAAAAGTCGTACGGAGCTTCGTAAACAAGTAAATTAAAGGTAATAGAGATTCGCTCTTTTGAATGATGTAAATCACATTTGTGTACAATTTTTAGTCCGCCCCATGGAACTCCGCAAATTTCGTCAAAAATTTTGAGATCTGGTATACCATTTTTACGTTTGTGTAACTTCATAAATTCTCCGTGAGTCTGTTTTTTCAGGTAGCGATCTGAAAAGTAGAGGTTTCAAGCTATAAAATGTTTTTTTTAACACGGTCATTGATAAAGTTATTCTATCCTTAAATTAGCCTACTTTTACGGAATGAAACAGGTGTTGCGTTAATTTTATTAGCCAGTAAATTTATATCAATATTACATTACATTCATGCACGAATTTTGTAACAATATTCTATCTTTAATAAAATGCATATTTCTTAAACAAACAGTTGTCAAATGTTTATATTTGTTATCAAAAGAATTAATTATTGCAAAATTGTAAACAGTATTATAAAAATTGCTTATACTATGTGATAGAAAACTCTTTTAATATTTTTGTTCTTAAAGTTTAATTTTTTGTGAAAAGCGACTTTCCTCTATTAATGGGAAACATAAGTAACATATGCAATATATTTAAATTATACCAGTGCTTTAATTTGAATGATTTGAATTGTATCATATATTCTGAAACATGTTCTTTATTATTAAAGATAGAATACTGTTACGAAATTCATGCATAAATGTAGTACAATATTGATATAAACTAATATATTGTATATGTTAATTTATGTTTATTATTAATTGTCATAAATATAATTCAGATCCTCTTATGTTATTACTTCTCACTTATGATTATAATTTGATTTTCTAATCATTTCCAAGTTTATTATTTTACTCTCATTTTTCGATTTTGGTGTAATAAAAGTTAATTAAAGCAATATATTAATGTAATTAAGGTACTTTTTCACTTGTATAATTAATCCTATGTAATAGATTATTCATCGTTCTAGATGATTTCTAGTAAATTTATTATAAGGAAGAAGCGTAACTCAATATTATATAATATATTGTATATAGGCTGCGTTCCGTAATAATTACTGCCAGTACTGACAACATTGTAAAGCCTATTCCAAAATTTCTCACAGTAAGCTACATCGATAGCACTGTAATGATGACGTCACAGACTGGATCCACAACCTCGCTTTAAGAGGCCTTAAGCCGTAAGAAATTGACCAATCAAAGTTGAATGCGAGAAAAATAATCTACTGCGATTGGTCAATTTTTTACGGCTTTACGGTTTAAGGCCTCATAAAGCATGGTTGCGGACCCAGCCGTAGATTTTGTCGTTACTTGCTACTGCGGTTACTGTGGCAGGAAATGTACAGCAATCCAAGTATAAAATGACGAAGGAAAAGATAACTTTATTGGATACTAAAAATAATAGCAATATTAATTGATACTAAGCCTGAAAGGTGCTCAGGAAGCATCACATGGTATAAACGAAATTTTACACTTATCTATGTGTTATAAAATACAGCTTATATAAAATAAAAAATAAAAACAACAGTAACAGGAGAATATTAACCACTAATGATCAAGGTTTGATACTTGTTAATAATATTTTCAATATATCTTTAATTTTAACAGATTAGAATTTTAAATACATCTTTTACTTCTATTAATTGCTGCACGATGCTCGAGCGACATTTGATCTGCGTGCGGGGCGGTGAGATGAGAGGGACGGCAGAATTAGTCGGAGGCGATTCGAAAATCGACATACACTTTATGTATGTCACTTATGTTCACTTTGTACTGGCACATTTATTAATAATATATCAGTTACTTTTCATGGTAATATGTTATTATTAGATAAAAAGGTTTAAATTTTTAAGTATCTTTTTTTGAACATGGCTTGAACTTTTCATTTTTATGATATAATTTTTTCGGATATCACTTACTTTTTAGAGTACAAATATATTACAAATATATAAAAAAATTTAAAAATATATAATGATAGAGAGTGAAATACGGCGAAAGAGAGGGGTGGTGGGGATGGGTGTTGGGAAGGGGTAGAGCAGGAGTGAGTGATTGCGGTCGGTTGAAGATAGTGAAGGTGTGAGTTAAAGGTGAGAGGGATATTAGAAAGTTTTAATACGACCTTGAATGCGGACAGAGAAGAAAAAGGAGAAGAAGAAGGAGGAGGAGAAGGAGGAGACGTTTCTTAATTTATCATAAAAATCACCACTTTTCGACCGCTTCTATCTCCAGAATGGCTTGACCGATTTAAAATTTTTTTTGTTCAAACTCGTGGCGATGCCGCCTTTCAGGGCATATAACATTCGATATAAAAATTTTCTATATTTTAGTGGTTATGCACCCCCCAAAAATGGACTTTGATGTCTCGGGATAAGAGACTTATGTAGTGTCTTTCAGTTTTTATACATGGCCAGAGACACTACCGCGTCTCCTGATGACAGTGATTGATCATTAGTACAAAAACGATTAAAATAAAGAAAAAAATTCAAAAAATGAAAAGGAAATAAATTTAATGGAAAACATTTTTTAAAAGATTTTTATTAATACTTACAAATTTTCATTTGCTTTGTCTAATATAAGTCTGCTGTATAAGTCGTAAAAAACAGCCTATAAATTGAATATTTTATTCATATATGAATTTAGAAAAGGTCAGTTATTACTATGTTGTGAAATTGGCTATTAATTTGACTTGGATTTTAATATACAGGTAAATTTATAGCAAAAATGTGGTCAATCACTGTATCATGGTCAATTACTGTGTAGAAAAGATGAACTTTGAAATTAATATAAGTGAGTACGATGTGCTAACAAAACAATTTTTTACATCTACAGATAAATCTTATCCTTTCAATTAACATTTTCATTTCAATGCAAATAATTCTGAGCGTAATTTCATAAAAAAATTGAAATAAAAACCGTAAAATAAAACAACTTTTTTTATACAGGAAGATACATTGTGGCCACTTAAAATTATGATTTATAGTCATGTTTTTATTTCTGAATCATGAGAATGCATTGTTTATGAAGCCTGCTTGGATGGGAAAGATATAATAAATATCTTCGCGATTAGCGCAATTGCAGTACGATAATAAATTTATTAAGTAGTACTACTATTTCATTGTTACTTGGAACAATGTTGTTCATTATTATTGTATTAAGTTTAACATGTATCGTAATAAGTTGTTTTGTACAAAATTGTCGTTTGTTTTCTTCTGGAACTGTGAAATCGTTACCGGGACCACTAAAATTACCATTTATTGGTAGCACGTATCATTTTCTACATCGTAATTCTGAGGGTAATAGATTTGTTTAGTTTATATAAAATTTTTTATAATTAAGGCCTTCATGGAAAAAATGTATTACCGTTAACTATTTTATATTAAAACAAGTAAATATGATAATGAAATGGACCGATATTTTTTTATATTTGTTCAACTTTATAATGATTAAAAACAGAATTAAATTTAATATTTTATAAATATATATCAATTAATTTAATATCTTTACATCATTTTGATGAACTCGTAAGTACTATTTGTCAAAATAATGTAAGGTCCGGGAGAAGATGACACAATAAGGAAGATGCCACTTTATTCAAATTTTTATCATAGAATATATATTAGCCATTCTAATTGCATAGAATACGTAATAGACAATGGGTAAAAAAGTACAATTATCAAAAAGTTTATGCTAATTGACGTTAAAAAATATTTAACAAAATACGAATAGGTAGGTCATAAAATATACTCTTTCTAATAAGTGCTACGTTAATTGTTATAAAATTTGTGCTTCGATGCTTCTGTAAAATAAAACAAAAATGATAAATGGTTTTGATCAGTATTTCCTGGCAGTACAAACATATTTTAAACAGTATAGTTTTTCAAATAATCTCAGTATAATTTTAGCAAATAATCTCACAATTACATATGCATTAAAACTTTTCAGAGTTTTTAAATGTTTTCATTCAGCTTACTGAAACTTATTCATCTCCTCTTCAATTCTGGATAGGCTCTAAATTAAATATTTTAATATATGAACCAGACCAAGTAAAGGTAGAAAAGAAACATTTATTTTCTGCTGTATGTGTATATGAATATTTATTAATTTAAGTATCTTATTTATATTATATAAGGTGTCCTTCTATACATTTACAAAAGCAACTGCGATTCCAGCACATGAAAACAAATCATAAATGTTTAATTATCATATATCCGAACGGTTTCGGAGTTATGAGTACCATAAATATCATACCATATACTGAAGTAAGAAAATATATAGTAATATATATTGTTTAATGTTAGTTATTCTATTTTACAAAAGATGTTAGAATTTGTTTTCCTCCGACAATATTGGCATATTTATTAACACAAATTAAAGAAAAGTCACCTGTGACCCATGTTAGCGATTTTTCTCTAATAAATTGGTACAGACTTTTAGAAAAATATTTTAAAACCAATTATAATAATGAACTCTGAATATTCAAACATTAAGAATTTACAAAGGGTAAATGCAAATAATAATTTTTGCGCGGTTAAAGGTTTACTAACAAAAAAAATTTTTAATATTGAAGATTAAAAATTTTTTTTTTAACAAAGTTCCAAATGCCTCGACTGACTTCCAGTCATTTTCAGCGATTCAATACAAAATTTCATAAAATAAAGTAAATCAACGTGGATAAAAAGCATCGCAAGTTTACAACCGTTTTATTATTCTTGACGCACCCCTAGCCGACCGCAATCGTATGAAGTCACTCTTCGTAATACATATTGGAGGAGTGTAATCTTTGTCGTAATCCAAAATAACGACAATCTAAATTTTGAACACGAGTTTTTATACATATTGTATGTTGCTGTAATAAGAAGAGAATTGAGAGAGTAAAGAACTCACCCAATGAAATCGACCAAGGAAGCCTAAAAAAAGGTGACATAATAGTCAAGTATAAAATCTGATCTTAATAATACAGTTAATCATCAATTTTTGTTGCTTAATCCATAATTTCATCAATCTTAGTGGAAATTCACCAAAAAAAAGTAAAATAAATTTGAAAAAATTAAAACAAACGCAATGTAATAGTACCATTATTGTTTCAAGATAATTTAAAACCAATAATAATAATGGACTATTAATATTCAAACAATTGTGTTACTTTATCCACGTTGATTAATTTTATTTTATGAAATTTTGTATTGTACTGAATCGCTGAAGATAACTGGAAGTTAGTTGAAACGTCTGGAACTTTGATAAAAAAGAAAATTTTTGTTTTTTAAAATAAAAAATGTTGATAGCACATCTCTAACCGCGCAGTTATTATTTACTTTTATTTGCCCTTTGTAAATTCTTAATGTTAAAATATTTTAAGTTTTACAGATGATTAACATTAAATGGCCAGGTGCATTTAGAACGACAATCGCTCACTGAGTCAGTGAAAGGTAGTAGTACTGAATGCCTCTAATATCATTTATCATAATTGTTATAAAATCTGAATTTCAATTTGAAAATAAATAAATTAAAGGTCTAGTTCATCACAATAAGATTCAAGAATGGAAACATCAGAATAAAGGATATTAAACAGCATTTGTTTCAATTCATGTTTACTTAACCCATAACTCCAAAACCATTCGAAATTACACATATATTTATATGAGACATTTTCGACTTTTTATATGCTAAAGTTTTATTATTTTTATGTGCTAAAGCGACTATAACAATTTTATTTAGTACTGTATGGAAGGATCCCTTGTATAATACGCCACACAAATGCACACGCGCGCATATGTGATACGTTAATAAAAAATTTCACTGAAACAATTATTTACGATTTCGTGCGATCATGTAACTCTTCCAACCGTGGAATGCGAAATTTACGTAAACTTTTTTGCCACATACATCATATATATGATAATTACTTGGTTCTATAAGCAAATATACGCAAATATTAATAAATTATATGTGATTGTAGACTGTCTTACAAAATCGCCATTGTTTGAATAAAGGTTCGTTTTACGCAGCTCTAAAACCAATATTTGGCATGGGATTAGTAACAGCTCCTGGTAAGATATATATTTAGACAAATAGAATATTTATTTATATAAATATAAAATTCATTTGTAATAATAAACTTACATTAAAAAATGTTAACAATAAGACTAATATTTCATATCCATTCGTTTATCTACTTTGTAAATAGAAAATGCAACACGAACGATGCTATGGCTGCATTCATTTTTATTTTGTATTTCACTTATATATTCGTAATATTTTCTACAATAAGATTTTTCTCTTTCTTTATGTAAGATATCTTTTCATCACGTGTGCACGTAATGTATCCTATACCGCAACGCTTTAGCGTGCGAAAAACAGCCAATACCTCAAGCCGTTGAGTTATTTCTCTAACCCCACCCTTCTGCGCAAAAACGTTGCGGTATAGGCACATTACGACGAGCACTTGTAATGAAACAGTACATTGTGTAAGGAGTTGGGGCTAGTGTTATGGCGCGAAGGGCGCGAAAGCACGAGCGAAGCGAATGTGTATTCACGCCCGTCCCGCGCTGTAAACAACTATCCCCCACTCGTTACATAATGTACTATTGTTTGCACTTTGAAAGCTGCGCCATACAAAGCTGTTAAAAAGAAACATATTTTGTAATATTTTTTATTATTAAAAGACTTGTTATTTTCTCTTTTATTATTTTATTGTAATTTGATTTAGCACCTATATGGATTGAAAATCGAAAAAACATAGCTCCAACTTTTAGTACGATAATGATGAAGGAATTTTTTAACGTATTCGTTCAAGAATCTTTAGTACTTATCGAAGATTTGGAAGAAATTGCACTAAATGGAAATGAAATTATATGTTTTGATTATCTATACAGATGTACTATACAAATTACATGCGGTAAGACAATACAATAATTTCTTGAAATTATGAACATACATAGTAAAAATAATTACAAAGAATTATCGAAATTACAAAAATTTTGAGGATTAAAAATTGTTATGTAACAAAATAAAAAGTTGATTTTAATTATTAATTATTTAACTATTATTCATAAAAAAGAGTGTTATAAAAATGGATCACTGTTTGCAATATTGCGTAAATTATATTCGAAATTATTTATAAGATCTTTTAAATAATATAACAATTATTTGTCTAAATCCACGTAAAATTATGAAAATCATTATTTATTATTGATTACGGAAATAATCATATAAAGTAATTTATAAGATTTATATATATATATATATGTATATATGTGTGTATGTATATATATTGCTTTATTAACGTTTAAACAGAAAATACTGCAAAAGTACAATTTCAGACTGATTTTTAAAAAGTAACGAAAAGTTACCTTTCGAGTAAAGGTAACTGTAACGAGTTACTGTTAAAAAGCAATAACTAGTAACGGTAACTGGTTACTTTCGTTATTCAGTAACGAGTAACTGTAACTTATTACTTTTAAAAAGTAACTTTCCATTCCCACCCCCGATTTAAAATTATCATATGTATTAACCTTTATATAACCTCCCCCCTCTCTTTCTTTCACTCTGATATTGATTCTACACAAACTTTAGATAAATATTGCAAAGAATGTTACTACATCGACTCGCCATCACAGATCTATCGATATTCGCAAATTCTCGTAAGTGAGACACACGTATATCTCTTTATATAGAATCTCGATTTAATAACTTACCAAGGCGTATAAGGTAGACCTCCACTACAATGCCTTACTGATGAAGCCAGTAGTGGAAGCCGGAACGAAACGCCAAAAATTACGTGATGTTCTTCGCAATATATTAGAATAAATTATCAGAGTAATTTATATTTTTAATTGTAATTTGACTCTTACTTCGACCTGTTTAACGTATTGATTATTGCTACATAATTAACCTATTAATAATACGATAACTCCCAGTAAAATTATTTATAAAAAAGCCAATAGTATACGAAATATTTTATACTTAATCTTAGGATATTTTAACAGGAAACAAATAAAATGTAACAATTATAAAGGCTAAATGAACATCATAGTCAGATTAATAGAAGTAGCTACCGAGCAAAACTCAGTGATCACGGAACACAGATTAGAATATAATCATGATTTTAATTGGGAAGAAATAGAAATGTTGGATAAAGAAAAAGTTTTCAATAGACGATTGGTCTCAAAAGTCATTTTTATCAAAAAAACAGAGTAACGATTTAAATATACAAAGCGACACCGATTTGTTAAATCCCTTATATCATGACATCAATTATATATAACATAAATGCCTCTTACACACTTTACACTGTTATATTTTTATCTTATTTTGTTTTCATTTTTATTTTGACTTTATTTATTATTCTCGATTATTTTTGTCCTCTAACTTACATATGAATTCTCTGGATAGATTGTTCTTGTTTCTAACTGCTAAGGATCGTCAAATTATTCTTAAGTAAGTCTTTAATTTAGTATATTTTGATAAGTTTAAAGAATTAGTTTTGAGCTATTGCATATATTTCAATTTTTTTATAATGACTTCCTTCATAGTTTAAGTATCCAACTAGATACGACAGACGGAAAGAACAATTTTAATTAACAATGACTTCATTTTTTGACAAATTATTTTATTCTAACATGACTTTCATTAATTCATACAATTTCTGTTTTCGCAATTTACACTTAAAGAGAACATAATTTAATGTCGAAATGCCTGTATTTTTATTTCGATTAAACAATATAATATTTATACATAAAAAACAACTTATGACCACTCACATAGGCTAATAATTTTTCCTTTATACGTTTTTAATAAGAAATATAAAGTATCACATAAAATATTTATTTTTTAATTACTAAATCTAAATGCTTTAATCCACAGAAGTTATATAATATAAGTTATATAATATAAAGAAGGATCTACATTGTTCTGCGATATGCTATTACATATTTAAAAAAAACTACTAATTTTTTTATTGAGAGAGAGAGAGAGAGAGAGATTTATTTCATTATTCTATACACAAAAATATTAAAATACATTTACTAGAAAACCAAAATAATGATTTAGAAAATACTTTATATTTAATTTTAAAATATATACGTTAAAATAAAATATAAAATACTTCCAAAATGAAGGTAACATCTTATCACATAATGGTAATTAATAATAAAATCTTGATTTTTATAATTTTTCAAATTTGTGTTGACAAGAAAGTTATTACCTTTAATTTCTTAAAAACTCAACATAGTTAACATATTGATTGAAAAGTTGTTTTTACATATTGCTGTGTGTAAAGGTACCATGATGGGTATCAAGGTGGAAAGGAATATAATAGATTTATGGACGAAAACAACTAAAAGGTATGTAATTTTAATTCGTTTCAATTTGTATATGGAGAGATACATTTCGTAATCCTTTCAGTTCAAATTTCAAAATGCTACTCACATCAGTCAATTAATGCTAACAATAACAAAACATTAACATTATGATTTCATTATCAACAATATAAATGTTATATTAGGGCTGAACATATTCCATTTGTAATTTAATAAGAACTAGAATTGTATATTTTAACTATACACATAAAAGTATTTTGAGTTTTGTACTTCAAACATTGAGATTGTGAACATTTATCATTTCATATATTTTAATAGATTTAGTCCAGCCCTGAATAAAATATACGTTGTAAGTTACATTGTTGAGTGTAAAGCTATTAATACTGATGTTATGTTATTTCGTAATATAGGTTAGCAAGTAACGCGTTTACATTGAGCATGTAGGTTGTTAATTGACTTGTGGCGTTGTTAGCCGTTACAATTTTCTTCTTTTAAACAATGTTACATTTCTTTATGAATATAACGTTAACGCAATAACGCAGTTACATTGACTATGGTGAGAGAGAAACAGATATAGTGGAAATTAGAAAGAGGCGAAAGATCAATAATAATGAAATAGGATTTTGGAAGTAATTCTATATTGCTAGGCATATTAAAATGTTTAACAATTCTTAAATACATTCTTAAAACGTATATCAATTCTTTTTTCGATTACATGACAATCTCATCATCTCATGAGATTGCTTTTTCGCATATTTCAAACATTTTTCTTATAATAGAAGATTCATAATCCGAAATTTTACATGAAGTTATATTATATTTTGAAGTTACTCTGTACATTTCCTAAGTAGATGTATTGTTATGTAATCAAAAAAAGAATAGTTTGAATAATATTTATAAAAGTTAATAATCACGATACGCTATAGTATATTAAATATCGCATATACTATTAATGTTATATATAATAGTGTAATATGTCATTATTATATTATATTATATTACATTATATAATAATTATGGCAATATATTATAAATTTATTTTAATAACATTTTTCAGTATAAGAGATATTTGGCGATATAGATTTCGAAACATATACATAATTCCTGATATTATATTTAATCTCACATCTTTGGGAAAGAAACAGCGAGAATGTATAAATATCAGTCATTCAATCGTAGAAAAGGTATAAATATTTAATAATATTCATATAATTACACTTTCTTTATGTTTAAATCTTTATTATTGCATAGATGATACAGCAAAGAACAAATGAATTAAGTACAATGTCCACTAATGGTGATATATCTCGTAAGTTTGTCAATATTTTATAATTCTTTTGCTCTTTATTTCTAGAATGATATATAATACTTTTTTAAAATTACTTTAAGAATATAACGTTTTGAAAATTATAATTAAAAAAGACTAATATGCTGTTCTAGCGACAATTCTTCGATAAATTTGATCTTCGCATATGTCGTCAATGATACTGAGTGATCTCCAACAAAATTTTACACGTCGCTCGTTATTTGTTAAAAAGTTATTAAAAAAATATTTGAAAAATGATATTTCTCTTTTACCAAATATATAACATAGCGAAATTTTCCGATTCAAAATATATTTTTAGACTTTCTACACAAAACAAGTTTCACTCTACTTTTCCTTCTGCTAAGCTAGAGATATATAACTTTTTACTCCAGAAGATTTGCTTCGCATTCGTTGGAAAGATCAAGGTCATTGGAAAATTCTTCCCTCATCGGGGTATTTATCCTTCTAACAAGCAGTAAATTCAATCAAACATAACAAATAAAGATGCAACGTTAGTAAAGCGCAAATATATAATAGTAAAAATTTTTTCTTCTTTTAATGAATGATAATGGCGCCAATCATTGGTTTAGATTTGAATAAATTTCAAGTCGTTCTCAGCTAATTATTAGAAGAAACGTGAAAATCCATCTTTCCCTTCATCAGAATTAAGACATTAAACAGCTCGGTATAAGCATATTAGAATTTCACGAGCTACTAAAATAAGCAATTAGGGCAATATTCGAGGAACTCGTTATATCAGTTCTATTTGTGTCATCTATTCTTATTCTACGTCTAATAAACGATGAAGGTAAAATGACGGAAATTTATTATAAGGAGATTTATTATAAGCATTAATAGTGTCTCTTCGAATGCACTCTAGAGCTGTTATTCCAACGGCAGAAATTTCGTAATGTAAATTTCAACAATATAAGTGTTAGACACTCAAACGACTATCTTTATTAACAGTTCATCGGTATTTAGTACTACTGAATATCAATTCATTGTAGAATTAGAGTTATCTTCGCTTTTTATTAACTGTGCTGTATTCCCATTTACATTTGAACAAATTTATAAATTTATATTAATATTTAAATTAATATTAACATTTAATTTATATTAACATATAACATTTAAAAAAAAGATCACTATAAGATTTATAATTCTAAGATTAAACATTTAAAGTAAAATATACATAAAGTTGATTATTTATACATATATACATAAGTAATGAACTAATACACATATTGTTTTCTGTACATAACATAGATAAACGGTTCGTGGACA
>NW_017275160.1:0-2745 GCF_001594065.2 Cyphomyrmex costatus
ACTACCTAATAGTAACTTAAAAATAAAATTATTTTATATAAAAATTATCTAGGAAAATAAAATATTTCTATATTTTAATGTTTATCTAGATTAATGTAAAGTTAATTATCTTTATTTTATCTAATAAGGAGAGGGCGCGAGGTGTTACTCACCGATTTTGAAAAGGCTTATGAATGTTAAAGTCTCTAGTAATAGAGTATTTTGGTAAAGTGATACGACCCAACTCTCAGTCGTTTTCGAGAAAAACCGGTTTAAAGTTTACAGTTCTGTATATACCAGTTGCCTTAAACCCATTGTCGAGAAGGCGGCTGAGAGTTGGGATGTATCACTTTGCCAAAGGATTCTATTACTACAGTACTTTAACATACATAAGCCTTTATAAAATCGGTGAGTAACACCTCGCGCCCTCCCCTTGTAAGATACATCTTTGTGTGATTTATCTTATAAATGTATCTAAATAATTTTTAATTAACTAATCTCTCTCTCTCTCTCTCTCTCTCTCTCTCTCTCTCTATCTCTCTCTCTCTCTCTCTCCCTCTCCCTCTCCCTCTCTTTCTCTCTCGCAACTCTGCACTTAAGCCATTTTAAAGTATAGGCTTTACTCTTTGAAACGCGCTAAGGAAAATGTTCTACAATCCCTGGAAGCAAGGTTTTTCAAAGTCGACAAAATTGCATGTTTTAAAATGTTCCCCTAATTTTTTGCGTATTGTATACAAATATATTATTAATATTTTATAACAAATAAATTAAAAAATTCAAGAAATCTTTTATATAACAATAATCAATAATATTAAGAAGGACGAAGTAAGAGTAAAATTATAATTTAAAATTTAAATTTCTCTGATAATTTATATATTGCGAAGAATATCACGTGATTTTGGCGTTTCGTCCCGGCTTCCACTACTGGACT
Organism: Cyphomyrmex costatus; assembly: GCF_001594065.2. Lineage (NCBI taxonomy): Eukaryota > Metazoa > Arthropoda > Insecta > Hymenoptera > Formicidae > Cyphomyrmex > Cyphomyrmex costatus. Next base: position 911 of record NW_017275160.1, read on the forward strand.
CATTAGTAGGGCATTGTAGTGGAAGCCTACATTATATGCCTTGGTAAGTTATTGAATCGAAATTCTATATAAAGAGATATATGCGTGTCTCAGCACTGCCTTATCAATTGACTCACTTTACGTTTCATCATTTTATTATTTGATTGTCTTTTCACATTACGTTACATTTGTGTAAATTATTCGCATTACCGATGCGTTTTTCACAGAAACAATTACAGGCTTTCTCAAACTACATGTATAACTAGACGAATTACATTGTTCTTGCTGGTATACCAAAATGAATACAACTTTAACTATGCGAATGAGAATGCACACACACTTATATATATATTTTATATTTTTTTGTACTTTTTATATTTTTTATGTTTTTGTAATTATATGATTTTATATAATAATATCTCGAACAGTTGCTAACAACTTGCCATCTTTGTAACATTGATAATGACCTAATAGAGGTCGAAACGTATGTCATTCAATTTTCATTAAATTACGTAATTTTAACCAAGCGGCAATTATTTTTACAAACAAATGTAAATATTAACGAATTTTTTATTCGTAGCCCTATTTTTCTTTTTCATTATTTTAAATAAACTTTATTTAAAAACGTTATTAAAGTGCAAATTAAATAGATTATGTAAAATTTATGACAAAATAGGTAATATTCTTAATAAATATTTTATAAATGTACTTAATATTGATTATAGTGTTTGTTAAGTATTTTCATAGAATCTACTATAATAATAAATACGATGAATATTTCGTAATTTTTAGAATAAATGTCTATGATCAGCGTAATTTGAGACTACAAAATATTTGAAACAAATCTTACAACTATTTTGTAAATATTCTATAAGTAAGGTCTACTATCTGGGTAGAGATTGAATATGTGGATTCACAATTAAATATGTGTAAACAGTTAAGTGAAAAATGAATTAAAAGTTATAAAATTGGGTATGGGAATAAGTTTCCGCCCATTGTAAAGAGATGTCGTTAGTAGCATTGTTTGTGTGTTTGATAGAACGGCAAGACATGTTTTTGAAAGGTGAGTATTCAAATTTTTGAGCTCAATAGTTGACATTCGTTCGAAGCGTAAAAAAGAGAACTTTTTTACGTTGAAGATGTCGGAATTTATTCCAAAAAAGCAACATTTACGGGAAGTTTTACTCCGTTATTTCATTTTAAAGAAAAGTACTGCAAAAACGCATCGTTTATTTGCTCGTACAGACATTTACGGTAAGCATGCTCCATTGAATACTGCTTGTAAAGAATGGTTTCAGCGATACAACAATGGTGATTTTGAGGATTTTGACCATCTGGTGGGATCAAAGGAGTGTTATATATTATGAGCTGCTCAAACCGTCCAAAACCATCACTGGCGATCGTTATCGACTACAACTGATACGTTTAAACCAAGCTTTGAAAGAAAAACGACCGGAATGGGACAATAGGCACAACAAGCTGATTCTGTTACATGACAACGCTAAGCCACACGTTGCAAAACCGGTCAAGAAATACTTGGAAAGAGTAAAGTGGGAAAATCTGCCCCACCCGCCGTATTCACCGGACATTGCTCCTTCAGATTTTCATTTGTTCCGATCCATGCAGTCGGCTTCTTCTGGAGAACGATTCAATCCTTTTGAAGGTATCAAAAAATGGCTTGATGTATGGATCGCAAAAGAACCAGATTGTTTCGTTCGAGGAATCCGTTTATTACCGGAAAAGTGGGAGAAAGTTGCCCCTTCCGTAGGAGCATACTATACTTTGAATAAATCCACTTATATACGATTTGTTTAAATAAACACATCTTTTTCATTTAAAAAGGGCGGAAACTTATT
>NW_017275161.1:0-24169 GCF_001594065.2 Cyphomyrmex costatus
GAATAATGTGCGGATTTTCTTCAGCCCAGTATAAATTATTCCTCGAGTTAAACACACCGTTCGTGAATGTTGCTTCGTCTGTCCACAGGATGCGGTCGGGGAAAAGAACGTTCTGCCGACACTGCGCGAGCAATCCTGCGTTACATTTCGCTGACAGTTAATATTTCTTAAAACCAGCGAAATTATTTTATAAAAATAAGACAAATACCTTCACAAAAACAGATGCGCGGCTCTATGTCTCTCGCAAGGAGCTACTGCACCCGTTGAATACATCTCAAAATAACATGTACATCGGGATGACTTTCGCGCGCGGGAAAAACGTTGTTCATTTGTTATCAACTTCATTTGTTTCTACAAAATGATCAATCTTTCAGTCGTCCAGTATCTAACGTGCGGACCACTACATCGCGCCTATTCCGAAAAATGGCAAGTTATACTCTCCAGGAATACACTGACATGATTATCATGTACGGTGTAGCTGGAGAATGCAGTTTTGCCGCCGCCCGCCTTTACGCGGAACGCTTTCCCGCGCGCGAAAGACATCCGGATGCACACGTTATTTTGAGATGTATTCGACGATTTCGGGAAACGGGTTCAGTGTTGCGAACTGGGCAATACGCTGGAGTTAGAATGAATATTGACGTGGCAGATGAAGAAAGAATTCTGCAAGCGTTTGAAGAGAACCCCAGGAGCAGCGTGGTGTCGCTCGAGCCCTCGGTCTCTCCCAATATGCGGTGTATATTACTCTACGCCGCAACGGACAGCATCCGTATCATTTGCAACGGGTGCAGCAGCTCCTCGCGAGAGACATAGAGCCGCGCATCTGTTTTTGTGAAGGTATTTTATTAAGAAAAAAGGTTTTAGATATATGTTGTTTAACGGAAATAATTGTGTCTTCTTGTATTTTGAGAGTCTGATTAAACAATCAATATTTATTTAATACACACAATTTACATTCAATTAAGGAAGCAAGCACGACTTCTCTTAGCCTTATTTCTCTTTTTATTCTCTCACCCTACTCCTTCACCTTTTCTCTACCTCTCCTCTCACATACTCTCTCTGTCCCGCTGATCACGTCGCGTCGCAGTGGAAATTAACCATATTCCAACACGCCCCCTTAATTTTCACGCTCGCGATCTTTCACACTCGTTGAACAAACTCATTTCGCCAAATTTTCCACATTTTACTTTTAAACAATATGCATCAAAGATCTAAATTTTTCAAATTTTATTCTCCCTAGAGCCTTGGTCAATATATCTGCTATGTTGTCTTCCGAGTTTACTTTTACAATTTGGATTATCCCCTTTTCATAACTTTCATTCACGAAGTGGTAATGTACCTCTATATATTTGGAGTTTTTTGTTAAATTCCCAAATTTAGCAATAGAAATTGCACCAGAATTGTCTTCGTGAACGCTAATTGGTCTTACAATATTTATATTAAAGTCTAATAACAAGTTCTTAATCACTAAGACTTTACTGACTAATTCAGATAGGGCTACATACTCAGCGGCGGTGGAGGATTTCGTCACACTACCCTGTTTTTTTTATTTCCAATATATCACATTTCCAAATAATCTAATAATATAGCCAGTTGTCGATTTTCGATCAATTTTATCACCTGCCCAGTCGGCATCTACAAAACTATCTAGCACTTCTGCGTTCGCATTTCTTTTGTAAGTCAGCTTTAAATCTTTGGTTAAATATAAATATTTCAATATCCTTAATGCATATTTATAATGTGTCTCATCATACATATTTTGAAACCGACTCAGATAGTTTACACTATAACTCACGTCCAACCTTGTGCTTGTACTTATGTACAATAGTGCTCCAATTAGACTTCGATATTTAATATATTCTGATACCGACTGTGCAGGTTCAATACTCAAATTCTGCTCCATCGGTGTCTTATATAATTTCGCCTTTCTTATATTATATTTAGTTGCTAACGATTCTATATAATTGCTCTGATCCAATGTCATTTCTCCCACTCTATGATCGTAATTTATCCTTATACCTAAATACATTTCAACTTTTCCTAAATCTTTCATAGAAAATTTTGTTGATAAGCCTGTTTTTATCTCATTGATTTTCTTTTTATCTCGCCCACATATTAATAAATCATCTACAAATAATATCACGAAAATATTTTTTTCACACTCTGAGCGCAAAATACTAATTTTGCTCCCTATATTGCGGGAGCAAAATAGCACTTTCTCTCCCTAGGGAGAAAAATAGTACAGAGGGAGCGAAATTGCTATTTTGCTCCCTCGGGAGAGAAAGTGATATTTTGCTCCCGCAATATATGGAGCAAAAATAGTATAATTTTGCGCTCAGAGTGTGAAAAAATAGTATGTGCATCGCGGGAGCACAGGTGTTTACCGACGAGTGCGAATTGCAGCCCTCGCTTCGCTCGGGCGTCAAACGCGCACTCGTCGGAAAACGCCTATTTTGCTCCCTAGTTGCACAATGTACTATTTCTCTCTCCTGTACCAATATATAGACAATAATCGTTATCGCTTCTTTTGAATCCTAATTTTCGGATATAATCATGAAAGCATTCATACCAAGTGCGTGGACTCTCTCTCAGGCCATACAACGCCTTTCTCAAATTGCACACTCGGTTCGATCCGTCCTCAAAACCCGGTGGTTGTTTTACATAGACTTTAGATTTTAGATTTCCGTTTAAAAAGGCGGTTTCTACATCCATTTACTCTATACTCAGTCCAAACTGGCAACAATATGCAAGCAACAATTTCAACGTTTGTACTTTAGCTACCGGAGAATACAAGTCTTCAAGAATTTCATCCTGCTGAAATCCGCGTACAAGTCTCGCTTTTTTACTACCATCGAATTTATTCGTAAACACCCATTTCAAATCGAGTATTTTTACATTTTCTGGCTTTTCAACTAACTGCCAGGTTTGATTTTTCTTTAAACAATTTATTTCGCTATACATTGCTTCTAGTCATAATTTACATTCTTCGCTTTTTAGTGCTTCTGCATACGTGAGTGGATTTTTCGCACTTACCACGTTTACATATATCAACTTACTCTCTACAGGATTGCCAAACCTATCTGGTTTTTTTCTTTCTCTCCCAGATTTGCGTACACTAGTTCCATTCTCATCACTCTCATTCGAACTCACACTCAACTTTCTCATTCTTTCATCAACATTCAAAGTATTTCTTTCTTTGATAAATTCGCTCCGTTCATTCGCATTTTCGTTTTTATCTACATCACTATTTATAGGGTTTTCATCGAAATTTTCTCCCGACTCATTTTCGTTGTCCTCTGACTCATCAAAACCTATCATATCCTCCCGATTTTCTACTATTTTGACATGTCGAGATTTCACAATTTTTCCATCAACCAGGACTTTGTACCCGTTACGCTAATAACCGATTAATATACCTGTATCAGCTTTGCGGTCCCATTTAGATTCTCTCTTAACTTCGGGCACTCTGACGAATACTTTGCTACCGTATAATTTAAAATTCTTAATATTCGGTTTTTCCTTAAATAAAATTTCAAACGGTGTTTTCTTTTCAATTGTATTAGTGATAGTTCGATTTTTAAGATATGCAGCCGTTTTTATAACTTCAGGCCAATATTTACGTGGCAAATTTGAATCAGCTAATAAACATCTCGCGGAATTCATAATTGATCGGTTATACCTCTCAGCTGTTCCGTTCAGCTCATGGGTATATGGAGGACAAGGATCGAGTAAGATACCTCTAGCATCTACAATTTGTGACATTTCCTTATTAATAAATTTGCGTCCGTTATCGCACCTTAGTTTTTTTACTCTTTGACCGGTCCAGTTTTCAACTACATTTAAATAATTTTCAAAACACTTCGAAACCTCTGTTTTGTTTTTAATTGTATACACTACTGCGCACTTACTGTAGTCATCAATAAATGATAGAAAATACTTGGAGCCGTATATCCCGTCGTGGTATGAGATCCATTCACATCTGTGTGAACTATTTCTAATATCTTTTGCGCTTTGTTCTATTGTTTTCGAATTTTAGATTATGCATCTTATACTTTAAACACGTCCCACATTTCAAAAAAATCGGTTCTAATTCATCCCATCAACTAACTTATCTTTGCACATTTTAGTTAGATACTGAAAATTTACATGCCCCAATAATCTATGATATCTCTCTTTCTGTGACATTTTATCAACATTACCTACGTACGAATTAGTTCGGTTGCTAAAACTATTCATTCTATACAAACCATTATACTTAGTTGCTACGCCGATCAATACTGCTCTTTCATTATAAATTTTCGACTTATTACCAATTGAGACGACTTTGTTTCTATCTGTCACTTTTGCGAAGCTAATCAAATTTTTGTCCATCTCTTTAACATAATACACATTCAATAAATCGATTCTCACACGTTTACCTTCTACTTCAAAATAGGTAACTACATTACCGACTTTCGTTCCTTTAAGCATTCTCCCATCGCCTACTCTTACGTTAATCGAATTTTTCAGAATCACATACTTTTCGAAATACGCGTCATTATTAATAATGTGGTCCGAGCACCCGCTGTCCATTATCCACTCTATGTCGTAATTAACGCTAGCGTAGGCCGCTGCCTCGCTTTTACCCTCAACTTGCGTTAGGAAAGTTCCGGCCGATGAGTCATCCAGCTGCTCGGAGTAGTGGCCCGCCGCTTCTCCGCGTGTCTGCCATCTCCCTCTCCGGCTGTTGTCGCGTCCGCTCCCTCTCCAGGAGCCCCGGTGCCGCTGTGACTGCCGCTGGCGCGCGCCCCTGAAGTTTGTGACTCTCCGCTGTTGCCACCTCTGCCGAAACCGTTGCCTTTGTAGCCGCTACCAACTTTGCCAGTGGCCCAGCAATCCTTCACAAAATGACCGAATTTTCCGCATCCACGGCACGATCCATCTTTCTTTTCAGCTTTGAATGCACTGTACTTTTTCTTTTCAGTTCCTCGGCTTTTCAACTCCCACATGGAAATTTTATTCTTCAAGAATTCGCAGGTTCTCTCACTTTCCTGCACTGAGTCAATTAAATCGCCGATGTAACACATAAAATCGGGCAACATTTTTAACATATAATCGAGTTTCTCTCTCTCACTAACCCTCGCCCCAGCACTTTTTAGGTCATTAATCGCCTTCTCAAACTCGCTGAAAAAGGTACTTGAGTCTTCAAAGTCACGCAACTTCATCTTGTCCAATCTGTTTCGCACGCAGATTTGCAGGGCGGTGGATTTCTTTAAATACATGCTGTCGAACTTATTCATTATTTTCAATGCCGTATCCTCATCACCAATAAACTCAAGCTGCTGGTTGGTTATACTACAGTAAATAAAGTTCATCGCTTTCAAATTTTTCTTGTTCCATTCTTCTTCGTTTTCTTCATTCATTCGCACACGAGTCGCTTGATCGAAACACTCCTTGTATTTTAGAAACAGCAAGATTCTCTTTTTCTATAAACTGTAATCACTCCCATCAAATCTTGGGATTTTCAATTCGTCGTTCGTCGACATGTTTTCCTTATTATCTTCCCGTTCTCGAAAAATTTCCTTTTTTAAAATCTCTATTCTTTCGATCTCTTTGATAAAAAGTTTCTCTAGATCTTTTCCGAATCTCACAGAGTCACGTGTGAACATAACCTTATTCTCTTGTTAACCACGGACTGCTACCATATTAAGAAAAAAGGTTTTAGATATATGTTGTTTACCGGAAATAATTGTGTCTTCTTGTATTTTGAGAGTCTGATTAAACAATCAATATTTATTTAATACACACAATTTACATTCAATTAAGGAAGCAAGCACGACGACTTCTCTTAGCCTTATTTCTCTTTTTTTTCTCTCACCCAACTCCTTCACCTTTTCTCTACCTCTGCTCTCACATACTCTCTCTGTCCCGCTGATCACGTCGCGTCGCAGTGGAAATTAACCATATTCCAACATATTTGTCTTATTTTTATAAAATGATTTCGCTGGTTTTAAGAAATATTAACTGTCAGCGAAATGTAACGCAGGATTGCTTGCGCAGTGTCGGCAGAACGTTCTTTTCCCCGACCGCATCCTGTGGACGGACGAAGCAACCTTCACGAACGGTGTGTTTAACTCGAGAAATAATTTATACTGGGCTGAAGAAAATCCGCACATTATTCGCCAAGGTGCATTCCAGTATCGTTGGTCGATTAATGTGTGGACAGGAGTAGTGGCGAACCGAATCGTAAGTATAGTAATAGATTTATAATTTAAGGATTTCTCTCTCCCTCTCGTACTTTTTAAAATCGCAATCTTCTCGTAATTTTCAGATCGGTCCATTCTTTCTCCCGCCACGTTTAACGGGACGCCAGTATACGCCAACTTTTTGGAAAATGAGTTACCGATCCTTCTCGAAGACGTTCCTCTTCGCGAACGGGAGGAACTCATTTTCCAACATGACGGGGCTCCTGCGCACTTTGCGCGGCAGGTACGTGACGTATTAGATACGCGCTATCCGGACAAGTGGATGGGTCGACGTGGCCCAATCATTTGGCCGCCGCGGTCGCCGGATCTTAACGTGCTCGATTATTTTATTTGGGGTCACATCAAAAATTTAGTCGAGCACATTCGTAATGGTACTGAAGCTGAGGCACGAGAAGCGATTCTCGCAGCTTTCAATACCATTACACCAGAAATGGCGCACCGTGCGACGCGCAATATTACTCGAAGAGCCGAAATCTGCTTACGAGAGCGAGGACGGCACTTCGAACAATTCTTGCATTAAAATGCAAGAGTGGATTATACCTACTGGGGATACCACTTAAAAAAAAAAGCGCCATGCTATCTACCGCCAGGTGGTGCGGAAATGATAGCGCTTGTTAAATTGTTTATTTTTTTTTCATAAAACTCTGGGAATTTTTTCAGAATTTTTTAGTACCGTATTTTCTCATAAAAACAGTTGTTATAAGAAAATGCAGCACTAAAAGATTGATAAAAAATTGTGAAAAAATTTCTAGTACTTTATGGAAAGAAAATAAACAATTTTTGTCTCTTGCTATTTTTTTTTTTGTAAAGTACTTGATAGTACTTGAGTGAAAAATTCTTGAAAATTAATATTTTAGTAATTAATATCGTGTTAACTATTGCGAAAATTACAATGGTAAAAGGCTTTTCGTCTCAGTTTAGTCCGCTCTAACTTATTAATGAACGTTGTCGGTACAATTAAAATACACTTAAATAAATATTTAAAACAATTCATATTTATAATATTTTTCTGTATGTACACGGGCATATACACGCTTTAGAGCGAACTAAATTGAGTTCTCAAAAAGATTTCGATCATTTCCCGATTTTCGCAGTCAAAATATTAATTTCTGAAGCGCCGAATATTCGCTATCGCGATAGCTAGCCGCGCGAAGAGTGGGGATGGTTGGCAAGCGCTCCGCCGCCCGCGCCGCGCACACCGCCGCTAGCCCCCAAACGTCCGCTTCCCGCGGCCCGCGCGCCATCGCGGCGTTCTGTAGGCGTACACTCAATGGTGTGGTAGGCCGGACGGACGCGCGTATTTGCCAATCTTTAAAAATTAATATCTCGTTAACTATTGCTGCAATCCCAAAATGGTACAGGACTTTTCGACTCAGTATAGTCTGTTCTACCCACACATGAAATATTTGGCGGTTAATTTCAAACACCCTGTATAACTTATTAAATTATGTGTAATACTTGGTTGTTTACAGGTATAGACTTTTTAATAAATGTTTTGCAAATAATGTTACTTCAAGTGAAGCATTAGGTGTAACTAAAGAAAATGATAGTGGTATGTATACTCTATAGTATACTATGTATTATGTACGTACATTTCTATATATAACCATTCTAGGGGCATATACAGGGAGGGGCATTTAAAACAGGTCATCTGAATAACTCGCTTGTTTTTGACAATACAAGAAAAAGTGTCAAACAAAAGTTGCTTGGTTTCGAGGGGCACATAATGTGATGTCAATAATTGTTTTTTTGGTGGAGGCGTAAAGGATAGGCAAAGGTTAAATTTTTTTTTTTTAATGGAATGATATATTTTTTTATTTACATTCTGATAGAGCATCTCAAGACGAATACAATGACCTATAATTGAAGGTCATTCAAGGTTACGCAAGGTCAATAATGGAATGTAATGGAAAATAAATTGTTTTAAGGCACTCTTCGAATAATTTCGTGTCTAATTTACTTATTTACGTACTTACCGCTACGACAAGTGTTCAAAATGATGACCCTGAACATCGACGAATAATTTCGTGTCTTCTCTTCTTGTTTACCAGTATACCACTAATCATTCAAGCGTATGTAAATATTTACATACCGTTTAAATTGAATCGCACGTAGTATTATTCATATTTACTTCATCAGTTTGAATTCATCTATCGATCAAAGTGCGTGTCTTGCAAAATGCGTTATACGAAAGCGGAAAAAGTCGACATGATTTTCGTTTATGGTGAATGTCACCAAATTATGAGAGAAGCAGTACGTTTGTATACTGAAAGATTTCCCGATCGTGTTCATCCCTTATTCTCTGTTTTTTCAAACATAGTACAAACTTTTCAAGAAACAGGAAGTGTGGATAATAAAAAACGCAAACGAATCAAGAAAGCAACTGACGACGGAAATTCGACGAACATTTTAGCCGCTGCAGCCCTAAATCCACATATCAGTACAAGACAGATTGAACATGAAAGTGGTATTAGTCGACGAAGTGTTCTGCGAATACTACATTCCAACAAATTTCATCTCTTTCATATCTCACTTCATCACGAGTTACATGGCAATGATTTGCAAAATCGTGTACAATTCTGTGAATGGGCACTACAAACAAAGACTACAAGAAGATGATATGTTAGCCACTAAAATCTTATTTACTGACGAAGCTACATTTACAAACAATGGACAAGTAAATCTTCGCAACATGCACTATTGGTCGGTAGAAAACTCACATTGGATGAGAGAAGTGGACAAGCAGAGACCTTGGTCTATAAACGTCTGGGCCGCAATTCTTAACGATAAAATAATTGGTCTTCACTTTATCGATGGACCATTAAATAGTCGCAAGTATGCACAGATTTTAACAGAAATATTGCCACTATTATTAGAAGATCTTCCACTAAACGTACAACAATCAATGTGGTACCAGCAAGATGGATCCAGCAAGATGGATCCATCACCTCCAGCCCAAAAACTGTCGGCGATACACTCACTCGTACACAGAGCTTTCAGCATCTCTGACAAGGAACATCTACAAACAGAACTCAACCATTTGAAGGAAACCTTACAGCGGTATGGGTACAATAAGGAGGATGTAAATAGGACAATTAGCAAACATAGAATTGGGAACAAAGAAATCTGTACGAGAGCGAACCGCGATTTCAAATTTCAGTGCACGAGCACTTTAACGGTTCCAGACGGCACAAATGATTAATGAGTATTTCCGTCCACAATTTAATATTCTTATTATCGTACAAGTAAGCGAAAGAAAAATACAAGACTTTTATCTTAAATAACAAGAATAATCAGGCTATGAGAGCTATTCAGCGGTTATTGGTGCGATCATATATAAGATATGTTAGAGTGTGAATATTATATGTATACCACGTAAGTAGTTCCCCCCCCCCATTGCGCGCCGAACATCCGTCGAACTTAAAACGCAGATCTAATTAACTACCGTAGTAATATCACAATTTTTGATGCTTATAGCATCTAACAAGATCTTAATAATATGTTGAAAGACATATTAAAATCTTAAATTAAATATTAAAGAAAGAAATAAATTTAAAACTGAGAAAAATAAGAATTTGTGAAGAATATCACGAGTTGGCGTTTCGTCCCGGCTTCCACTACTAGACTCATCAGTAAGGTAACGTAGTGGGAGCCTACCTTAGACGCCTGGGAGAGATGTTAGAAAGAAGTTCTATATAAATCTTCACAGACAAAATCAGACACAGAACAGTCACAGGAAGAGAAAAGACGACCTTTGTTCCTCCCATACATAAAGGGAACAACAGACCGTATCGGAAGGGTTCTGAATAAACACAACATCCGGACCATTTTTAAGCCCCCAAGGAAGATCGAACAAATCTTGAGAAACCCAAAGGATCAGAGACCTCCACTCAGCTCCGCAGGAGTGAACAAAATATCCTGCTCGTGCGGGAAAGTGTACATCGGTGAAACCGGAAGAACAGTCAACACACGGATGAAGGAACACGGGACCAACGGGACGTCAGGCTGAAACACATCACACAATCAGCCCTGGCAGAACATAGCATCGAGACAGGACACCAAATACTATTTGACAAAACAGCAACCATTGCCGCAACAACCTCATATTTCCCGAGGAAGCACAGAGAGACCTTGGAAATACAGAAACACCCAGACAATTTAAACAGAGACTCAGGCTGTAATGTAAGCAAAATATGGAAAACCGCCCTCTCGACAGGCCAAAAAAGTAACCCTTCCTCACCTCTCCCCCCACTCCTCTCCCCAACCCCCCCATAACAGCGTCTACATAAAAAGGGAGACCCCCTGGGTAGCGGCTCAGTATCAGTGCACCCCTCGCCCTGATGAAGTGAACGGTACGGTTCACGAAACGTTGGCATTAACAATGAAGAAAGACACGGTGATAACTCGTAAACCTTCTGGTATAATTGAAGAAAATACCCGTGAAAGCCTCAAAAGCATATTACTGAATTGCTAAACAGAAAATTTGGAGATTGTTGGATTGGTCGGTCAGGATGTAACAGATGGCCCGCACGTTCCCCAGATCTAACATCTATGGATTTTTATTTGTGGGGAAAGTTAAAACAACAAGTGTACAGCGAAATGCCGACAACAAGAGAAGACATGAAAGAGCGTATAAGAAGAGCTTGAGTTGCGATTGATCCGAATGAAATTCGTCGTGCAGTGTTATCTGTGTCGACACGTTTCAGAAAATGCGTCAATGTTCAGGGTCATCATTTTGAACACTTGTCGTAGCGGTAAGTACGTAAATAAGTAAATTAGACACGAAATTATTCGAAGAGTGCCTTAAAATAATTTATTTTCCATTACATTCCATTATTGACCTTGCGTAATCTTGAATGACCTTCAATTATAGGTCATTGTATTCGTCTTAAGATGCTCTATCAGAATGTAAATAAACAACGCGTGGGAGGGGTAATTAAGGGGACGTTATTTTCGAATTATTAGAGTTGTGTTTTAAGACCGATTGTAGTTCGGTGCGCGCAATTTGGTGGGGGACTTAAAGTGGGTAAGCTGGGGGGAGAGTGATTATATATATTACATAAATATTGCGAAGAGTATTACTACCTCGACTTGCTATCAGATGTTTGTTGATATTCGCAAAATTCTCGAAATTGTCGAAATATACATATATTGCTTTATGTAGAGATTTGATTTAATAATTTACACCGGCGTCTAAGGTAGGCTTCCACTGCGTTATCTTACCGATGAGTCTAGTAGTGGAGGCTGGGACGAAACGCCGCACAGTGGAACGAATGGGCGTGATTCCGGACATTAGGGTCAAAAAACGAAATATGGAATTTGTTAAAATAATATAAATCTCATTCTTTAATAAATTCTCCATTTAGTAATGCGTTGTTAATCTTTTAATTGTTTAAGGTATATTTTTGGGCGGTATGTAAAGTTACGAATTTAGAACGCTTTCGCAATTTCAGTATTTGACACCTTGTCTTCTCTCGCTCTTGATAAATAATATTCATTTAAAATAATGAACTTGGCTGTGCAATTCTTATCAAATAGGTTATAAATAGGTTATAAATAGGTTTATTTAATATAAAAAAAATGAAAAATTATTATATTGAACAATATATATATTGTTTACCTCCTATCAAAGTTCATGCTTGGTATTTTCTATACATACGATAATAAAAATATCATATAGTTTTTCGATTAAGACTGATTAAATAATTCATTATATCAAATTGAAGGTCACTTATAGAACTACAAGGCCTGAAAAGTTTTCGTCCCGCTTCGTCCCGCTTCCACTACAATCTGCATTGAAATGATAAGTGATGAAAAACCGTTATACCTTGTTTTAGATATCAGGTCAATCAGTGTCGTCAGTGGGTAGTTAAAACATCCAAAAAATGTGCACAGGTTCTTTTATTGCACTAATTAGATCATCTGAATTGATGAAATATAAATTTTCCCCGTATTATTATATATTGTTAAGCAAATTAATGTAGGAAAAAAAACATCAAAATTAATGAAGTATAAATGGCTATACAGAGTCATACGCTATTAACAGAGCGCGGATAATACAAAAAATCTTACATTTAGATTCAAAAATTCGGAGTCGAACGTTTCGGTCCTTTAATCTAGACCATCATCAGCGACAATATAAAATAATCTTAGAGATGGCGACTCCGAATTTTTGAATCTAAATGTAAGATTTTGTGTATTACCCGCGCTTCGTTAACAGCGTATGACTCTGTATAGTCATTTATACTTCATTAATTTTGATGTTCTTTTTTTAAACTTTAAAGAGAGCCTGTAATTCAATTTAAATTTACGTCATTTTATTTATTTTAATGTAGGAATAGAATATTTTGTGCAATCAAGCGTGTACTTATTTGCGCGTAAAACATGTAATTTCTCAATATAATCGAAGCTATTCTCATAATAATGTCATTCTTGTGAAAATTGGCCGATAGATGGCGCACACTTATACAAGGTTTTAAAGTCACTAGATTTATAAAGTACCGCAATTCACTTCAGGAATGTTGCGTCAAAATGGCTGAAGTGCACATAGTACTCGATTTGAAGTACACTAACGTACGCATTGGGTAAATTTAATTAAAAAAAAAATTTAAAAGAATAAGGGCACTAGGAGTTTTATCTTTTAGTTTTATTATTACATTCATCATTCTAAAATTCGTTTTTACATTAAATTCAAAATAAGCGTCCCCAAAAACCTCTAAGTACTAATTTTTATTTCATTATAAGAAAAATTGAATCCGTTATTCTAAAATGTCCATTTATTTGGCGTTTCGTCCCACTGTGCGCCGACTTGTGATATTCTTCGCAATATACCAAAAAAATTAAAAAAATAATATAAAAAGAAAAAAAAATTAATTAATTTTTAAGAATTCGGTTGCGATTGTTGAGGACTCTGTGAAGTCGAAACTTTTCCGTATATACCGATGTAATTATTAATAATAAATTTATATATATTTCTAACAACTAGTATAGCTCAATTAGTTTTTGACCTGGGAGGTATATTAAATTTAATTTGTAAATAAAAAAATATATCATTCGATTTAAAAAAAAAAATTGACCTTTGCCTATCCTTGGCGCCTCCACCAAAAAAAACAATTATTGACATCACATTATGTGCCCCTCGAAACCAAGCAACTTTTGTCTGACACTTTTTCTTCTATTGTCAAAAACAAGAGAGTTATTCAGGCGACCTGTTTTAAATGCCCCTCCCTGTATACAATTATCATATTTGCATATTTATATTCAACTTATGAAGACTAGTCATATGAAATGTATTAATGTAATATTTATTATGCAGATATCACAAAGACGTTTAATTGGACATAACAAAGTACTAAGTTCCTTTTAGAAAAATTTAATGAGAGAAAAACAAGATTCCGTGACCCAAATTCGAAGAAAAAATTGCTATGGGCAGAGATAGTTACAGAATTTAAATAAAAAAATTATTATGTTAATGAAAATATTCTTGATCGAAAGATGCGAAATTTAAAAAAGTCATATAGAAATATTTTAGATAATAATAAGAAAACAAGTACTGGCCGTGGACGCATCTCTTGGGAGTGGTACAAGGATATGGAAGAGATATATCAACAAGATCGTACTATACACATTGGTTCAACGCTATCTTCTATATCAATAGAAAATAATGCAGTTAATGAAAGTTCTTGTACTTCAACACCAACGACGTCAACTTGTTATCATCAAAATACATTACATTCGCTTGGAGATGATACAATTAGATCAGAGAGAGAAGTTACTGAACAGCTTATAGAAAATAAATCGTCGGAGAGGTGTGTAAAAATGATTGTATTATGTAACTCACATACTTACATTTCTGATTGGTTTCAAAGTTGTGCGAAATTAAATTTTGGTATAGTTAACTATGATATATATGGGACAGATAAAGATGTTACTAAAAATATGATTCACAGACAGGAACAATCAGTAGTATCTGAAAATTCTGCTAGTGATATTTCTCATCAATAAAAAATTCAACTCTCGAAAAATTCAAAATATAAAAAATTAAGGCTAATGAGAGCAATTCGCTGTAATTAGTGCGATCAAATAAACGTTTTTAATAAATAATAAAATATATACATCTAGACGTTTCGGCCTACATCCGGGCCATCTTCAGTAGTCATATACAAAATCAAATAAGTCATGGGTGTGAAAGAAAGTGAATGCTCCCCCAGCCTTCTAACAGTCTCAACATGGTTTAAAAGTCATGTATGTAAGTGTAGGAGACTGGAATCTAAATAAAAAATTGGAACTTGTAAAAAGAGTAAAAAGAGCTAAGATACGCAACACTCACCAACACCACCATGATTCAAAACATTCCATCGTCTTAAGAATTAAGTTGTTCAAAAATTCAAATATATGTGTCAATGGTCATAACAAAATTCTTTTAAATAAGATGTCACAAATTAGTATTTAAAAATCGATGTCACCGACATCGTGGATCTTCTTATAAGATAGTCAATAACGGAAAACAACAGAAATCAAACGTTTATATATACGTGGAACAAATTGACGTAAAAATCGATATAATAAACAGCCAATCTAACAATGACAAACCATCGAGAACGGACATCGATATAGAAGAACCAATAATATCTTAAGCAAAATGTCACGCATGCGCATTGTCGTGATCAAATATCGATATATCAATTTAAAACGTAAAGCGTTATTAAAAGAAGTCAACAATAGTCTTTATAATAAAAATGTGGTTAAAAATCGATACACGTTAATAACAATGACAATCATAAAAATAATACGTAACAAATTATTCCAAGTCATTGAGAAAAGCGATGTAAGAATGGTGCTAAAATTCTGTATCAGATTGCAAATTCAGGCTGTTATCTTGTAGTTTAATATGTAGCATTTCAGCAATGCGTCTTTTGTATAAGAATCTTTCTACATCCAAAACTTCCGCACCATCCCAATCAATTAAATTCATGATCAAAATTGATTCTATGTTCAGTAACAACAGTGCGGTTGCCACTAGTTCTATTAATGTCACTTCTGTGTTCTTTAATTCTCGTTTTTAAAGTGCGTTTCGTCTGCCCTACATATGACGCATTACAATTTTTGCATTGGATCTTGTAAACAACATTCCTTTTTGACATATTGCTCATAATATCTTTTTGAGCTTTGATAATACAACTCAATTTATTAAGACTAAAATACGCCAGTTTAACATCTGTAACTTTTAAAATGTTTCTAATCTTCTCAGAAAAGTTGGCTACAAAAGGAACAGTAAACCATGTTGCTGAAGGTTCATCACTGTCAGATGTAACTTGAATTGACTGTTTAAGTGTTTTATTCATTAAAAGTGATTTAAGACGCTCATTAATAGTATCAAATATAAGATCAATCGGATAATCATTATTGAGTAATGTCTCAATAACATTCAATAAATTCTTTTTATGAAACTTAGGACTAGACAATAAGAATGCTCGATCAACCATTCCCATGACAATGCCTATCTTTTGGGAAAGAGGATGTTGGGAAAGAAAGTTCAAATAACGTCCCGAAAAAGTAGGCTTGTGATACCAATCATACTCCAAACCTCCGTCACCCCTAACGATCGTGATGTCAAGGAAATTAAGCGAATCACCCCCAGTTTCCAAAGTAAATTGTAAACGTGGATGAAACGAGTTGAACATAGAAAGAATATCAGAAGTTTTGTCCCGAGGAGCTCCCATTGCAATATCATCAACATAACGTACATAGAATGGTATATGTAAATTTAAAGAGTTTAATGCTTTTTGTTCTAAGTCTTGCAAAACAATATCCGCAATAACTGGTGATAACGGGGAACCCATAGGCATACCAAATTTTTGTCTGTAAATTAAGCCATCAAACGTGAAGTATGTTGAATTAAAAACAAGTTGGACCCCCTCAAAAAATTCAACTTTAGAAATGTTAATAAACCTACTAATGGAAGGCCATCTAAGATCCAAACTATCCAAAGCCAATTCCAACGGTATGTTGGTGAACAACGAAACAACATCAAGCGAGATCAAAGTGGAGTTCTAATGTAATGTTGTTTTCTTAAGTATTTTAATTAAATCAAAACTATTTTTAATGGAACTAGGTGACTAGGTGTTGTTACTGAACATAGAATCAATTTTGATCATGAATTTGATTGGGATGGTGCGGAAGTTTTGGATGTAGAGAGATTCTTATACAAAAGACGCATTGCTGAAATGCTACATATTAAATTACAAGATAACAGCCTGAATTTGCAATCTGATACAGAATTTTAGCACCATTCTTACATCGCTTTTCTCAATGACTTGGAATAATTTGTTACGTATTATTTTTATGATTGTCATTGTTATTAACGTGTATCGATTTTTAACCACATTTTTATTATAAAGACTATTGTTGACTTCTTTTAATAACGCTTTACGTTTTAAATTGATATATCGATATTTGATCACGACAATGCGCATGCGTGACATTTTGCTTAAGATATTATTGGTTCTTCTATATCGATGTCCGTTCTCGATGGTTTGTCATTGTTAGATTGGCTGTTTATTATATCGATTTTTACGTCAATTTGTTCCACGTATATATAAACGTTTGATTTCTGTTGTTTTCCGTTATTGACTATCTTATAAGAAGATCCACGATGTCGGTGACATCGATTTTTAAATACTAATTTGTGACATCTTATTTAAAAGAATTTTGTTATGACCATTGACACATATATTTGAATTTTTGAACAACTTAATTCTTAAGACGATGGAATGTTTTGAATCATGGTGGTGTTGGTGAGTGTTGCGTATCTTAGCTCTTTTTACTCTTTTTACAAGTTCCAATTTTTTATTTAGATTCCAGTCTCCTACACTTACATACATGACTTTTAAACCATGTTGAGACTGTTAGAAGGCTGGGGGAGCATTCACTTTCTTTCACACCCATGACTTATTTGATTTTGTATATGACTACTGAAGATGGCCCGGATGTAGGCCGAAACGTCTAGATGTATATATTTTATTATTTATTAAAAACGTTTATTTGATCGCACTAATTACAGCGAATTGCTCTCATTAGCCTTAATTTTTTATATTTTGATATTTCTCAATCTAACAAAGAAAATAGGAACAAAAAAGTTATCAAAACAAAAGCTATGTACGATTTGCGGAAAAAATTAATATATTGCGAAGAAAACAGAATAGAGGCTATACATAAATTAACTGCAGCTGTAGAACAATACAGCGTCAAAGAAACTATATTTTACTACAGTTAACAACTATGTATACACAGCAATCATCATTATTACATACGCAACAATTACCATCATTACAAACGCAACAATAATCACCCATATATACACAGCAATCACCATCATTACATACACAGCAATCATCATCCTTACATACGCAACAATCACCATCATTACATACACAGCAATCATCATCCATACATACACAACTGTGTGTTAGCGCGATGCTGAGATGCACGCTTTTCCACGCGGTGACACGCGGCGCTAATTATCTCGCGTTCGGGCGTGGTCGGGAATAAAAGTAGCTGTATTCCCTTGCTTGCTTAATTCTTTATTGATACGGTTCACTTGGTTAGTAAACACACGGCTATCGTACACGCGGCTGTCTGGACGGTTGATCGTAGAGAACAAGGGAGAATTGATACGCTAACAACGTCGATTAGGGACGCAAGCGCCGCGGTGGCTAGATCGCGCACTACTAAGCCGATCACCGCTCGAAAGCGGCGCGAGTAATAATGGCGCGAGTATGTCGGCGGACACGCAGGAGAAATATTGTACCTAACATACGCCGCCCCCCTTGAAAGATGATGCTTTCAAAATGCGTGTCTGTATTCAAGACGCGCTGGTGCTCTGTTAAACAGAAAGAAAACGAGACTAGATTGTAAGGCACGCTCGCTATTGTCTGGTAAAGATACTTACAGACTAGTAAACGACTTATGATTAAGTAAAGTTAGGACTAGTACGGATGATAAAACTGACATGTTTCTTATGAATCTACAGGTAGTATCGCTAATTTGGACAAAGGTCTCACAAATGTACCCTTGCCGGTCCGGACCGTGGCTGTTCGCACAACACCATCGGAGCCGGGATGAGTCTCTTGAACCCGACCTAGCAGCCACTGCATGGGAGCCAGGCCTGGTTGCCGTATGAGCGTTAGCTGTCCGGGTTGTAGCTGCACGCCTTTGCTAATTTTCCATTTTGAGCGTTCCTGGAGCGACTGGAGGTACTCGGAGCTCCACCTCCTCCAGAAGTGTTGTCTGAGTTGGTCAACTCTTTGCCAACGCGTTAGACGATTTTCATTGATGTCGCATAAATCGCGGCAAGGGAGACTGTTTAATGCTGTTCCAACCAGAAAGTGTCCCGGACTAAGGTAACTTAAGTCGTTCGGATCGTTGCTAAGTTGCGTAAGCGGACGCGAATTCAGGACTGCCTCAATGTCAGCAAGCACCGTTTGCATTTCTTCGAAATTTAAATGAGCCTTACCTACTATTCGCGCCATGTGATACTTGGCTGACTTTACTGCGCCCTCCCATAAGCCCCCAAAGTGAGGCGCGTTGGGAGGTATGAACTTCCACGTGATCTCTTGCTTGCAGAGAAATTGCCCTATGTCGGCTTGAGCTTGTTGTGTTTTAAGGAAATCCTGAATTTCCTTAAGTTGATTGTGAGCTCCCACAAAGACAGTTCCGTTGTCCGAGTATAAACATGCCGGCCTACCTCTTCGCGAAATGAAACGCCGGAGCGCGCTGATAAATGCATTTGAAGTGAGATCGCTCATTAGTTCGAGGTGAACTGCTTTTGTCGAGAAGCATACAAACACGGAAATATATGCTTTAGTATTACGTGCGTTTCGCCGCCTGCCTTCCTTTAGTACGACTGGACCAGCGTAGTCCACGCCACAATGCGAGAATGGCCTCGATTCGGTGACGCGATTGGCCGGTAAAGAGCCCATTATCGCTTCCGACTGAACTGGCTTGGCTTTGAAACAAGTTACACAATTCCGAAGAATTTTGCGCGTACACGACCTGAGAGAAAGAGGCCAAAACCGTTGTCTTACGGCAGCCATGGTTGCCTGTGTTCCAGCGTGCAAGTTACGCACATGTTCGTAGTTTATTACCCGCTTTGTTAGTTCATGTTCACGGGGTAACAAAATGGGGTGCTGAGCATCGAATTGTAATCTGGAATTCTTTAATCTGCCCCCTACGCGAATTAATCCTGTGTCGTCCATGTAAGGAGACAATGAAAGTATTTTGCTAGATGCACTGATAGACTTCCCCTTACTCAGTGCTCCGTATTCGTTAGGGAAGGATGCCCTTTGTATAGCCTTGCATGCGACGTTGAGAGCATAAGCTATTTCGTTGTGAGAAAGGAGAGTGGTTGGTGGACTTGGCCGATGTGCCTTGCGAAACCTAAGACAGTAGGCTGGAACTCGACATATCCTAGTGAGACTTGAGAATTTACTGACTAATTCGTCCACCACCGATCGTTCGAGAGAAACGGCAGCTACCGTGATTTTCTGCATCTCCGGCATGCCACTTTCAGACTGAGTAAATTTGCCGCTTGGCCAGTCATCCTGGTGTGACCGTAAGAATCCTGGGCCTTGCCACCACAGGGAAGAATTCGTTAATTCTCGAGGGGTGAGCCCACGCGATAATGCGTCAGCGG
This sequence comes from Cyphomyrmex costatus, assembly GCF_001594065.2. Classification (NCBI taxonomy): domain Eukaryota; kingdom Metazoa; phylum Arthropoda; class Insecta; order Hymenoptera; family Formicidae; genus Cyphomyrmex; species Cyphomyrmex costatus. The sequence goes on from NW_017275161.1 coordinate 19,939, forward strand.
GGTTGTCAGAAGATTGAATGTAACTCCAACTTTCTATTTTCGTGAGACGTTGAATTTCGCCGACCCGGTTAGCTACGAAAGCCGTCCATTTTCGAGAAGGCGAGGTAGCCAATTGAGAGCTATTATAGAGTCTGACCACAGGACGATGTTCATGTGCGACAAGTCGAATGAGCTTCTCACCTTTTCTAAAAGCTGCGACAGCAGTAATGCTGCGGATAATTCTAACCTAGGTAACGAAATGGCCTTGAGCGGTGCCACGCGCGATCGAGAGCAAAGTAACTCCACGCGATAGCCATTGGTGGTTTCAGTTCGCAGGTATATGCATGCGCCATACGCTCGTTGGCTGGCGTCGCAGAACCCATGTACCTGGACAAGTCGAGGATCCGCTGTGAACTTGACGCAGCGTGGAACTCGTAGTTCATTCAGCTCCATTAGTTGTGATCGAAGTTTCATCCAATGTGACTGTATGTCCTGAGAGACTGATTCATCCCACTGATGACCTGCCTGCCATAATTCCTGGATGATAATTTTCGCGACGACAATAACAGGTCCGAGCAATCCTAGTGGGTCATATAACCTGGCGGTTCCTGAAAGTATTACACGTTTCGATATGGAGGAATAGTCTACGTTGTCCTCATGAAAGAAACATAATTCGTCATTGTTTTGGTCCCAGTGGATCCCGAGGACGCGTGAGAGAGCACTATCACCAATAGGCACTAGGTTTCTAGAATGACCCTCCGCGCCCGGCAAAAGCTGCGAGCAATTTGATGCCCATTTACTGAGTTTGAACGAGCCTAACTGGAGTAACTGAGTAGTTTCTCGTATTACTGATTCTGCATCCGTGATCGTATCCGCTCCTGTGAGCAGATCGTCGACCTAAAAATCACGTTCCACGCATTTCGACCCTACTGGGAATTCTGATGCGTACTGTTCCGCTAGATATTTGAGGCATGTCGTTGCGAGATATGACGCCGAAGACGTACCGTACGTGACCGTCGTTAATTCGTATGTCGTGACATCAGACTGGACGTCGGTTCGCCATAGAATTTTTTGCAACCTTGTTTGCGACGGGTCTACCAAAATTTGTCTGTACATCTTGATTATATCAGCCGAAACGGCGTATCGATGCGTACGAAAACGTAACAGGATTGACATTAAATCCTGCTGTACGACAGGCCCTACTGTGAGAGCGTCGTTGAGCGAGACGCCTGTGCTGCTCTTGCACGACGCGTCGAAGACCACGCGAATTTTCGAATTCTTGTCTGCAGTCTTAAACACACAGTGGTGTGGTAAGTAGAACGATGTTGAATCCTCGTCTGATTCAATGTTCGCGACTTTCATGTGCCCTAGAGATGCGTATTCATTCATGAACTCTACGTACTGTGCTTTGAGATTGGGAGCGCGTTGGAAACGCCTTTCCATGCCTTGCAAACGTTTTAACGCGGTATCCCTTGAATCGCCGATCTTAGCGATCAGCTGCTCCTTCAGTGGGAGTTTTACTATAAATCTACCGGTTTGATCACGAGAAACGTTATCCAAGAAATGTTGCTCACAGTGAGCTTCGACTAGAGTGTGGTTACTGACATCGTTGTACGAATTTTCTTGCTGCCAGAACCGACTCAGCTGATCGTGTAACTGCGCGTTAGTAATGGTGGTATGCAGAGAACATACCCTCCGCGGGGCCGAAGAAGAGAGGCCGATTCGACCGGCTACAATCCACCTTAAGCGAGTCTTTTGGAGCGTTGGGTGCCTCGGCGATGATTGCACCTGTCCCACGCATAATAGCTCCCAAAAAATGTCAGCGCCTAGTAGGATGTCGACAGTTGACGATTTGAAGAAATGCGGGTCTGCCAATTTTAGATTGCCGGGAATGTTGACCTTATTTCGATCGATAGTGAGAGCAGGACGTCTGTCCGTTATTTGCTCCGTTACTATACAATCAATGACAGCTGAGTAAGAATTCAAGCGAGATTGGAATTTTAGGCGGACAATCTGCTAGATATGCTAGTTGACTGTGGTTTTAAGCCGAGTTGAAGCAAACACTTTTTAGAAATGAAATTAGCCTGCGAGCCGCAATCGAGTAAGACTCGGCAAGCGATGCGCCTTCCCCCGCCATCATGAACGTGGATGACAGCTGTGGAGAGCACGACGCATTGATCTTCCGGAGAATTATGCGCATGCATAACTAGAGCCGTTGGAAACAATGCTGATGCCTCCTCTTGGCGTTTTTCTTGCTCGTGCTCTTGCACATTCGTCGCGTGCAGAAGCGTATTGTGCTTACCTTTGCATGTTCTGCAAGTGCCTGATGGGCATTGGCTAGCTTTATGCTCGGTGGAACGCAAGCAATTGATGCAAATCTTGCGCTTGCGAATTTCGGAATTTCTACTGGACACTGAGAGTGCTAGAAAATCTTTACATTTGTAGATAGAATGACTACCCTGGCAAAAACTGCATTTGAAATTAAGTGTTGCTGCGCATGCAGTCTGACGTTTTGCTTGTGATGCTAATTTCGCGTTATTAGGCTTACTTGACGCGTTAGCGGATTTACTTGTGGCCTCGAGAACTTGGCAGCGATGATTCACGAAGTCGAGAAATTGCTGTAAATTGGGAAGCTCTGTACCGGTCAACGATGTCTGCCACTCTCGCAAAGTGACTGCGTCGAGTTTAGCGCTTAGGATGTGCACGAGCAGGTCATCCCAATGAGATGTCGGACGTTTCAAAGCTTGAAGAGCGCGTATGTGCTTGGACGCGCCGTCCGCGATTTGTCTCAGCTCGCTCGAATTTTCCTTGACCGAACATGGAAGCTCCATGATTGCTTTGATGTGCGTATGCACGATTACTCGTTTGTTGTCGTACCGATCTCGCAACAATTTCCATGCTACTTCATAATTGAGATCGGAAATCTCCAGCGAGCTTATGACGTCAGCCGCTTCGCCTGACAGGGAAGTTCGCAAGTACTGGAGTCTCTGGACATTACTGATTGACATGTTCGAATGTATGATAGAGTTGAATGCGTCATAAAAAGGGAACCATTCGTCGTACTTGCCGCTAAAAGTCGGAAGATTGAGCTTAGGTAACCTCACGTGCATCGCGGACTCTCGTGTGTCTGATACATTCGAAGGTGATGGATTGACGACGCCTCGATTCGAATGAGTTGGCGCGAATAACAATTCTCGGATTTTTGCCGATAATGCAAAATACGCGTCCTCGAAAGAAGCACGATCGCCCGCCTCGTCCTCGACAAGCATTTCTAACCGCGATTGAACGTTACAATATTCTAGCCAGTAATGATCCAATTTTGATTTTCGCTCTTCGAGCTGTGCCGTTACTGACGGCGTGACGGAAGTAATAGAATCCGCGTGTTTTTATTCGCGTGCATGAAGCTTTGATAACGGCACGTTGCCTCTTGAGAATGGTTATGTCTTCCTGAGACATCTTGATTCGACACACAAAAATCTAGTGATAAAACGACACTTCTGGTTGGCAGCCGATCGCGACAGTCACCCTTACCTGTGGTATGACAAGAATTTCGGAAGACTATGAAAACGTCACGTGGTGCCGTGCCCTCGCCTTTCTTCCGGCGTTGTTGAAGGACCGAAGCTCGTCCTGGAAGATGCTGGTTGGCTCGCTGTTGACAATGGCGATCGCCCGCGCGATCGTGCGCCTTGATGCGCTGTCCGAAGAGCCGATGACGATGTTGCGGCTGCTGTCTGGCACGCCGCCGTCCTTGAAGTCGACCGTGCGCGTGCTCGTGCGCGTGATCGTGCGCCTTGGTGCGCTCGTCGAAGTCGACGCTATAGACTACAGGCCCATGTAAAAAATTGATGGGTCATTTGAACCACCAGAAGACCTATACAGAACGATATAAGGGTACAAAATAATAAGATTCAGCACTATGCCGTCGCTTGTAAGCTGTCCAACTGAGTGCAGGTGAGATTTCAAAAGCACAGGTAGAGTGAGTACATTTTGGTCATGTATTTTTGTACGGCATTCTTACCATCAATAGATCCATGGAAAATAATGAGAAAACGCGCAGTGCCGTACAAAAGTAGTGCGCCACAAAGTCGGAAAAATTTTTGATTTTCCGGCGATTTTTAGGGTAAATGTGGTCATTCGATTATGTACGGCATCAGTTCCATACAGTTTCAATACCTCTTCTAATCCATAATGTCACAACGCCGTACAAAAAATCATGCGACAAGGGGAAGAAATCGAGGGTTGCAACCCCCTC
>NW_017275161.1:26607-28177 GCF_001594065.2 Cyphomyrmex costatus
GAGGGGGTTGCAACCCTCGATTTCTTCCCCTTGTCGCATGATTTTTTGTACGGCGTTGTGACATTATGGATTAGAAGAGGTATTGAAACTGTATGGAACTGATGCCGTACATAATCGAATGACCACATTTACCCTAAAAATCGCCGGAAAATCAAAAATTTTTCCGACTTTGTGGCGCACTACTTTTGTACGGCACTGCGCGTTTTCTCATTATTTTCCATGGATCTATTGATGGTAAGAATGCCGTACAAAAATACATGACCAAAATGTACTCACTCTACCTGTGCTTTTGAAATCTCACCTGCACTCAGTTGGACAGCTTACAAGCGACGGCATAGTGCTGAATCTTATTATTTTGTACCCTTATATCGTTCTGTATAGGTCTTCTGGTGGTTCAAATGACCCATCAATTTTTTACATGGGCCTGTAGTCTACTAGAGATGCGGCTGCTTGGCACGCCGCCTTGATGCTGGCAGTGTGCGTGCTTGTGCGCGCGATCGTGCGCCTTGCTGCGCTGTCGAAACCGACGCCGATGGCTTCACTTACCGGTGATCCGATTGTATGCTTCGGACACCTCGCCAATAATGCCACGTGAGTGCCGGGAAAACCTGATGTCGGTTATCGTGTGCCTCGTGAACCGAATGGTGATCCAAGATGGCTGGATCCGGTTCGAAGGACCAAAGGATGCGTGTTAGCGCGATGCCGAGATGCACGCTTTTCCACGCGGTGACACGCGGCGGTAATTATCTCGCGTTCGGGCGTGGTCGGGAACAAAAGTAGCTGTATTCCCTTGCTTGCTTAATTCTTTATTGATACGGTTCACTTGGTTAGTACACACACGGCTATCGTACACGCGGCTGGCTGGACGGTTGGATCGTAGAGAACAAGGCAGAATTAATACGCTAACAACGTCGATTAGGGACGCAAGCGCCGCGGTGGCTAGATCGCGCACTACTAAGCCGATCACCGCTCGAAAGCGGCGCGAGTAATAATGGCGCGAGTATGTCGGCGGACACGCAGGAGAAATATTGTACCTAACAACAACAATCACCATCATTATATACGCCACAATCACCATCATTACTTACACAACAATCATCATCCATATCATCGTCACAAATAAAATAAATAAGTATTTTCGAAACAACTTTCATTTTGCGATTTTTTAAATTTAGTCTTCTATTTTACTTGATACTGAACATTTTCAAAATCTTGCATAATGTGTTATACTGTATTATCATTCAAACCGTCTTTTCATTTAGAATCATATACACATAAGCTTTTATTAATAATACATATAATATAAATATAATGAAAGATAATAATAATTGACTCGTATGATTTAAAAATCGAGGAAAGTGTAAAGTGTAAAGCCTAATCGAGTCTTGAAAACAAGATGTTAATGTTTATTATATTGTGTGAAATTTATATACTGCGTATGTAGTCCCCCCGCGACGCTGATGGATTTTCAGCATTGACGCATACATATTCACTACCGCAGTAATATCACTTTAGTTAAATTGAGAATCAATTTAACCACTTTTTGATGCCTATAGCATCTTATTAGATC
>NW_017275161.1:31323-33370 GCF_001594065.2 Cyphomyrmex costatus
TTTCCAGGCGTCTAAGGTAGGCTCCCACTACATTACCTTACTGATGAGTCCAGTAGTGGAAGCCGGGACGAAACGCCAACTCGTGATATTCTTCACAATCTCAGCTTCTCTGAGTTTAAATTATTAATTTATTATTAAATTTTAATATATGTCTTCCAACATATTATTAAGATCTAATAAGATGCTATAGGCATCAAAAAGTGGTTAAATTGATTCTCAATTTAACTAAAGTGATATTACTGCGGTAGTGAATATGTATGCGTCAATGCTGAAAATCCATCAGCGTCGCGGGGGGACTACATACGCAGTATATAAATTTCACACAATATAATAAACATTAACATCTTGTTTTCAAGACTCGATTAGGCTTTACACTTTACACATATAATATAGTTCAGTAATAATTACGTATATTTTAATAATACATATAAGCTTTCTGTTTAAACAAATGAGATGTAAAAAAATAGATACATTTTAATAGATATCAAGCAAATAAATGTTAAATAATATGTATTTTAAAAATTTTAAAAAAATTATATTTTGTACTATGTATGTAGGATTTATATCTGTTCCGGAACCGTCTAATATGCTTGAGAGTCTCCGCGAAACGTTAAATGTCGCGCAATCGGACATAATGAGACGCGTCAGTCGTAGAGTTCGCGAATCACAATTTTCCTCGAGAACGAGGCATCGCGCGTAGCCGATCCTTGTCACGCCCAAGGGTAAATAGCATTCGCGATCCTCTTTCGTCAACTCGAATGCGCTGTATATCGATTTTGATCTCTCGCGCACCCCCCGTTTCTGCCTATTTGGATCGCTAATATCATGCATTCTTACGCTTTCTTGTTCCGGCTCTTGATGTATTAACACGCATTCGAGTTACCGAAAATTCGTATTCCGCGTTGTTGAAGTAATCCGTCGAGCTTCGAAAGTGATTCATTCCGCCGGTCATCGGCAAAAATTGTCTAATATCGTGCCCGCGATATTTTCCGTCCATTTCGTTAATTTAGTGAGATACGCGCACATTTTCGTCTGCCGTTGTTACCGCACGTGTCACCACGTGCTTTGACATTAAGACTTTCCGGAGACTCTCCAAATTCTTGATCTCGGCGAACGGTGCATTGCGCATCCGCGTTCGGATCTTGATCGCTGCAATCTTTCGTTAGCATCGTCGCGAGAAGATTTCCGTCGCGTTCGGAACTACAGTACAGTTCCGCCCAAGATTTCCGTCGCGCTTGCGCGCAACACGTTTGATCAAGGGCAAGATTTCCGTACGTTCCCGTTGCTTTTGTCCACCGTTCGTCAAGTGTGCCCAATTGTTAAGAATGATATTTAATTATCTGTGTAGTGTCAAATAAAGTGACTTCATACCGGCTTAAAGACGTTAATAGTTAACCCCCTCTTCTTCTCTATTCCCGATTCAAAATTTATTATCAGCGCACTCCGCAACATTTCTGGTCCTTCGAGTCGGATCGGGATTGAGTTTTTTTTTGACATTGACTGTTAATAAAGGTGTTCGTGCTTACGCATCCAATGTGAACTCGTTCTCTTTCCGCGTAGTGGTGCATCAAAAACCTGTGTAAAATAGAGTCCTTCGATGAATTGATGTTGTTATGGCCCGAATGGCTATCACTTATTTTATCAATTATTTCATTCAACCGGCATAGTAACCGGCACCGGAAATGCAAGTCTGCACATTCTTTAAACCGCGCGCGACAAAGCGTCGATCTAAGATCATAGCGCGCGAAATACCTAAATGCACTCGGCATGGCAACCAACAGCGGAAGTGCAAGATTGCACATTCTTTAATCACGCGATCGCGCCTCTAGCGCGACGAACATTACCATATATGGTCCGATCGAAGACCAAAAGCGACATCATCAAACTCAATATAAGCGACCGCCTAAATGCCGAGCGCAAAATCTTGTCTTGCAATCTAAACGTAACGATACGTTACGCGCGTCGCGATAATCGAGTCAAGTAACATCCGCGATACCGTCGCCGACCGGTTTACTCATAAGTCACGAGCGATAACTTTAAAATATAT
>NW_017275161.1:37648-39586 GCF_001594065.2 Cyphomyrmex costatus
ACATTTGCTAATTTATATTAAAATTTAAAGCTATTTATCACAGAAAGTAACTTGATTATTATTAGTCTAATAATTATAGAGGTATAAATCCGGAAGTTTCCGCTCGGCCTACGGATTTCTTTCAATCCTCTTTAATTCAAGGATAATGATTACGACTTTCAACCATATTAACGATTCAAAATTGATGTGACAAACACTCAGTCGGTACAACAGCTATCATTCTTGCCTGACGTCCGTACAGGACGTAACAACTGGTGACAGCGGTGGGATAGCTGTTTGTCTCTTTAACGAATTTTTTTTTTTTTCTTTTTTCTTATTATAGAAAAAATGTTTCCGAAATAAAAAGCACATATGTTTATGATATTTGCTAAATCGTGATGTGCAAATTCGTACATGCATCTTTATCGATTGCTACTGTTCCTCGTCATTCATATGTATCTCCACCGGCAGTAGTATATTTGAATCGTGTGAGCCGATCATTTTGTGTAACCGGGTTTGCTTATCAGCGCGAAACCGACTCTACCAATCTTTGCGCGAAATGCTTGAATCAACAACCACCCGCTGAACGCAAGGCTTATCACCTCGGTCTTCAACATTATATTCAGATCGGTAGAAAATAATTCCCTAATTGCAGCACGTGTAACGAGCAATTAGCTATATTTCGGCCAATATCAGAGTGCGAAATTTGTTCAGTTGTATTTAATAGTTTTCTAGAATATCTTACGTGTATTGGGGAAAAAACTTCGATAACCTAAGAGATCCTACAAAAGTTCTTATAGATCGAAATCGTGGAGTCCCCGGGACAATTATTTCGCCGCGATTATTAACGTTCTCGCTTTCGTTGCGGCACTGAGACTCTTTTACCATAATCATATCTCTGCTCTAATTTTCTTCATTCAAATTTTACCCCTAAATGGCGCAAAACACACGATCTCATAGTAAGTCCTGCGGCATTAGTATGGAAAAACAACCACTATCCGAAGCAGAAATGGACGCCTTTAAACAACAACTGTTGGAAAAGGAAAAACGATTAAAAGAACAATCGGATGCTATGATGCTCCGACAACAAGAATTCGAAAAGGAGCGAAGAGGGTTCGAAGAAACAAAACATATAAATTTAGATGTTAGTGATTTGACTCTTGTATTGGACTCTATTAAGAAGGACCTTTCCTCTTTAAAAACTTTGAACGAACAATTTCAAAATTTAGAAAAACGCGTGAACGATAATTTAGCCAGCCCATCTCTGCGTGAAATACCAGCAGGTGTACCTCCAGAGAATATAACCATCCGCGATGCTGTACACACTGCCCCACCCTCGTCAGGTTCTGGAATGCTTCCCCCACCTTCAGGAGGTCACTACCCTAATTCCTCTATTCGCGATGCCCTAGAACTAGTTCCAAAATATGATGGACACAATATACCTGTTCTACAGTTTGCACGGGCGTGTAAACGCGCGAAAGAACTTGCTCCATTAATTAACGAGAATCATTTAGTTCGAATACTAAGAAATAAACTAACTGGCCACGCATATCTAGCAGTTGAGGACGAAATACACGATTCTATCGATCAATTGATAGATTGCTTGAAACGTAACTTTGGTCCAGCTAGAAGTTCCAACTATTACCGAGGACAATTAAGTATAAACTTCAAAAAATCTTCAGAACATATCTTAGATTATATAGGACGGACGAAAGATTTACGCAATGCTATTATTGAAGGTGACCAAACACAATTTGGGCGGGAACTTAATCCCTACGAGATCGAACAAATTGACTCCTATTCCTTAGAATCATTCTTTGAAGGATTACCGCCCGAATACCGTTCCGAGATGCGAATAGAAGAATGTTACACTCTCCTTGACGCCTACAATAAAGCCATACTTATAAACAAAAGACTCGAACGCGATCGAGCGCGGCAACGCGATACCAAGGCTAACCT
>NW_017275161.1:40521-49129 GCF_001594065.2 Cyphomyrmex costatus
GGCTCAGCCGATCGATCTCAGATTTGAGTATAACTTAGGAACCCAGTTTAGTTAGGGTTGGTTTAAGTTTCATCGTTCTAGGGTTATGGGACCCCATAGAAATAATTAAAATAAGGTGTACTGCGTGATTGCGAATAGCAGGCGCGGTGAAATATTGTTCGACCGACCAATCCATGTTTGCGACGAGGAAAAGTGATATGTACGGATCAATTATGTAACTAATTATTCGTTAATTAACTATAAAATAGTCTAAGTTGCGTGCGCGCGCGGGAAGCGTTAAGGCCGTAGGGTGCGGACTGCGCAGACGCGAAGCGAACTAATAAAAGCGCCGACGCACAGAAGACGAGAGCTTGTTCTGAATTAACCGTGGTCGCGTAAACATGTTTTGGAGTTATACGGGACAAAGCGATCCCGAAGCTATTCGAGAACCTTCAACGGAAGGACGATCGAGAAAACAGTCATCGACAACGAACGTTGTCTCGTGTTGTTATCCGCGTTCACTATAAAAACGAAATGTATATCGAAGTGAAGTCGCGCATAAACAGTAGAATCGAACAACACGCGCCGAAGTCGGGTGCGTGGAGCGATATAGGCAGCGTTTACAATAAGCCTACTCGAAGCTAGGCAACCTGTTTATATCCGAGCTGTAGTGTTATAATTGTGAACCATTGTCCACGGACATGTCTACGTTTAAAATAAAGAGTTGTTTTGTTGCCGTAATCTGAGCTTGATCATTCACATACCCGTACACACACTCATCCAGGGAAACCCTGAACCACCTTCGTTCTTGGAGGGTCAAAGAACGTGGCGACCGAATTTGACGAAACGAGAAAGGACCGAGACCAGAAGTAGCATATCGTCCGACTACCAAAAATCCAGAATCACAAAATCGTCCGATGTCGAGAAACCCAATTTCTCAAATTGTCCGGTCACAACCTCACTCGTACTAATTCATCCACTGCCGTCGTGAAAGAAACACCGCAAGTCTCCGTTATGCAGCCAGATAGACAGCAGTCGACATCGACTAAACCTTCTACCGAAACTAAAATTTGTGCATATTGCAAAAACTTCGGTCATTTAATTTCTGAATGTAGAAAGAGACAATACAATAACAACGTACGCGAGAATAAACAGGGAAACTCCCCAGGCCCTTCGACGACGGGCGCGAGTCAGGGGCAAGCAAATGTGCGTCCACTATACCCGATAATAACAGAAGTGCTAGAATCTCCATCATCGAACTCAACACAGGAGTCGTGCCTAGTATCGAAATAGAGTCGCCCTCCTTCCGCGGTCCCACTGCGTTAATGCTCGACACGGGAGCTCAACCTAATATTATAAAAATCGATACATTAAGTCATAAGGTGCCTATTGACGACACGCAAATTTTGAAATTAAAAGGTATTACAGAAAACATCGTGGAGACCCTCGGAACTGTACAAATTTACCTTTTTAACACTCCGGTAATTTTTCACGTTGTACGAGACGACTTTCCTATCGTACAACAAGGAATATTAGGATCTTCATTTTTTACCAAACACCATGCGCGAATCGACTATGGCATTGGCTGTGTCGCCTGGAAGCGACATAAAGTACCCTTCAAAACAATCGATAGCATAGTGATACCGCCCAGATCTAACGTTGGTTTGACAATTAAAGTGTCAAACCCGGAAGTAAAAACTGGCTACTTGCCACGAATGTATATCAAAGAAGGAGTCTTTCTGGGAGACTCATTAGTTACCTGCATTAATGATAAGACTTACATACGAATTATTAATACCACTGAACTTGAATTCGAACTTCCAATTCCAACTGTCCAACTACAAGAAATGACACGGATCGTTACCAATCATAGGGAGATCATTCATCTCGATAACCAAATCTCCTCTATCCACTCCCTGAACTCCGAATCGACGGTTTCCCAAATTAACTATCCTAGTGATGGCCCTTTTGAAGAGATCGAAAGCGAAGGCTCAAATCCAATATATTATCCTATTCCAATCACTGACTCATCCTCTGTATCATTAACGTTGCCTCCATCTGTTTTAGAACAGAAAAAATCCTTAGGCAATTGCTACAATCTCGTTATTCCTGAAACTTCTATTTCCTTGTTCTCGAATAACTCAGAATCGCTGAATCCAAGGAATGAACCAAATCATACCTTTCATTCCTTCACTGAGTCAGAATCACGGGCAAGTAAAGTCGTCAAACTCCTTCGTTTAGATCACCTCAACTCTGAAGAGAAACAAAATATTCTCTCCCTCGTGAAACACCACCAGGATCGATTTCATCTTCCCGAAGATTTCTTGGGTCAAACTACCGCAACTTCTCACAAGATTATCACTACTGATGACTTACCAACAAATACCAAACAGTATCGTTTTCCACCCATACATAGGACAGAAATTAATAAACAAGTTTTACAATTACTATCCAACGATATCATCAAATCTTCAATTTCTCCGTATAACTCACCTGTGTGGGTAGCTCCTAAAAAGCCTGATTCTCAAGGCAACAAAAGATGGAGGATGGTCATCGACTATCGAAACCTTAATGAGAAAACGATCGGGGACGCTTACCCCCTTCCTAACATCACCGATATCCTAGACCAGTTAGGAGCAGCCAAATATTTTTCCGTACTCGACCTCGCCAGTGGATTTCATCAGATCCCCATGGATCCCTTACATGCTCACAAAACAGCATTCTCCACGCCTCATGGGCATTATGAGTTTACTCGAATGCCATTTGGCCTAAGGAACGCACCCGCGACTTTCCAACGCCTGATGGACCAACTCCTCTCCGGGTTGCAAGGAGCAGAACTTTTTGTCTATATGGACGATATAGTCGTATATGCCAGTTCATTACATGAACATGACGTGAAAATTCGAAAGTTGATGGATCGACTGCGCGATGCTAACTTACTATTACAACCCGATAAGTGTGAGTTTTTGCGACGAGAAGTTGCTTACTTGGGCCACGTAATTGGAAGCGAAGGAGTACGCCCAAATCCGGAAAAAACAGTAGCAGTTAGGAATTTTCCTGTTCCCAAAAACGCAAGGAATATCAAACAGTTTTTGGGCCTGGCCGGCTACTATCGCCGTTTCATACCCAACTTCTCGGGAGTAGCAAAACCACTAACTAGCCTTCTCAAGAAGAATGCTCCTTTTAAATGGAAACCTGAACAGCAAGAGGCTTTTGAACGCTTAAAACAAGAGCTCTGTCAAGAACCCATTCTTCAGTACCCCGACTTTTCACAGCCGTTTCTACTCACTACCGACGCGTCAAACACAGCCATCGGCGGAGTTCTTAGCCAAGGAACAGTCGGACAAGACCTACCTATAGCCTACGTATCTCGCGTACTAAATTCCGCTGAAACGAACTACTCAACCATAGAGAAGGAACTGTTAGCCATCAATTACTGCACGCATCATTTTCGTCCGTACCTATATGGACATAAATTTTTCCTCATCACGGATCATCAACCACTCACGTGGCTCTGCAAAGTTAAAGATCCTACATCAAGGCTTATGAGATGGCGTTTAAAATTAGAAGAGTATAACTATGAGATTATTTACAAACCTGGATCTGCAAATCACAACGCTGACGCGCTTTCGCGAAACCCCCGAATACTAGCTATTACGAACTCACCTCTTTCGTCATCCGATGAAAACTCGAGACCACCTCCACTCTATTCGTCCCAATTTGAAATTGTTAGCGAATTGAGCGATGAACCTCATATACAACAGGTATACTTTCCTGTTGTGCAAAACAATACAGAACAAAGGCAAAGTCCCCTCCCACCTATAGCACTTACTCCTACAAATACATCTGCAATACAATTACCTCCTGCTAATGATACCGACACTGACGAGCAAGCTGCCGAATCCGATTCGACAGACGAAGACGACGAAACAATGAACCAACACCTTACACAAGCCAGAATAAGAACGGTTCGAGATCAACTATCCATTCGGAGAGATCATGTTGTGATTCTGATAACAACCGATGGACACCCATTCGATAACGGGGCTAAAGAATTTCAACAATTAAATAAGATTCCACCTTTAACCGATTTAACACTTGGACGAGCCCGAGTGTTTCCTCGCAATATTGGCAATAAAAATCTGATAGTATTGCCTATCAAAGAGAGACGGACCACTATAACTGACTGGGACATACTTCAAGAAGCCATTCGTTCTTTGTTAGATGTCACTACTAAACTCCAACTGTCTTCTTTAAGCATAGCAAAAACTCAACAATTGGGTGACATACCTTGGCCTTTAGTCGCCGAAGAGTTACAAAACGTCTTCGATCATAGACCGATCACTATCACCATATGTGAAAACCTCACCGTAGTTCCGCCTAAGGATGAAAGATCAAACATTATTAGTGAATGTCATAGTTCGACTGCGGGTGGGCATAAGGGTGTGACGAAAACCTTCCTTAGAATTCGCCAAAATTACTACTGAGATAATATCAAAACCCAAGTTCAAGGATTTATACGAAACTGTCGCGAATGCCAACTAAAAAAATTAGTAAGGCTTAAAACTAAACAACCCATGGTTCTCACAGATACACCAGGATTCGCATTCGACAAAATTGCTATGGACGTAATGGGCCCCTTACCTCAAACAAAACGTGGTAACAGATACATTTTAACCATACAGGATTTGCTAACTAAATACTCAATCGCCGTACCTATGAGAGACACGAGTGCCATCACCACTGCCGATGCGTTTGTCAATAGTTTCATCTGCCGTTTTGGATGCCCAAGAGCTATTTTGACTGACCAGGGAACAAATTTCTTAAGCTACTTGATGAAAAACATCGCTAAACGTTTTAGAATCAAACATTTCCGTACCTCCGCTTACCATCCTCAAGCTAACGGATCCGTCGAACGTTCTCACCACGTATTTACTGAGTATCTGAAAGCAATTATCAGCAAAAATGAAGAATGGGACGACTTCATGGAGAGAGCAACATTCTCGTATAACACGAGCGTCCACGAAGGTACGAAGTTTACACCGCATGAGCTAATATTCGGAAGAACCGCTAGAATTCCCACAGGCCAAAAGCCCACAGAAAAGGAAATTGGAACGTACCAGCACTATCTACTCGAACTTTTCGATCGCGTCCGTGAAGCACAGGAAACTGCTAGAAGTAATTTAGAACAAGCGAAAATCCGTTCTAAACATTATTACGACAGAAGATTAAACCAAATGAACTTTCAAGTTGGCGATTATGTATTCCTGAAAACGAAGAAAAAGACAAATAAATTCTCTGATGAATATTCAGGTCCTTATAAAATCCTCGAAATCCTCGACCATGAGAATATACGGATCCAATTTAAGAACACCACTAGATTAGTTCATGCTAATAAATTGCGATTATCCCATATCACAGAACCTGGTTGAAATTTCAACTAAATTTTCCTTAATTAAGTAATATAATGCCTGTAATATAATTGCAGATGTGTACCGTCCTCTTGTCACTTCTCCTGACCAAGTCGGCCTCAGGTCTTCTTGGTTATGATTGCGGAGGGACTTCTTTCAACGTAACGACGGTATCACTTTTGGAGGTCGGCGAATGTCACTCCACAGACTCCCGTCCCAATTCCACATCCATATATATCCAATTGCTCCAAATCGCCGACTACTCTGAAGTAAAGACCATATCCTGCAAGATAGAAATCGATCGACGAATGTTCTACTGTGGAATGCATTCTCACGTATCCATGGTTCGTGGAGGCCACAGGAAATACCTATTAGAAATGGACCGACACAGATGCGCTGCGTTACATGAAACTGGCTCTATCGTTTTGGGAAACTCTGTCTCAGTCATCGGATTACTTCCCAACTCGACCAACTATCGGATCATCACCTTCGCCAGAGACGCAAACTTAGACGGGACCTGCAAGGGAGGCGACTTCTCGGATCCTTACGGAACTTGGAATAACGTCGTCGTCGAGACATCCGTCACCATTTCTCTACGAAATTATTACGCGGCTGCGAAAACAAAAATGGACTTTGTCACACTCCGCTCAGAGGTTCAATGTATTCTATCTAAAAACGAATGTATCGACGAAGATGGAGCTAATGTATTTTGGGCTCCATTACCGGTTGAAGCGTGTAATTTCCATGCTTATAATGTTCTATATCAAGGTCAAGCGTATAAAATTCACGACTCTAATACCGAATACCCTGTTGTGTATTCTTTGACAACAAAAGATATTACCTTCGCCTTATCAAAAAGATCAGAATATAACGTGTGTGGCTATACCCTGGTACAAACAGAACATCCTAAGCTGTTAATTGTAGAGACAAATAAAAATAATCTGTTTGCTAAATTTACTCGAATCTCAGTTAATAATCTAGATATTTTTACTTACATCAACTCTAAATTTATTTATGTAGAAAAACACTTAAAAACACAAATGCAAGATCTATACCATAACATACTCGACCAGAAATGCAAATTAGAACAACAAGTGTTAAAAAATGTAATATCCCTAGCTCACGATCAACCCGACGCATTTGCGTATAATCTAATGAAGGGTCCCGGGTATATGGCCACCATGTCGGGCGAAGTAGCTCACATAATCAAATGTGTACCCATGGAAGTTGCACGCCGACCAACCGAAAATTGTTATCTCGAATTGCCTGTAACTACGTATAATAAGTCTCTGTATCTATCTCCTAAAACTCGTATTTTAATCAATAGTGGTACACCGGTCGACTGCAACCCTCTCCTGCCGATTATGTTCAAAATAAGAGGAGGATGGATAAGTCTCACCCCAAAGCCAGCAGCAGCACTCTCACCCCAGATCCTAGAACCCATGACAAAACCGATTTGGAAATACCTCGACGCTGAGCATCTTGCCGATAGCGGTATATATTCCCAAGAGGATCTCTCCAGACTACGTGACCATATCATGTTCCCAGTTGAGAGCATATCTCTCCTTAATACCTTCGCGAGGACCGCAGCTGGACACCGAGTACCCTTGTCGGGTATATCACTATCGAGCTTCCTCGATGAAGACACCCTCAATAAAATAGCTACCTCTACTGGCGAAAGGCTATGGGGCGGCTTCCTAAGATTTGGAACTGCTAGTGCAGGATTCATCGGCATCTGGATGCTAATAAGACTAATCAAACTACTTGCAGACACTGCAATACACGGTTACGCATTACATTCCGTGTATGGATGGAGCTTACACTTACTAGGAGCTATCTTCTCTTCCATCACTAGCCTGCTACTACACTTGGGCAAGCGTAACCGAGGACTATCTCCCCAGTCTACCGACGAAGGAGCTCTGGTTGAAGCAAACATCCCTAAGGACTCCCCCCAACCCACCACAACTACGATTCCAGCAACAACACCATTATATCCCAAGTTAGCGATCAGTGTGGACGATCCCAAGGAAGGGAAACAACATATGATTGTCCCCAACACTTTCCCGCGCGAGGACAATGCCGAGAGCAACTCGTGCCCAGAGTGCAATCAACGCCATTAAAGTTGACATTAGTGAGTGAACTATGTGCTAAGTGAAGCTGCTAAACATTAATGAATAACCAACATTACTCGATACTTACCCATCATCCTACATTAATTATATGATTATATAAATAACGATAATTTGTTAGAGTAAACTCTAAGTAAATAACTCATTTCATTAGTTATTTACTATATTAAGGAGGAGGGTGTAACGTCCGCCGATAAAAATAATAGCGAACGTATTTCCCCTAGTTTGTAAGAGATTGCGCTACTTGTACTTTTCTAAGGTAGAACACTCCAGTGAGGATAATATTATTCTGATAATGTAATTTTTGTTTCGTTATACAATAATTATGCTATATTAACATAAAACAAATGGCCTAACTTAATAATTTCTAAACATATGTCATTGTAATGTTCTGCTCACTGAAATATTTTATATTCATACTTTTATAGTTATAATCTTTATGAAATATATATATATATATATATTGTGACGTGACATTTTGTCAGTCACCCAGAAAAACAGCATAACGCGAGATCCTGGGTCCTTCAGGGTCAACGGGCGAGCGCACAGGCGAATGTGCGACATTATTAATTATTTTTATGTCTTTTGGCGATTATTGTGTTACTTATTTTGTTATTCTCTTTTTGCGATTATCGTATTATTTTCTTTTTTTTTCTTTTTCTTGTCGCTATTTAGTTAAGTTTTAGCTAACGTTAAGACGATCCTGAGCCCGGATTTCATTATTAATTACGATCAAAGCCGGTGGCTATTTAGTCTCTCTGTGTTTGACCGCCTCACCCATCACGAGAAGAAAGAAGACGTCGCCTGCTGCGAGGGAGACATTACGGTCAGAGGAATTTGACTGGAATCACGGAAAGAGCGGTACACGCAGGTCGTATTATTTCATATTTGTTACTGTAATGCCGCCGTTCTTCTGTGAATTATCGCACGATTATTGCAGACGCCTCGGAGAGAGACGTCAGCCGGGAACGGATCGACAGGCAGGACCTCCGCCGAGGCGCCGTAACCCATAGAGATCACGGGAAGATCCTCGAGCGACCAGAAAGCATTTTCCGCCTTTTTGGAAAAGCGCGCCACAGCGCCAAAAGG
>NW_017275161.1:49164-49381 GCF_001594065.2 Cyphomyrmex costatus
CTGCGTGAATCCGCGGAAACTTCCGATCGGCACATGTGCAGTGACTGGCCCTGACGAAGGACGCAGGATCTCGCCGAGCTCAATTAAAGGATCGAGAACATTCTTGGTGGACGAGCATCGCTGTCGGCTCTCGCGCGAATCTCGGAAGCTGCTGAGGAGGAAAATCTTGGTGAGGCGAGCGTTATTAATTGTATTGTAAAGCCACCGATCGCGTACT
>NW_017275161.1:49534-50075 GCF_001594065.2 Cyphomyrmex costatus
GCTCGCCCGTGTCACTGCCAAGTCATATCGTTCGTATTACGTGTTGAGATTCCGGTTTGTTTAAGAATTAGAGTCGAGCCGCGTGGCACCGCACAGCATTAGGCTGTCGGTTGCGGGAAGTTTCGAGAGTCGGACCTTCCTAAGTACCGTCGACGACGACCCGGAGATCGTCTCTTCTGTAATAAAGTAAACTTGTCGTCGACGCGCGATCGCGGAATTCTGTAGATTATGGCAACTCATGTATCGACGCGTATTAAATAAATAGGAAACTCTTTGTTATTGTTAATATTAATTGCTGTATAATTATTTCTGTCTGCCTCTACCTCGTTCTCCGACATTGTTCCCCGCACATCGCGAACCACCCCCTCTACCAATTTTGTTGGCTGAGCTAGCTGAGCCTGTCCGTCGCGAATTCCGTTGCTCTGTAATTTCTTTGTCCGAGCGTAACATCTTAATATTTAGTGCGAAGAGTGGC
Organism: Cyphomyrmex costatus; assembly: GCF_001594065.2. Lineage (NCBI taxonomy): Eukaryota > Metazoa > Arthropoda > Insecta > Hymenoptera > Formicidae > Cyphomyrmex > Cyphomyrmex costatus. The sequence continues at coordinate 50,010 of NW_017275161.1, forward strand.
ACGCTCTCTCGTGCCTGGCGCCCAACGAAAATTAGTACGGCTCGAATATCGTAGCATATAAAATTT
>NW_017275161.1:52105-52363 GCF_001594065.2 Cyphomyrmex costatus
CAATGGCAACTAGCGGAATTGCTGTACTACTAGTATTAATAATCATTATAATAGCGATAATCTATATCCTACGAAAAAAGAAACGGAGTAAATACAACAAAAAAGAACGTGCAGACGAGGACATAAGCTTTGCTTTCGAACTTCCAAAGTTAATTTTAAAACGAAGTAAAAGCACACGTTTTTAATAATAATATGTTTAACGAAAAACTCCGTTCCTCCGTTTTTCTTTTCCAACGGGGGAAGGGTGTTATAGCCCGA
>NW_017275161.1:52916-58697 GCF_001594065.2 Cyphomyrmex costatus
CGTTATTTTAAATAGAAGTGAGTGTTTGTTCAACGACCTTTTACTATCCTCGTCTTTCCTCGTGGGTTCCAACCCTTTGAGCGGATCGAATCCCAAAATAATATCTTGTTGCACCGAGAGGTACAACAAAATTGGTGGCAGCGGTGGGATAATCTGGTGAGACATCACCGAAGAATCTGAGGGAGAATCTTAGAGAACCCGACGATCTTAGCCGCTAGAGGAGACGAGAAAAGACCCGTGCAAACCGCGCAGTGGTAACGGGCCGGAGAGAAAGTACATCTCCGAATTACGATCTCTCAACTCAAGAGAAGATACGTAAAAATACACGGCGAGTGCATGCCGTAGCTAAGACTTATTAGTCTAGCAATAAAATTTAAAAGTGAGTCGACAACACCACGCAGAGGTCGACGCCGGAGCTACCTCGGTACCATGGAAGGCTGCCAGGACCCGAGGCGTTACGAGGACCAACCACCAGCAACCTTGCATCGAGACGGTGTCAACGAAGGGAACAGCGCAACATCGACAGCTGACACGGACTGCAGACTTCGCAGAACTTGAACATCCGAACAGCTGAGCGAGACGAGCAGCGCAACGATGACGCGAGCGATTCTACTAATGTAAGTCGTACTCATGTTATGCGACAAGACCGTGTATGTCTGAAACGATAGACGAACAGGGTACCGACCAGCGTAATTAATAAGATGTAGATTAATAAAAGACACCGCCGAGCGAGCGAATAGCAAACCGCCGTTAATCATAACGAGCAACGCGCGTAAAGAAACCCGCGATAAAATAAATAATAAATCGAATCAATCGATAGAAACAAAGTAAGTTTCCCCCATCGCGTAATAACCAATCGCGGATTTCCGCTAAAATCTAAACGATTGTAGCTTAATAAAACAAGACGCAAGTAGCGCAGAAATAGTACCAACAGACGTACGAACTCATAAATTATAAAAACGAACGCGACCGCGCGCTGACAAATACGCGACGAAAAATATAAATTAAATCAGTCGAGACTACTCAAAACAGCCGTGACATGACGACGCCGCGTACTCCACCCAGGGACCAAACCCCTGAACGCTTACTAATCTCAGGCGAAGAAAATGCCCAAAATTCAATCAACCTGCAGGATCGCAGTACTCCGGAGAACAGGCGTAGACGAAGGGTGACCTTCCAAACAGACCACTCCGAAGACGAACACGACACGCAAGATTCAATAGAAACGCGAGTAACAAACAGACAGGACGAAGTCCTAGATCGATTGATAGCAGCCATTACCGGTCTACAAGATAGAATGGACCAGCTGGAATTTACAAATAATCACGGAACAGGAAATGTTCGATCCGTCCGACACGACAATAGAATAATACGGGATTCCGGCCAACATACAGATAATTCGCTAACACACGTATCCCGCGAACCCGGAGGATCCCTTCACTATCTGACCTTAAAAGAAGCACGTAACATGATCCCCGAGATGGACGGCACCTCGCGAGATCGCGTGCAGGAATTTATACAAGCAAGTGATTACGCCATGCGGCATACTCAACCCTCGGATGCACCCACTCTATTAGACGCCGTGTTATGCACCAAATTTAAGGGAAAGGCGATGAAAACTTTCAAAAACAAGGAAATCACTAGCTATGAGCAACTAAAGGACGAATTAGAGACGGAATATCTAAGCCGCAGAAGCACCGCGCACTTACAGCTCGAATTCAATTCGTTGAAGCAAAAACCAACGGAAACCGCGCAAGCATTTGGGCGCAGAGTGGAGGACATAGCCATAGAACTTTACATGGAAAAAGGAAAAAATCATAATTCCATTCAGCAACAAGCCATCCTAGAGCACGTCAGAGATCAGGCCCTAGCGAATTATCAAATCGGATTGCGCGAAGAAATAAATACATTAGTGCGCTCGCAGCACTTCCGAACGCTTCAAGAGGCCATTGCCGGAGCAAGTTCCGAAGAAAAAATAAAAGGCCTAAACGACCGACACCGCGCGTATCAACGCGACAAGAAAACGGACTCAAATTAATACTCCCCGCGAAATTTGAGAAACCCCGCACACCAATGCGGTAAATGTGGAAAAACGGGCCACATCGGTCAAAATTATCGGACAAGCCGATACGCGAATAAATTTTCCTTGCCTCGTGCCGAAAAGCCAGCAGGAATTAATACCGTCGAGAAATTTTGTACGTATTGCAAAAAGGCGGGACATAATCGCGAAGAGTGCTGGATACTTAACGGGCGACCCGACAAAAATACGCGACCACGCGCAAAACGTGAAATGGAGAACAAAACGAAGCGAGTAAACTCCGCCGTAAGGGTGAGAAATCAAAGGAGCAAGCGAAACAGCAACAGCGAGGATGCATCGTTTACTAGCAGCGAAGAAAAACATAACACAAGTACTAAACAGGAACGCACTATCGGTGACTATCGCGTCGCACACATAAGACGACCACGCGAGAACACGGGACTGGATCTAATTACACTACCTGCCCGAGAAGCCGAAACAGGAAAAATAAGTTTCTTATATGATACCGGCGCAACTATAACATTAGTAAAAATGAAAACTTTACGCGCCAATACAATAGTCCACGAAAATAAAACTAGATTAATCGGTATCAGCGGACACGCAATTGAACCGATCGGTATAGTAAATATAACGATAAGCCTGCGCGACGGTGAACTTAAACACCCCGTGCACGTAATTAGGGACAACGTACCCATCGAACACGACGGCATTTTAGGAGCCGACTTTATAAAGAAATATACTTCAGGATGCGACTATGATAAAATGCTGATCCGCATCGGGAATAATAAATTTAGACTTCGTCCGTACAAACGAGTAAAACTAGGACCGCGAAGCGAAACTATTGTCCAAGCGACGGTAGATCGAAATATAACCGGCGTGACGCAAGCTGAAGAAACCGCGCCAGGGATTTTCATCGGGAGCTGCCTTGTCGAGCCTCGCGAATACACATGCCCCGTGAGCATTGTGAATACTACAGAAAACGAAATGGAAATAGAAACACCATATGTAAAAATTGAAGATTTGGCAGAAGATTTTATTAACGAACAAAACATTAACCACGCGACGAGCAACGATAAAATCGAGCCACCACGTGAAGAAAAAATCAAGAATCTACTAAGAATTACTCATTTAAATCAAGAAGAAAAAAAATCGCTATTACAGATATGCGAAGATTTCAACGACGTGTTCCACCTAAACGGGGAACCACTGACTCATACGACAAGGATAGCACACGAGATAACAACGCGAGCTGACACCGCGAGCGTGAACGTGCGTACGTATCGTCTCCCTGAGAGACACCGAAGCGAAGTAAATAAGCAAATTCAAGAAATGCTAAAACATGAAATTATACAACAGCGTAGTAGCCAATGGAATGCACCACTCTTAGTCGTACCGAAAAAGGCCGACCTTAACGGAAAACCAAAATTACGGATCGTAATTGACTTTAGAAAATTAAACGATCTCACTATAGGAGACTCGTTTCCCCTTCCGAATATAACTGATATACTAGATCAGCTGGGGAACGCGAAATATTTTACAACTTTAGATCTCGCCTCAGAATATCACTAAATACCTATGGCCGAGCATGATAAACATAAAACTGCTTTTTCTACAGCTTACGATCATTATGAATTTAATCGCATGCCGTTTGGATTAAAAAATGCCTCCGCGACATTTCAACGATTAATGAATACGATATTAATGGGCATGCAAGGACTAAAATGCTTAGTATATTTAGATGACATCGTCATTTACGGACCAAGCTTAGAAGAACATAACAGATGATTAATCGACGTATTTAAAAGATTCCGGAAAAATAATTTAAAATTACAACCTGACAAATGTGAATTTTTGCGAAAAGAAGTAGTCTATTTAGGACACATTATAACAGAAAACGGAATTTTGCCGGATCCGAGTAAATTAAAAGCCGTGAGTACATTTCCAGTACCAAAAAAGGTAAAAGATATTCAATCGTTCATCGGATTAGCCGGGTACTAGAGAAAATTTATAGAAGATTTTTCTAAAATCGATAAGCCTCTAACAAAGTTAACAAAAAGGGACGTAAAATTCGTGTGGACCACCAAACAACAAGCAGCGTTCGAGTCTTTAAAAAATAAATTAATATCCGCACCTGTACTAATTTATCCGGACTTCACTAAAGAGTTCATCGTCACGACCGACGCGTCAGATTTCGCCGTCGGCGCCGTTCTGTCTCAAGGTACGGTAGGTCAGGACCGACCGATAGCGTACGCTAGCCGCGTACTATCGCGAGCGGAGCAAAATTATAATACTACTGAAAAAGAATTACTTGCAATTGTTTGGGCAGTAAAACATTTTCGCCCTTATTTATACGGAACCAAATTTAAAATTGTTACTGACCATAAACCATTAATATGGTTATTTAACGTTAACGATCCCGGATCGAGACTCATCCGGTGGAGATTAAAATTAGAAGAATACGACTACGAGATAATACACAAGGCCGGTAAAAGAAATACAAACGCCGACGCTTTAAGTAGAAATCCTATATGCAACATTAAGAAAGACGAAGAGAATGAAGAAGACAAGGAGAAGACAATGCGCGAATATACAGAAGAAGAGAAACATCGAATATTATATGAATATCACGACTCACCGACAGGAGGACATCAAGGTGTGACACGCACACTAAATAGAATACGATTAACGCACAACTGGCGAGGCATCACAAGAGATGTCGAAAATTATATAAGCAAATGCGAGAATTGTCAGAAAAATAAATTAAGTCGAAAAACAAAAATGCCATTAGAAATTACGGACACCCCCGCAAAACCTTTCGAGAAATGCGCACTCGATATCGTAGGACCATTAACGGTAACTACAGCAGGGAATAAATATATCCTCACCTTTCAGGATAATCTAACGAAATTTAGTAAAGCAATACCTATTGCAAATCAGGAAGCCGCAACAGTAGCAAAAGCCTTTGTAACGCGAATAATTGTTGAATACGGGATACCAGAAAAAATTTTAACCGATCAAGGTACAAACTTTGTAAGCGAAATGTTTAAAAATATTTGCAAATTATTAAAAATCGAGAAGATTCAAACAACCGCGTACCATCCGGAAAGCAACGGAGCATTAGAGCGTTCACACCGAACGCTAGCGGAATATCTTCGCCATTATATAAATGAAGAACAAAGTGATTGGGATGAGTGGCTACCATATGCGATGTTCACGTACAACACGACACCACACACAGCTACAGGATACACACCATTTGAATTAGTCTACGGACACGAAGCTACCTTACCAACATCACTAACGATACCACCAAAACCGTCATATACGTATGATGACTACGCTCAAGAATTGAAGGAACGATTACGAGCAACAAATCAGATAGCAAGAGAACATCTAAAGGAAGAAAAAATCAAGGCAAAAGAATATCACGATAAAAAAGCTAAAGAAATTAAATTCAAAATAGGGGACAAAGTACTTCTATACGACGAAACCTTACGTCGCGGACGATCGAAAAAATTAGACGCGTTATGGACCGGACCATACGTAATTTTAGAAAAAAATTCCGACGTTAATTATACGATAAAAATCGCGCGGAAAAAGTTATTAACGCATGTAAATCGCTTAAAAGCGTACACAGAAAATTAAAAAATTTAAAAATAAAAAAGTTAAACGAAAACAAATTATAAATAATAAAATAAAGGTAATAAAACTCACCAATGAAGAGGGATCCAAGGAACAAAAAG
>NW_017275161.1:60952-74910 GCF_001594065.2 Cyphomyrmex costatus
AAAAACATTACACGAGACAGTAATAGAATCATTCATGCCAGAATACAATATATCCTTCTTAAAAAACAAACAACAAACGGAGACTGACAGAAACGAACAAATAAAAATAAAAGACGTCAATGTCAACTCATCAGAATTAAAAGATTTCAAATTAAAATTAGACAAAATAAACGACAATATTGACGAAAACGAAAATCTCCAGTTCCGATTGGAACACTTTATTTCTCCAATGGCAACTAGCGGAATTGCTGTACTACTAGTATTAATAATCATTATAATAGCGATAATCTATATCCTACGAAAAAAGAAACGGAGTAAATACAACAAAAAGGAACGTGCAGACGAGGACATAAGCTTTGCTTTCGAACTTCCAAAGTCAATTTTAAAACGAAGTAAAAGCACACGTTTTTAATAATAATATGTTTAACGAAAAACTCCGTTCCTCCGTTTTTCTTTTCCAACGGGGGAAGGGTGTTATAGCCCGAATGGCTATCACTTATTTTATCAATTATTTCATTCAACCGGCATAGCAACCGGCACCGGAAATGCAAGTCTGCACATTCTTTAAACCGCGCGCGACAAAGCGTCGATCTAAGATCATAGCGCGCGAAATAATTCACTGCTTTAGAACAATAGTGGAGTCCCCCCGCAGGGGGGGCGGAATCCACTGTATCCACGCAAACATTTTTACAACGTAGATATAACATGCGTGGATGCAGTAAGTTCCGCCCCTCCTGCGGGGAGGTTCCACTATTGTTTTTAAAGCAGCGAATTGTTGTTTTTACAGCAACAGTATAATTATAGAGGACTGAGGGAGCGGAACATACTGTATCCACGCATATTACTTCTACGTTAAAAGTGTATACGTGGATGCAGTGGGTTCTGCCCCCCCTGCGGGGGGGCTCCATTATTGTTTTAAATTGAATTGTTTTTTAAAGCAGTGAATTTGTATTTTTAAAGCAGTGTTTTTGTGTTTCTAAAGCAGTAATTTATTATTTTTAAAGCAGTGACAGATATTTTAACCTCTAAAATCTGGAACTTTCGTTTAATATCTCGGTTCGTAGGGCAGAGCGACACTTTTTTCTGCCAGATTCTTTCGTTTCATGCAAAAACGCGTCGAATAAGCCTAATTTGATCGATTTTTGAGGTGAGGCAGTGATTCTGTATAATTACTTTGAAGTTTGTGTCTGGAGTCGATCAACGATCACTAACCTTATACGAAGAGATTTAGAGCGTGGCAGACTGACCCCAGCAGTGGCAGTCTTCGTGTTCGTGTACCCCGACGGCGTTCCCGAACCCCGGACCATTTAATCGAGACCATCGACATATAGAATGGACCGCTGATGGCAATGGTGGGGATAGAAAGACGGATAAAGTGAGAGGCAAAAATAACATGATCGTTCTTTCTCTGTTTACTGAAGCCTGATTAGTTTGTTGTTAATCCAACAGTAGTGTATGCTGTGACAAAGGGTACCTCTGACTAAAAGCGAGTATATTGTTGCTTGCGTAAAAGAAATCTTATTAAAATATTATTAAAATGACAAATTATTGTATTTTGTGCAAATCGTCGGTAACCTCTGCATCCAGTTATCACAGATAAGTATACGAGTATTTCATATATAATACATATTTATACTATCATTAAATTAAAGAGGTTAATCTATCGATGTCGATTGGTTAACCATAATATAAAACGCATGCATAATACTGATGATAATATATGTATATTATTGTTATGTATATATAAATATATATATATATATAAAAGGCGGTTTCATTTATTATACAATAGTATTTGCTGAATATTCATACATACACACATATACAATAGTAAGTTTAATATTTGTAAACTACATGCTGTTTCTTTTTTTTCATAGTGCAATTGTTGTTTAAGTAAATTCAGCGACTTACAGATAAAGATATACAAAATAAAAGAGAGAGGGAGAGAGAGATAGATAATTAATGAGACAATGTTAATATTCTAATTTACAGTTTCCCGAAAGATAAGGATAGAAGAAGCAAATGGTTGCAAGCAATCAATATGAATCAAGTTTTACCATCTGCTCAGCTGTGCTCCAATCATTTTAAATCATCAGATTACCAAGAAACATTATATGGACTAAGAAAGAGACTTAAAAACACTGCTATTCCCGAAATTACTTCACAAAAAATCAATTGTGGTAACATAGCATCATCTAGTGACGAAGAATTTCATATTGAAATACAACAGGTACTTGGAGAATGGGCGCGTTTAGCGGACTCAACAGTTGAGTGAGCGCTTGCTATTATTGGTGTATTCTTTTAGGTCATCCTATCAGAATTTTAGATCTAGAAGAATACACTAATAACAGCGAGCGCTTATTCAACTGTTGAATTCGCTGAACGCGCGCAATGACTACATAACACAGTAATCAAATAATTTTTAATATAAAAATATACCTGTGGTACACATTTGCAGAATACATGTAAGAAACAATCCGGTGAAATTGAAATAGAAGAATGCAATCTGGAATGTAATGATGGTGCAAAAGATAATCCTAACTCATTGAAAAGGTTTAATAGTATTTTTTTTACTAATATCAGGAGACGCGGTAGCGTCTCCGGCCATGTTCAAAAAAACTGTGAACGCTACAAGTCTCTTATCCCGAGCCACCAAAGTCCATTTTTGGGAGGTGCATAACTATTAAAATATAAAAAATTTTGAATCGAACGTCATATGTCCTGAAAGGCGGCATCGCCACGAGTAATTTGAGCCAAAAAAATTTTAAATCGGTCAAGCCGTTCTGGAGATATAAGCGGTCAAAAAGTGGTGATTTTAATGAAAAATTAAGAAACGTCTCCTTCTCCTTCTTCTTCTTCTTCTTCTTCTTCTTCTCTGTCCGCATTTTTAAACTTTTCAACATCCTCTCTCACCTTTCACTCGCACCTCCACCATCTTTGGCCCACCGGACCTCCTCCACTCGCTCCTCCCCCTCCCCCCACCAACAACCCCCGCCACCCCTCTCTTCCACTGTAATTCACTCTTTTTCGTTATTACAACTTTTTGACTTCCTCTCTCACCTTTCACTCGCACCTTCACCATCATCGGCCCACCGGACCTCCACCACTTGCCTCCCCCCCTCCACCACCACCAACCCCCGCCACCCCTCTCTTCCGCTGTAATTCACTCTTTTTCGTTATTACAACTTTTTGACTTCCTCTCTCACCTTTCACTCGCACCTTCACCATCATCGGCCCACCGGACCTCCACCACTTGCCTCCCCCCCTCCACCACCACCAACCCCCGCCACCCCTCTCTTCCGCTGTAATTCACTCTTTTTCGTTTTACAACTTTTTGACTTCCTCTCTCACCTTTCACTCGCACCTTCACCATCATCGGCCCACCGGACCTCCACCACTTGCCTCCCCCCCTCCACCACCACCAACCCCCGCCACCCCTCTCTTCCGCTGTAATTCACTCTTTTTCGTTATTACAACTTTTTGACTTCCTCTCTCACCTTTCACTCGCACCTTCACCATCATCGGCCCACCGGACCTCCACTACTTGCCTCCCCCTCTCCACCACCACCAACCCCCGCCACCCCTCTCTTCCACTGTAATTCACTCTTTTTCGTTATTACAACTTTTTGACTTCCTCTCTCACCTTTCACTCGCACCTTCACCATCATCGGCCCACCGGACCTCCACCACTTGCCTCCCCCCCTCCCCCACCAACAACCCCCGCCACCCCTCTCTTCCACTGTAATTCACTCTTTTTCGTTATTACAACTTTTTGACTTCCTCTCTCACCTTTCACTCGCACCTTCACCATCATCGGCCCACCGGACCTCCACCACTTGCCTCCCCCCCTCCACCACCAACAACCCCCGCCACCCCTCTCTTCCGCTGTAATTCACTCTTTTTCGTTTTACAACTTTTTGACTTCCTCTCTCACCTTTCACTCGCACCTTCACCATCATCGGCCCACCGGACCTCCACCACTTGCCTCCCCCCCTCCACCACCACCAACCCCCGCCGCCCCTATCTTCCGCTGTAATTCACTCTTTTTCGTTATTACAACTTTTTGACTTCCTCTCTCACCTTTCACTCGCACCTTCACCATCATCGGCCCACCGGACCTCCACTACTTGCCTCCCCCTCTCCACCACCACCAACCCCCGCCACCCCTCTCTTCCGCTGTAATTCACTCTTTTTCGTTTTACAACTTATTAACATTCTCTCTCACCTTTCACTCGCAACACCACCATCTTCGGTCCACCGGACATCCTGCCTCCGCCCCTTCCCCTGACACCACCACCCACCCCCGCCGCTCCTCTCTTTCGCCGTATTTTCACTTTTTTCGTTATTACAACTTTTTGACATCCTCTCTCACCTTCCACTCACTACTTTACCATCTTCGACCCACCGGACCTCCTCCACTCGCCCCTCCATATATATATTTGAAATACATGTTTTAAATAAAATTATTTTAAAAACTTCCGAATGCTGACTGGTATGATATTTAAACCATTCAACTGTTATGATTTTGACTGCACGCGGAGGGGGGGGGGGGGGGGCAGTGCAACTTTCGGTTGATTTTCGAATCATTTGCTTCTAGCTTTCGCTGTCCCCCTTACCACACTGCATCGTGCACGGATCAATGCCATTCGGTCGTCATTGGGCATTTGGACTGCACGCGGAGGGGTGATGTGAGGGGGACAGTGCATCCTTCGGTTGATTCTCGAATCGTCTACGTCTAGCTTTCGCTGTCTCTCTCACAACACCGCACCGCACATAATATATTACTATGAAAAGCAACTGTTTTACATTTATTTAATAATTTTATTTTATATATGCGATTGCGTTTGACGAATAAAGAATAAATATGTAAAATTGACGCGTTAATATTACACGGTTAGTGAAAGCAGCCTTGGGGATTGTTTTGATGTGCAAGGGCGGACACGAGTCGCACGTCACCCCCTCACCCGGCTCACCGATAATAAACCGTGCTGTTATCATTTAAATATGTTATTGTTTTAAGTTCTACTGACTGCTGACCGATATGACGCATATTTAAAACTGTCGCAGAACTATCAAGAGTTAAATAGTATTAATATATTACCACGAAAAGTAACTGATTAATAATTATAGTTGCTAGTACAAAATGAACATACGTAAAGTGTATGTAACTTTCGGCCGATTTTCGAATCGCCTCCGCTTTCCCCTGCACCCCTCATCTCATTAAATACGTATATATTTTAAATAAAATTATTTTAAATACTCCCGACTGCTAACTGGTATGATATTTAAACCAATCGACTGTCATGAGACATTTTGACTGCACGCGGAGCGTTGAGGGGGACAGTGCAACTTTTGGTTAATCATTTACTTCTAGTTATTATATATTGAACGATATTCTAATTTTTAATTGTGTCTAAAGCGGCTAAGTATTTTATTGTATTCTTTTTCTTTAGAAATTCACATTATAATTTTTATGTACTTACGAATTGACTCTCATTGTCCTTCACCTTGTTTTAATTATTAAATTGTAATATATTACCACGAAAAGTAACTGATTATTAATTATTAAAGTTGCCAATACAAAGTGGACATACGTAAATTGTATTCGACTGTCATGGGACATTTCGACTACCCGCAGAGCGGTGAGGGGGACAATGCAACATTTGGTTGATTTTCGAATCGCCTCCGTCTATATTTCGCTGTCCCTCTCACATCAACGCACCGCGCATAATATATTACCAGGAAAAATTACCGTTTTTCATTTATTTAATAATTTTGACTTTTTTGTTTTATAATATGCAATCGCGTTAACGAAAAAAAATTAATATGTTGTTATAAATCTGACGTGTCAATATTAGACGGTTAGTGAAAGCAGCCTTGGGGATTGTTATCAAAACAACACATCAAATGGAAGGGCGAATGCGAGTCGCACGTCCCCCCCGCGCCAGGCTCACCGATAAACCGTGCAGTCATCATTTAAATACATATTAAATAAAATTATTATTTTAAATACTACCGACTGCTGACCGATATGACGTACATATATTTAAAACTATCGCAGTACTATCACGAGTTAAATTGTTAATATATTACCACGAAAAGTAACTGATTATTAATTAAAGTGGCTAGTACAAAGTGAATATACAAAAAGTGTACGTAACTTTCGGCCGATTTTCGAATCGCCTCCGCTTTCCGCTGTACCCCTCACCACATATTTAATACATATTAAATACATATATACATATTTGTAATATATATTTTTAATAATAAAATTATTTTAAATACTCCCGACTGTTGACTGGTATAAAAAACATTAAATAAGCTTTGAAAACTTATTTAAAATAAAAATTACCATTTTTATTAAAACATCTGTTTTAAATAACTTAATTTTTTAAAAATGAAAGTGGTAAAGAACGTTTAATCCTTTACAGAATTAAATTTAAAGAGTTAATTACATAACTGGTACTCAGTCCTTCATTTTTTAAATAGTTTTTTATAGGCTATAGTAATTTGACTTTAAATTATTTAAAACAGTGAAATCTAACCAATTAGTATTTTATCGCTTTGAAATGTGATTTGAACAGCACGAATCGTTTAATTAATATGATAATGTAATAATATAATGCACCGAAGATATACCTACGATATCACAATAAATAAAAATATATTGTCCGAAGTCGACACGTTAATTAATACGCCTCCGCCTCGCTTTCGCTATCCCCCTCACCTCACCGCTCCGCGCGTAGAACAATGACATTCGATCATCGTGGAGCATTTGGACTGCACGTGGTGAGATGAGGAGGGGAGGGTTGGGCAAATGCAACTTTCAGCTGATTTTCGAATCGCCTTCGTCTAGCTTTCGCTGTTCCCCTCACCTCACCGCACCGTGCGCAGAACAATAACATTCGACTGTCATGGGACATTTCGACTGCACGCGGAGCGGTGAGAAGGAAAATGCAACTTTTGGCTGATAACATATTGCGGAAATTTTTTAGAAAACTGTAATATGCAAATTGTAATCTGTTTTACTTATATGTATGTATGTTCATTTTGAATTTGCACCTTGAATGATCTATTAGTTACTTTTCGTGGTACATATTCAACATAGAAAATATACTTTATGTATGTTGCAGTTATTTTCTAGAACACTGTAATATTTTTATTGTAATCTGTTTGACTTATATGTAGGTATGTTCATTTTGAATTTGCATCTTGAATAATCTATCATTTACTTTTCGTGGTACATTTTAATATAAAGTGTTCTAGGTAGCACAATGTGTATTCTATATTAGAAGTTCTCTGATAAGGATCCAAACCGAGGATCGAAACGTAAGAAAAATTTTATATTTTCAATAAATCGTATCAACACACATTAACATCCTGTGTACAAGACTCGATTAGGCATTTTTCTATTTCTTTTAAATGATTATCTAATAATAATATATTAACCACGAAAAGTAACTGATATATTATTAATCCTAACATATCATTAAAATGAAAAGGTCAAGCCATGTTCAAAAATAGATCCTCGCAAATTAGAAAACCCAACAAATTTAAACCTTTGAAATTAACCCCAAAAATTTGAATCTTTCTAAACATGAATATAATTATGTTATTTTCTATGTTATGTACCACGAAAAGTAAATCTCGCAAATTAAAAAACCCAAAAAATTTAAACCTTTGAAATTAACCCCAAAAATTTGAATCTTTTTAAACATGAATATACATTATGTTATTTTCTATGTTATGTACCACGAAAAGTAAATGAAAACTACAAAAATTGAACCTATCAAAATTAAAACGATTATCTAACCACAAAATAAAAAACCCAATGAATATCATCCTTTGAAAATTGACCCCAAAAATTTGTACCATTCTAAATTAAAATGATTATCTAATAATGTAACCTAATAATTTAAACCTTTAATACTTTAAATGATATTATCTAATATAATACATTACCACGAAAAGTAACTGATATATTACTAGATCTAATAATGTAACTTAATAATATAAAATCTTTAAATTATATTATCTAACATAATATATTACCACGAAAAGTAACTGATATATTACTAAATGTGCCAGTTCAAAGTGAACATATATTATGTATATTTTCTATGTTGAATATGTACCACGAAAAGTAAATGATAGTTTATTCAAGGTGCAAATTCAAAATTAACATATCTACATATAAGTAAAATCTAAATTAAAACGATTACCTAACCACAAAATAAAAAACCCAATAAATTTCAACCTTTGAAAATTAACCCCAAAAATTTGAACCTTTCTAAATTAAAATGATTATCTAATAATGTAACCTAATAATTTAAACCTTTAATATTTTAAATGATATTATCTAATATAATACATTACCACGAAAAGTAACTGATATATTACTAGATGTGCCAGTTCAAAGTGAACATACATTATGTATGTTCACGAAAAGTAAATCATTCAAGGTGCAAATTCAAAATTAACATACATACATATAAGTAAAACAGACTACAATTTGCATATTACAGTTTTCTAGAAAATAACTGCAATATGTTATTCTTAGTGCACAAAATATAAAAGTCGATTATTGAGATTCGTTTTGAAATTTATACTAGCCCGTAAAATGAAAAATTATTGCTTGTAATTCCAGAGTACCAATCTGTTAATGACTCGGAAAAAGAACATGGCGGCCTGCTCTCAAAAGACTTCTGATGGGTGGAATAAATAGTTGTAAATTTTTGTTCGAGTAAGCAAAATTCAGAAATTATACTGCCTTCAATAATTGCCACGTTTAATGACCTTGTGGTAATAAATTTTATGACAGCAGGTAACAAAAGTATTACAGACGAATAATAAGATTAGATTAGCATGAAATAAGGATTCACCGTATTTTCAGTAGTTCTATATACGCAAAATTATATCGAAATGCCCTTTTTTTGCATGATCCTCAATTCCACAAATCGAGTCTTGTCCAGGTTAATGTGAATATTTAATTAATCATAGAAACACTATTACGTTTTGCGTTAGCAGTTTAAGAATTATATCACTCATTATGTAAAATATTTTATCTATACCATAATGACACTTATTTCACACTTGCATCTTGAATTAATATTGATTTTTCATATTGTATATTACGTCAAATAGTCAATAAACTATTTAACCGTATAGTTTCTTTGTACTTTGAGAACTTTTTGTTTTTGATTTTAGATTTACGTAATATTTATTCATTTCGCAGTCCCAAGGGGAAAGAGACAATCAAAATAATGCCAATTTGACGTCATATTGACATTATTTTGATTGTTTCTTTCTCCTTACGGTTGTAACGGTTTGTAATCAATGAACTACTCGCAGAAAATACATTGCAGCAAGTTATCCAAGTAATATATATTAGTGCTATAACTGAATTTATATGTTAATCTTAAAACTTAAAGAACAAGTAACAATGTTTAATTAATTTCAGAAGATTTTCTATATAAGAAGGTATTTCTGAATTTTGCTTACTCGAACAAAAATTTACAACTATTTATTCCACCCATCAGAAGTCTTTTGAGAGCAGGCCGCCATGTTCTTTTTCCGAGTCATTAACAGATTGGTACTCTGGAATTACAAGCAATAATTTTTCATTTTACGGGCTAGTATAAATTTCAAAACGAATCTCAATAATCGACTTTTATATTTTGTGCACTAAGAATAACATATTGCAGTTATTTTCTAGAAAACTGTAATATGCAAATTGTAGTCTGTTTTACTTATATGTATGTATGTTAATTTTGAATTTGCACCTTGAATGATTTACTTTTCGTGAACATACATAATGTATGTTCACTTTGAACTGGCACATCTAGTAATATATCAGTTACTTTTCGTGGTAATGTATTATATTAGATAATATCATTTAAAATATTAAAGGTTTAAATTATTAGGTTACATTATTAGATAATCATTTTAATTTAGAAAGGTTCAAATTTTTGGGGTTAATTTTCAAAGGTTGAAATTTATTGGGTTTTTTATTTTGTGGTTAGGTAATCGTTTTAATTTAGATTTTACTTATATGTAGATATGTTAATTTTGAATTTGCACCTTGAATAAACTATCATTTACTTTTCGTGGTACATATTCAACATAGAAAATATACATAATATATGTTCACTTTGAACTGGCACATTTAGTAATATATCAGTTACTTTTCGTGGTAATATATTATGTTAGATAATATAATTTAAAGATTTTATATTATTAAGTTACATTATTAGATCTAGTAATATATCAGTTACTTTTCGTGGTAATGTATTATATTAGATAATATCATTTAAAGTATTAAAGGTTTAAATTATTAGGTTACATTATTAGATAATCATTTTAATTTAGAATGGTACAAATTTTTGGGGTCAATTTTCAAAGGATGATATTCATTGGGTTTTTTATTTTGTGGTTAGATAATCGTTTTAATTTTGATAGGTTCAATTTTTGTAGTTTTCATTTACTTTTCGTGGTACATAACATAGAAAATAACATAATGTATATTCATGTTTAAAAAGATTCAAATTTTTGGGGTTAATTTCAAAGGTTTAAATTTTTTGGGTTTTTTAATTTGCGAGATTTACTTTTCGTGGTACATAACATAGAAAATAACATAATTATATTCGTGTTTAGAAAGATTCAAATTTTTGGGGTTAATTTCAAAGGTTTAAATTTGTTGGGTTTTCTAATTTGCGAGGTATACTGTTATCTGCATAATACCTATAGTAATGTATTCTTTTTCCAGAAAATCAATGGAGAATAAAGAAGTAGACTTTCCTTTGAAACATATTAAACATATAAAGGATATTAATGTATGCCAAGTATCTAAAAATTCGGACGAAGCAGCAATGGTATTAGACGTTGCATTAGAAACAATTAAAGAACAGGCAAAGAAAATACAACATTTGCAAGTACAGACATGTAAACTAAAAAAACGAGTGAAGAATTTAAGTGAATTAAATAAACATTTACACGACAATAATTTAATTTCTAAAGAAGCTTTAGAACGTATGAACGTAAGTATTTCTTAAAGTGCGTATGTGTGATTATTCTATACTGGGTGCATCACTATAAGTTATAACTTAATAATAATATATCCCATACAGCAAATTATCGTCAAAAATGGCATAAACGCTTTGCCAAATCCAGTCGTCATCTATGTCAGCAATAAGTTATTTTTCAGACAAAATCTGTGACAAAATTAGACAATAAATTAGCAGCAAAAACCGAGCACATTTGGCATAGCATTACTTACAATAAAACTTGCTTAGTTTTTACTGTCAATTTGCTATTAAGTTATATTTATTCATAAATACATTTATCCGTATTTTACAAATTGTATATATTGAAAATGTTACAGTTTGCTGCTCCTGTTGTGAAATCTATTATCCAAAAACTGTTATCCAAACATCATAAATTTACCACGTTCCCTCCAGAATTACAGACCTTTGCAACGTCTTTACACTTTTATTCTCCAAAAGCATACGAATATGTACGAGAAACGTTTTTAAACATTTTACCTCATGAAAGTACGATTCGTTCCTGGTATACCAATGTGGATGGTAACCCTAGAATATGTAAACCTGCGTTACAATTTTTTAAAAAAAAGGCAGACATTGCGCGCGAAAAGAATGAAGTAATCCTGTGTTCCTTAATTATGGATGATATAACGATAAAAAAAAAAGTGGAATGGTATACGAATGATTATGTAGGATATATTACTTATGGGAAACACATGAATGACATTGATTTACCTAAAACTTGTCTAACAGCTTCCAGTGTTATTGTACTTATGGTTGTAGGTGTCAATGGTCATTGGAAGCTTCCAATTGCGTATTATTTTGTAAACTCATTGAGTAGCATGGAACGAGCGAATATAGTAAATGATACATTAATATCTCTACATGAAACCAGAGTTTTAGTCATTTCCATCACCTTCGATGGACCGCGAAGTCACTTTGCAATGGCTACACAATTAGGTGCGAAATTAAACGTTGACGGCGATTTGCAAGTTTATTTTTTACATCCGATTTCAAAAGAAAAAATTTTTGTACTTTTGGATCCGTGTCATATGTTAAAACTGATACGCAACTCGTTTGGAAAACTGCAAGTCATCGTTGACGGGGATGGTAACATTATAAATTGGTCTTTACTGGAGAAATTGGTACAATTTCAAGAACAACACGGTTTGCATGCTGCAACTAAAATTAGCAGACGGCATTTGAATTGGCAGAATGAAAAAATGAAAGTTTCTCTGGCAGCTCAAACGTTAAGCAACAGTGTTGCAAAAGCATTAGCATATTTACGTGACGACTTGCAGTTACTAGATTTTAAAAACAGTAAGGGTACTGAAAAATTTTGTCTCATGATAAATGAAGCATTCGATATATTGAATTCGCGCAATAAATTTAATACTGATCAACAGAAAATGCCTATTTCAGACCGTAATATTCATGACGTTCGAAACAAAATCGCAAATTTTGTAACGTATATAAAATCATTGACTGTTAATGGTGAATTAATTATTCGCTGTAATTATAAACAGGATTTATTGGAATGATAATTTCCTTATATAGCGTAATAGGAATCTTAAGAATGAAAAAATGAAAGTTTCTCTGGCAGCTCAAACGTTAAGCAACAGTGTTGCAAAAGCATTAGCATATTTACGTGACGACTTGCAGTTACTAGATTTTAAAAACAGTAAGGGTACTGAAAAATTTTGTCTCATGATAAATGAAGCATTCGATATATTGAATTCGCGCAATAAATTTAATACTGATCAACAGAAAATGCCTATTTCAGACCGTAATATTCATGACGTTCGAAACAAAATCGCAAATTTTGTAACGTATATAAAATCATTGACTGTTAATGGTGAATTAATTATTCGCTGTAATTATAAACAGGATTTATTGGAATGATAATTTCCTTATATAGCGTAATAGGAATCTTTGATACTTGGATCGTACCAATTCCTTCCGTTCATTACTTGTTAACTTATAAACTATCACAGGATCACCTTGAACTATTTTTTTCGGCAGTGAGAAGTCGTTATGGAGATAATAACAATCCTACATGCTTGCAATTTATTGCAGCATTTAAGAAATTGTTAGTACATGCTCAAATTAATGGTTCCAAATATGCAAATTGTGTGACACAAGATAACACACCATTTTTGCATCTATTACCGGCAGAATCAAACAATTTAGATATAAGCATTCATGATGACAACATTGACTCGTGTTCAGAAAATCCAAATGTACACGAAGATCATGATTATGACTTACACTTAGCTTTTCATAATTTAAATAAAAATTACATTGACGATATTGTAGCATATATCGCTGGATTTATTGTTTTTAAAATAGACAAGGTAATATCTTGTGATATTTGTAAACAACTATTATATAACAATGTATGCCATTTCAAATTACAAATCTTGAAAAATCGAGGAAAATTGACTAATGCATCGGCGGATGTAGTAACTTTATGTAAAATAGCCGAAATAACGTTCAGAGAGAATATACCGATTCTGTCAAAAAAGAATATCCTGCATACGTTATTAGTTGCAACTAAGTCAAAAGTACCAAGTCGCATGTTTAGCAATACATCTCATTCTTTGGATCAAAGTCATGAAAACAACCATCGTTTGCAATTGATTAACATAATACTAAAAAGATATTTTAAATTGAGATGTACACGCACGCACGCACGCACGCTTACGCATTTACTTTTACTCAGTTATCTACAGTAATTATTACTAACTTTAACTTGAAAATGATATCGATGCATTTGTCATCTTGTTTTGTAAGATTCTAATAAAAATTAACTGTTACAGAATTTTTGGTACAAATGTAAAGTAATACCGCGATGTTTAAGTATTTGCAAATCGCGAATTTCCATTACTCATACAAATGTAAAATTTTAAGCAAATATCA
>NW_017275162.1:0-2064 GCF_001594065.2 Cyphomyrmex costatus
AGAGAAAAGGAACGCGCGCGAACGTGCAATGGACGGTCGTTGTGAATTCTCGCGTTGTCGCGGACTTCTGGGCCCATAACCTGTTGCAATTGGATAGGAAGCGCGACCGAGTGATCACACAGATGTTAGTCTTAATGCGAACTCTAATTTATTTACGAGAATATGTCGCAACTTGTACACAGTAAAAATGTCCAATAACTGTACGAGCTAGTGCGTCCGGTAACGAGCGCGCGGATACAAGAAGTATACAACGGTCACGGAAGGTGAAGCAAGTGAAGAGCGCACGCTCGAGAGCAGTGCGGGCAACACAATATCGAATCGACAACGCGTGATGATCGATCGATATATATATAGGGACTTCTCGTAACGGACGGGAATTTGCGATATCTCCAACAAAGCAGTTACATGATATCAATTTTTAATCAAATTACGTAGCTATAATATCAATAAGGATCATCAAAATTCACTCTAAATTTTTAAATATATTTCTATAAAAGTAGATGTATTGTAGAATATTATACATCTACTGCATTGGTACATATTTACAACATAAAGATTAAATAAATACTTTTACAAAATTCATGAAATTTCCTAAATCATATAGTCAGTTAAGATTTATAATTGACAATAATAAGAATAATAATTTATATCAAATATTAATTGAAAAATATATCTGAGCGAATTTTATTTTTATGGAAATCGTCTTTTGATTATAATTAATTAATAATGATAAAAGTATTAGGAATTAATTAATTATTAGGTGTTAGTTAATGATTACTTTTATTAAATTTTCTACTATTTTCATTAAAAATCAATTCGCTGCCTACATTTTAACTGGCATTTTAGTCTTGTAAGGAGACGGTGGGTTCTCCTAGGAGGGTGATTTTTCGATCCAAGGGGGTATATACAAAAATCTCGTTGAGCGTATCTTAAAAGCACATAAATGGAAGAATAAATGGAACAATTTGAGCCTAAAATCAATTTGCTGTGTGCATTGTAACAGGAACTTTACTCTTGTACCGTTGATACAACATGTATCTAAATTTATCGATATATACGTGTATCTCTTAAACCGTTTCTGTTACACGAATTTTGATGTATGATATTGAAAGCATTTGAAAAACACATAATTTTTTTGTACTAATTTTTTGATTTTGTATATGATTTAATAAAGGATGTGCTAACTTAACGATAAGTCAGCATCCCCAAGGTTAATCGCAATTTTCTGCTTAACTGTTCGAACACAATAATTGGCAATAGGCACATAATTAGAACATAAGTAGCACTTAATTCTGGCATAGGTGCTATTTTGATTTTTTGTGAGGGAGGATCCTGACTTAACTGCCATTTCTCTATTTTATGCCGTACAATTTTATCAGCCGACATAATTTTTTAAAGGAATTGTAGGCATGTTTACGTGAACTCTCCATAGTAGACAACTCATTGGAAGCGCTCGGTGTGCCAAAGGAATACCGAATGCTGCGTAACTTGATAATTCGAATAATAATTGGATGGATTGCAACCGTGTTTATTAATTTAACATTGATCATTTTTCGTGAATTTATTCGTCCGAATTTGCCCATTTTGAGTATATTATTAAAAATATTTTGGATAATTTTGCCAACTAATGCAAATCATGTATTAACTTTAAGTGCTCTGACCTGTGGAACTGTTTTTGGGTTAGTATATATGTCAACAGTTTGTTTGTCTTTGATTATTTATTGACGAAATTAAAATATGCGTATGTATTGTACGCGTTTCAATTTTTATAAAAGACAACTGAATCTATAATATTCTCAATTCAGATACACGAGCTCCAGATTTCATCGAGTCAATGAACGATTACAAGTACTTTATTCAGATCTTTTCGAAAATAATTACAATTATTGTAGAAGCCAAAACAGATTCATTTTAGTCCGTCAACGGATAGCAAGAGCTAAATATCACAAGTAATATGTGTGGACTTTAATGTAATTTTTTAAAAGAATTACTGCAT
Source organism: Cyphomyrmex costatus (assembly GCF_001594065.2). Classification (NCBI taxonomy): domain Eukaryota; kingdom Metazoa; phylum Arthropoda; class Insecta; order Hymenoptera; family Formicidae; genus Cyphomyrmex; species Cyphomyrmex costatus. Next base: position 1,997 of record NW_017275162.1, read on the forward strand.
GTGTGTATAATGCACGCGCGCATTTCTATGCATACACTGTTCCCCTTTTTAAATTCCGTAATGTACCG
>NW_017275163.1:0-1494 GCF_001594065.2 Cyphomyrmex costatus
GTGGAAGCCTTAATTATAAGGTATGATTATGAATACAGGCTATAATGATTTAATAACTTATATTCAATTACTTACAGCTTAAACGTTGTAATTAGAACGAAGAAGTACGGTTGAATTTCAAATTGCTTGCTGACGTCTAAACACGTCAAAATCCTGGGAACTACTGTGTCAAGGTCTATATATGATATGTGTACTTTTGTACAATACATATACATAAACTTATGTGTGTTCGTATATAAATACATGTATTGGTGATTCTTTGGAAAGCCGATATGACATTTTGTCCTATTGGCAAGTCTTCGATATTGTTTATATTATGTGCCTTCCAACAAGCGACACGGTGTGAAATCACTGGTACATATACATCTTATATAATGTATTGTTATTTTGTGATATAAACGTTTACTCATTTTAAATTAATTTAGTTCTTATTAATTTTCCTTCATGTGTAAAATATATAAGTACAATTTCAGTTTTTATTAAATTTTATTGGACCGCGAGGATTAATAGCAATGTCTTATTATCCAGTTATTGGAATCATGACTACCGAAATTAATGTGTTAAATATTTTTAGAGGATCATAATATGTTACGACGGAAGATTAATAAACATATTGTAAAGACGCATTGTTTAAATTAATATAGTATTAAGAAACTAATAAAATGTACTGTTAAATATTTCAATGTTAAAATTTATATAATTTTGTTGATTAAAGTTTGGAATGTTCTTAGAACGATTTTTTTCAAAACGATTTCCGCCATTTCTTCTTTTGCACAGAAGTATATCTGCATACAATTTTCTATTATACTTGAAAAACAATGATTTCAGAGAATTGTACTATATTATTCAATTCAGATATATAATATTTTACAAACAATATATGAAATTACAAAATTGCATCGAATACACATTATTATTGTAGAATATTATCGTAATGCTGTCATTAACAAATAAAATCAAATTGCAAATAACTATATACCAAATCTATTAGAAATTATTAGATCTTATAATTGAAAAAACCTGAGATCTAGTACATATCTTTTTATACACATTTAAAAATGTATTACATTCATTGTGGTATTTTTTTTCTATTCCATTATTCAATGGTTTAATACGATTATTCTATATATTTAGGATACGTATCGTCTTCACGTTCATCCATTGAAAACATCGTTTCATGCACCTTTCATATTGAAAGACTAATATAAAACGCTTGTCATATACATTTTACATGCACATATTATATATATATGTATGTGAATGTAAAATATATAAACTAGTTTATATATGACCAGGGAATGGAAAGTTACTTTTTAAAAATAACTAGTTACAGTTACTCGTTACCGAGTAAAAAATGTAACTAGTTACAGTTACAGTTATCGCTTTTTAAAAGTAACTCGTTACAGTTACCGTTACTTGAAAAATAACTTTTCGTTACTTTTCCGTTACTTTTTTAAAATCAATTTAAAAATGTACTTTTGCATTTTTTTTTTT
>NW_017275163.1:1734-14229 GCF_001594065.2 Cyphomyrmex costatus
AACCGTATTCAATCGTGTGCAAAGTAACGACAAAAGTAACTGTAAATTTCGTTACCGTTACCCAAAAAATGTAACTCGTTACCGTTACAGTTACCAAAAAAAGAAAGTAACGCAGTTACCAGTAAAGTTACCAAAAAAGTAACTTGTAACTGTAACTTCGTTACAAGTAACGAGTTACTTCCATTCCCTGTATATGACTTATAATATTAAACTGTATACTTGTACAGATTTTGTCGTTGTTATTTTGTCCATGTTATTTTGTATAAATGGCGCTGCAAGCGTATGATCCCCATAAAAAACAAAAATCTTGCCTTTTTTAAATAAGGTAGGAAAAGCTAAAAGTATATGTTTCACGCAAAAAATTATTTATATATTTAAATTTAAACCTATTAATACTATATCTTTAAAAATGGAAGTGATACTATGATATTTTTACCAAATTGAAAAATAAAATCCAATTATTACTGTCTTTAAAAATGCAAGTGGTACTACTCTTTTTATTTATTTGATTTTAATAACACGTACCATACGATATTTTAAAATCCGCAAATCAAATCTTTGCTTCATAATATCTCCGCTCACAGGGTACGTAGGGAAAAAAACAAAAATACTATAATAATATATTTTGAGTATCTATTGAATGAGCACTTAAAACTTGATCGGTTTAGCCGTTATATGGGAACCGATATATATATAATTGCGGAAAAACTCTTCGCTTCCTATAAAGCCGGTTTCGCACCATGAAAAATCGCTGCGCACGAGATTATTATTTGAGACCTTAGGGCGAGACACTACTGTGTCTGATAACAAAGACTAAATGCGCATATTTATCAATAAAAATGCATTCTAAATAATAATTTTAAACTTTATAAATAGATAAAAAAGACAGAACATATAAACAAAAAGATCATTTTGTTAAATTGCTAGTAATGAAAATTAAGTTTGTACTAAGTTTTACTTTTTATCAAGTCAAATGAAGCCGATTGAGCTGAAATGACACTTTATAGAGAGAATTTTTTTTAAACTAGCCTGGAAGTTGCGATAATCGTGGGACAACATGATATTTTAAAGAATTTTTCGTGATTCTTTTTAATATATTAATATTATATTTCCACAATAAAGTAATAAACAAATTTAATTTTATTAAAAAAACGTATATGGTTTCGACAATTGTAAAACATTGTAAACGGTTTATAATTCTTAATTGTTACACCTAATTGTTTTAAATAGAGTAGATTCGAAGTAGTCATATACTTATAAAATATTTTATTTTATATACAAATTTTACAATACAGCATGATATTTTCAACTTGTCTGTTTATAAAGATTTTACCATGCAGCATGGTAATTGATAAATTATACAATATTAGCTAATATCACCTTTATTAATCATTAAAATTGCTCACTGTCTAATAGTACGAGCTACCGTCGATAGATGGACGCGACAGAATTCAATTTCTCGTATTTAAAAAACAACTCACAACAGTACAGAATAAAAGGCGCAGTATTACGAGAACGTTTATTGAATCTAAACTGGAATCAAAGACAAAAGTAGTTGAAAAATGTACTTTTACTTGTACATAAAAATTAATTTAAAAACTTTGATAATTTCTGGAAATTATATATGTACGTGTTAAAATGTAATAATCTGTACACTAAAACATAATAAATAAATTTTATGAAGAGCTTTGTAATGCTTGGTAATTTTTATTTTGCTTTTATGTAGTTCATAAAATGTCTTTTGTATATTTCAAAAATTCTTATCTTTACAATAACATATGTATATATTAGGTTGTTAAATTGCGTCACGTTTATTGCTAAACATGGTAATAATTATAGACAATTTTGCGATAAAATGTAATGAAAAATTCTTTCCATGTGTTGTATTTGGATAACATGTTTTTTTATACATTGCCACACTGATAGAAACTGCAACAATTCTTGGCGATTATTCCAATACTATCTCACAGTCATCAATTATCGACCATTATGGATTATATTAAGCCGAAGGGGACATGAAATCGTTGTTTTGACAATCAATTCAATCAATCCCAGTTTAACCAATTTGACAAATATCAACTTCAAATTCCATAACGAAATAATTATATTTAAAACAGAATTTTATTAAAAATGGGGAATTCATATGCGGCTAAGTATATCACGTGAATCAACTATGTACGATCTTTATATCAAGAAATAGCAAAAGATATTTATAATTATCTGGAAGTACGTAAAATGTATGTTTAGCAAAATTCGATGTAGTAATTATAAAAACTTAAATGCCCCTGTGTGCATTTTGGCATACAGATTTAAATGCACCTCTTGTATGTAAGAATAATGAATTGAATTGAAATGTAATATATATAGAACTAACAAATTTTAAAATCAAATTTTACAATAGTAAGAATAATGATGTATATAAAACTTTACACAAACGATTTACTTAAAATTCTTTTTATTATAGTGAAAAAAAATATCGAAGAAAGTCATTAATTATTTCAACTTTATTCATATTAATATATAATATTATTTTTTAATATTTGAATATTTTATTATATATATGAGTTCCTTAATTGATAAGTGACGTAAGTCTATCTTATAAGCATAAGCCTTATGCCACTTGGCAACTAAGAGGCTCATATAATGAAATATCCAAATTATTAAAAAATTACTAAACGTTAAAAAAAAACCTTTCTATAATTTATATCGCGGAAAAATTATTTAATCGAGTAAAATATAAAATCATTGAAAATTGTGATATCACAAATACACGAGAATTTTTTCATACGGTTTGAGAAAAAGAAAGCTTCCACAATAGCCGTTGGTACAAGTTCCACTTGTGGCCCTTCCATCGACCTTTGTTTCTCACTATCTCCTCTCGAAGCGGTGAAGTTGTCAAGGATAATACCGCTTCCAACTGCTATTGCAATAAAGCTTCAGCTTAATACTCGCCTGCAACTCGTGGATTTTACGCAGGTCCGACAGGATGAGATTGAAAAAAAGTTGAAGAAGCGAACAATTTTAAAAACAGATACTGACGAACAAGTAGACAATTTCTAATGATGTAGATACTAATTTCAGCAAACATAATTATAGTTTGACCAAATTATATTGTATCTGAGAAATTAATCTGAGAAATTTTATGTAAACGCGACGTTAACTATCACGCTTTAATTTAATCAATTATGTATATAATGAAATCTTGCATAAAATTGAGATCTGCAATTATATTCATAGAAATAATTATATCAAAATAATATTGATCTTTTGTAAAACGTTGATAACTGTTTACGCAATTAATTTTGTATATAGTATTTCGATGAAACAATATTGAATATCACGAATCTTAACGATATATTTGCAAAATTAAATTAAGACAGAAATTCAATACATAATATAATTAATAAAAAATATATTTCAGCTGCATCATCGTATTTAAAACATTCAGTGATATAATTAAATACAAACGAATCAAATTAATTCATATATTATGAAAATTCACAATTATTATTGCCAAGTTATAATGTAGAAATATGCAACATAAAACATTATACATTTTGCACGAACAAATTTGAAGTAAAAAAATCAAACGTTTTTTGGAATAACTTCAAAATATTTATTTTTGAAATTAGATTTGTCTAATTTTTGACAATTAAATATTATTTAGAAATACTAGTCTAACAAAACTGCTGCGCTGTAGCGAGTTATCTTAGCTCAAATTATTGCAAATTCTCGTCAATTCATAATACCATTATTGTACATGCAATATTTCTACAATTTAATTATCGGGAACGCTTTTTTCGAAAACTGTAATATTAAAATTTTTCTTACTTTAGTATATCTTCAACTTCACAGCGAAAATTATTATCTGTCTGTATTTCTCCGTCAACCGAGTTTCAATTTCCGGTATCGTTTTCCTTCGTTGGCAGCGGATCCCACTGAGCCGCTCGCTACTCTCGCAGATCATGCGCATCCACCCGGAAACGCGTAGTTCCCATATATCGGTAACGACTTATCTTACGCGCGATCCGAAAACGGTGTCGATTCTACATATTCCTGCTTACAACTTCAGTTTCGGGAATAACCGGGAATATTTCCAGGCCAAGCTGTCGCGGCACAGCATGACAACGCTCCATGCCAATGGTTCTACAGTCGCCAGACCGGTGGCTCTTTATCATAATTTATTGCAATAACTGAGCGAACTTTTACATCCTTTCCCAGAGGTTAGATATCAGCTTTAACGAGCGACAGACAAAACGAAAGGTGAGAAAGCGGCATCGCAAGCTCAACAAAAGTCGAAGAAGACGTCCGCGAAAGGTTTGGTCGAGCTTTACGGCGTAGTTTTCCGCGCAACTTCTTCCTCCTTGCTGCTTCATCGACTCTCTTTGTTACCATCTACCTTCGACTGCGGGCCACTGTTTCCTCCGAGCGACGGAAACTCCGGCTCTCTTACGACGCTCCATCAGTATGCCAAGGCATGCTTGCCATGCTACCGCATCTCCATTAATCCTCCGACTCCGACTTTGGTTCAAATTACCGGTCAGAATCTCTATGCCAGACCGGACTTTCGGCGCTTTGTTATTACGAACAGCATCGCCGTTCGCATCCGGACCTTCTCCGTCACGTCTACAAACGTCGGATGCTATAAACGACGAGACGAGCATGACACGCTGTTTGGCTATGAAATCGATGCATTTCATAGATCGCTGCTTTCCAGTCGCCGCTGCATCGCGCCGTTTATTGGCAGTGATTGATCCGATACACGATATTGCTGTTACGTCGTCTATAGGATTAAAAATGACTGCGCTTACGTCAACATTGATGCTATTTTGCACAGGATAACATGCACTTTACTGACGGACGGTAACCAAAAAATAAACTTTTTTCGCATCGTTTTTTACTATATTTCTACGATAATACCGCTCATAATTATTCTATAATTTAGTAACCTCTGACACGTTGATCAACAAAATTCGTGAACATTTAATGAGATGCTTGAAATAGTTTTAGCTTTTAGCTTTAAATATGAATAATCGTTGACGGGCTATGGAAATCAGCTTACAAACCATCGATACTATCTAAAATGTTACTAAAAACAGTTGATTTATTCGACTCTTTCAATAACCCTTAACTCTCAACAATGGTAAAAGATCCCATCCAACCCCAATCATAATAAAAATACAGGTGTAACATTGCGTATAATAGCGATAGCATTATGAAACAGCTAATCAAATTTAAGTTAAATGCAGCTGCGAAATCTGAATACATAAGATATAGTTTTTGTCCTTTCCTTCTTCCTTAATATACCGAGTCTGTAGAATACTAACGATATTAATCATCTTTAATATACATTAATTAGAACAGTTAATTCAATATTCATAAACAATTTAATATAAATAACTAAATTTTTGTTAATTTTTTTTTAAATATTACACCTATCTTATTTACATCGTGCTCTCAATTACAATTATAAAAACTACACCTAAGTTTTAAAATGTTCTGTTTAAACAGCAAAATGCGAGTAAAAGTCCACCTTATTATGACGATTGAGAGAAAAAAGGTTTAATAAATTTTTCTTTACAATTTAGAACTTCATAGTATTAACCGTATAAATTGTATAACAGTCTAACTTTTTGCTTCGGGTTCAAATGATTCGTTGCTATATATAATCGAGGATTGATCACGTTCGTATTTAACCGTAAATAAAAAAACAAGCAAACAATAACCTTTCTTTATATGTATATGTCTATAAAGTAAAACAAATCTTACAGTTCTTAACTTTATTGCAATAGACTTTGTCTGAGATAAACTCGACAAGGAATGGAACAAAATGGAAATCCCATACAAGGCTGCGAGTCTTTCGAAAACGCTCATGGAAATTGCGTCGTCCGGGACCGATGGCGATATTCCGGAACGCCACTTGCCTCTTCGAATTCATTTGTCGGTTAAAAGCACGCGAGAAATCCTCGCAGAGCACGTCCTTAGATTGGAAAGCCATTCGATAGTACGCTAGGCAACGATAATTCGACTTTTCCGTTAGCCTCGTGTATTCGTCGGTATACTTTCCGATTCGATGCGCTTCGCTGTGAAGTGGAAAAGGCATTCACGTATACGAGCACACACGTTTTCGCGCGCTTGTTGTGTGTGCAACGCGCGGGCAACCATATTAGACGAAAAGTATCGAAGTACCGCTATGAGAAAAGAACGCGTGAGAGAACGTCTAGGAGCGTGTGGTCGATAATAACGATAAAATCTCATACTCTCCGGTAATGCACGTACGCCTCTTTTCATCGAGAAACATTAACGATTGCGATCTTTCCAGCCGTTTAAATAAGTGACTCCCCGGCATGGGGTGGATGTGATTTTACGACGCGACGAGACGGCTAATCTCGAGATACGGAATTGGCATTTGTAGACGGTGCCAAGTGCGCTATAGAAGGAGCGCGTAAACGAGCGCGGGAAATACGACGAAACGGATTAAGAGACGCACAACTACGAGCGAGAGATTAGATTGATAGTAATGGAGGCAAGCGCGGATGGAAAAAGAACGGAAGAGCGGAAAGAGAAGAGAAAGAATGCGGTATATCTTCGTCGGAAATAAAGCGCGAAAGTCGCTAACGCATCAATTACGACCACTCGGGAAAGTAGAACTATTTTACGACGGATTTATATCGACGGATTATTAACAGTAATTCGTTTCTTTAGCAATCTAAGAAGATCATCCATTTAATCAACTTCAATCGGCAAATACGTCTTATTTGACGATACCCGCGCTCAAGAGATAAAAAGAGAACTTATCTAAAATATCCAGTGTTTCTCATTTCATGAATGCGCTAGTTTGTTATTTTCGCTAATAATATTGGAATGAACGACGTGGGAGATTTCTTTTTATCATATCCATCTTCTCTTACTTGGGGAGCTGTTTATAACATGCTTAACGGCAATGAATTTTCTCTCCTAAACCCACGGGTGCTTTCACGGCATGGCAAATGCTTAAAAGCCGCACGTTACTCCCTTGTGGCTCGCAAATTTTTACATAGCGATTACCTCAAACAGCTGCCTACGCGATGAAGTGTAAGTGGCCTTCAAACGAGCGCTTTTAACAAGAGCTCTGTATAGTTTCACTTTCGTGTGCGTTTTCAACACAATCAGTTCAAATGTTTTATATAAATTCATAAATTGCTACGCACGCTTTTATATCATATAATGCGTTGGACAGAAAAAATATGTCAGATATCATATATATAGTATATATACACACATAAACAATAAACACAAACACATGACCATTTTCATATTTATTCTCACATACTAATTTTTTTAATATAAAGGAAAATGTCACATTTGTTAGATAATTATAATTTAAAATAATTTAGAGTAACAATTATTTTTCATATTTTATAATAAATGTAGGATAAAAATTTCATTTACATTACAAGAAGAAGACAAATTATTACATATATATATATATATATTTTATAAATAATATTATAAATTATTATTATATTTCCAATATATAAAATAAACATAACTGACAAACAAAGATTGTAAAATTATAACGATATCAAAACACACATCATTATAGTAACAATAGTTATTGAAGTGCCATTATGTACACATGTTCAAACTGATTGGGCTCCAATCACGGTAGACTGTAAAAAAATACATGTATAATTACAACAATTATAGAGAGGGACTCATTATTAGTGATGTATATCTATAGTTTTGTTTAAAAGTAAAGTCACAACTTATAAATTATTGTTAATAATTAAACAATTTGAAAGAATAAATTTACTAATAGAATTGAATTTATAGAAATATTTAATTAATTTCTTAATAAATTTTTTTAAGAAATGTTATTAATCTTCACAAACATAAATATGCAAATGTATTATAATATATATATATATGATATTGTATATTATGTTATACGTATATTTATCTATAATATTACAAAAATAAATACATTTACCTAAAAACTATAAGATATACTATTTATTGTAATTTTTATTCTAATTATTGTTGTAAATATAATTTGCGATTAAAATTAAATACTAATTTTGGCAAAAACATATACTTTTATATATTTCCACTACTATAAATTGTATAATTCGATACATGTTGTTTATATAATTTTATACATATTATGTAATCAATGTAAGAGTCAAAAAAGATGAAAAATTCATTTAAAAATATAATAATACTATAATGTCAATACATTTAAAATTTAAAAAGTAATTCAGTATAAATATAAAACTAAAAAAAATATATAAATATTATGTATGCAATTTTATGTATTTTTGACAATGTATACACGAGCTGGTGTTTTAAAGATGTTTTATCACTGCAACCGAATGAAATAATCGTCGCACATGAGGCGATAGCGACTAGTCTGGTCGACCTGATGGAATTGGTGAGCCGACAGATAGCTGCGGTGCCGTACATCGACGTATCGGGAAACGACCGTTCAATTGGCAATTGATTGCCTTCGTTTGCTATTTACACCGGTATGATTATACTGCCGATAGCGATGGCGCTAAAGCGAAGTGAAATAAACTGAGGACAAAACTGCAAAATTAAATCTCTGAGCAGTAATCATGTGTGGTTAACCTACGGATCTCTATAGAAATATTTAAATTGCATACTTATGAGTCGTTCATAGCAACAGTACAATCATGGAAGATGTGTGGACTCTTTGTAGCGGGGGGAGGGGGGTGAAAGTTACTTCGCGTGGAAAGTTTAACGTTTCTGAACAGGGAAAGGTGTAGAATAGTACTTAATATAACACATGTATAGCAGAAATAATACGTTTATTTTAAAACTATGTTGTTAATTTTTTGTTAACGAAGGACGAGCGACGGCTAAAACCTGTTGGAGGTCATGACCTTGACAACATATGTCAAGGTCAAAGTCATTGGAGGGGGTCTCCTGATCGAGATATTTACCTACACTTCTGTGAAATATATTTCATTACCTTATAAAAAAAGATAAAATAAATGGCTTCAGTAATTTAGCTGCATTTTTAAATCCAGAAAAATTTTGACTCGCAATTCAAATGACTACAAATATGTTATATATGTAAATACACATATATATACATAATTATAATATAATATATACATAATTTACATTGTATCATTTAAAGCATTAAAGATCCAGCTTCGACCATTATGGCCAGTATTTCTTATTTCCTATTTGTTGAGTTTTCAAATGTACGGTTCAATAAGATTCTTATTGTTTAAAATAGATAGCTTATTTGTGCTAAGAATAAAATTTTATTTTGCCTTTATTTAAATTTTATTTAAATAAAGATATATTTCAGAGTGAAATAGATACTTCTCACAAATAAATTTTTAAGTACCTTTTTTTGTTAGTGTATTCACTCACATAAAGCACTGTATATAATTACTAGATAAAAATAGTTCTAATTTTAACTTTACTCCGTAACAAACAATGTATAGCATGTAAAAATAAAGTATTTCTATAGAAATCTAAAGTTAGACTCAAACCAGGACTTCAAACTTCCATAGATGCATAATAAAAGAATGTTTTTCAGGATCTTTGATTGTGAAGAATATTAGAACTAATTAAAAAAAATAGATACAGACTATTTTTGTTGTAGTAATCATCATGTTCATTCATGAAATCAAAATTCTTATATTGCCTCTTTCGAAAAGAAGATAAGGTTCTGATGGATATTAATTTAATATTGCACCAATTCAAATAAAATTTCACAATATGAGCTGATCAGAGATAAATATGATCAATCTCGGAAGATACATCGTCGGAGAGGTTACAAAATATAAGCGTTTCCTATCCGTGTAGTGTCAAAATGCTTTCCTATGCAGCTGGATTTTCGCGTTTCCGTACGACAAGCATCTGCTTTCCTAATCCAAGAGGAAATTGACAACATCTGTGCCGCACTCGTTACTTTTACGGTTCAATTTATATGTTTTGATCTTATCATCAGCGACTTCGTAACCACATACACACGTACGATTCTAATCGGATTTACAAAAGTTGTAACGAAAGAGAAAGCTTTATTATTTTATTTTTATCTTATATTGAAAATTACAGAACAAATTGACTGTTCTTTCCTTAAATAGCACGAAATCCAAAATCGAGACATAAAATATCATAAAGACATCTTTTGACAGTTCTCGCAAAAGTATCTTTGAAACATCTTTCAGGCATCTCATGTTAAAACATCTCAAATTTAAACTTTTGTTTAAATTAAATCATTTTCTGGGTCATTTTATTAAAAATTAATTTTCGATATTATTTCTAAGATTTGTCGATTTTCTTGTCAATTACAAATATTGTTGAATTGTTAATAAAAATGTAAATTATAAAATAGCATATAGTTGTCAAATTAAATAATCTACCAAAAATAATCATAATTTCTTTTTTCTCTCATAAACAATTTTATTTTATCAATAGAAATAGATGCGCTTATATGTCACGTGTGCAGATTGCAAACAGGAATAATGATATTCATCTATAATACCTTTATATGCATTGAATAAAAAAAAAACCGGCTGCAATTATCAATCTTCGATTTCGCACCAAAACTTGATGTCACATACATCGCGCGAATACGTCGTAATTATGTGTGCACGAAGTTATTGTCTCACTTGCAATATCTCCCTATTTGACGAAAGCATCGCTAACGTAAGTAAACGTCGCGCGTGAACACAATCAACATTAACTCCATACGTAAGCCACGCTAATGTAAGTCTAAGCGGACAACCCTTCCCCTTTGCAAATTCTCGAAAGGAATTACTTCCGACTACTGTGGTCGGCGCTTGCAGGCGCAGTTAGTTTAGACGGTACATTAACGACCGCGACATTGATTGCATCCGTTCTTCGTATCTACTTGCGCCGTTGGCATTAATTCAATGACGACCGCAGCAAAATCGAGTACGCTGTGTAATACTGGCTCGTTCGTATTCGCAAACCTACCACGCCATAAAATTCAGCAAACACGTTCGTGTTTACTCGTGCCTCGAAAATAAACATGCCCATAAACTCCGATAATATTCTTTGATCGGTTTTATGAAATATATTGCATAATTAATAATTATCGCAAATTAATGCGGCTCTGTCACAGAGAGAGTGATTTACCTTTGACATTTAACGTTTATGATATGAGACCAATAATAGCATTTACTATTTGCGGAGGGAAAAAAATAAATTTATACGTTTACGAGGATAATTTCTGAAAATAGCATCGCGTATATTTTTGCATGTCATTGTAAAATCGAGGCATTTAATAATTTTCGACGTAACGTTTAACAGCGTACATCGTATATTCACATACAAATATATCATGCAAAATAATGACCTTTTTTTTTTATTTATTCAGTAAGAACATAAAGCACGCAGCAGCCAGAAGTCGATGAATGTGTAACTATGTTATGTATGAAGTGTATATAACTATGAAGTGTATATACCTTTACTAATGAAAATTCATTGTCAAATCGTTAAATGGCCGCTTTTATTTGCACGCATTATTTTCGTCGGCATAACGCGTTAAGTAATTAATCATTTGGCTATGCGGCTACACAAACTGGTACCTTCTACACACGAATATATGGTATATCTACAACGGAACTGCGTCAGCGTTAGACACCGCCAACTGCAAATAATATTCGGCAGTCAATATATCCGGAGTATTTACTTACGGTCATGTAAATTGCTATCGGGTGGAGCCCACACGCCCAACGTGCTGGTAACCGTTTAAATGCCTTTGCAAGTGACGTAGTAGACGTCCATTACGTATTTACGTGTACGCAAACGCTGGATACATTTCGGTATACAAGGTATACGGAAATAGGATTTTTCTTGTTTAAGCTCCCAATTTCTGAGTAAACACTATCGGTTATCGTTAAACTACTGTAATAAACATACTAAAATATTAAATAGCTTTCAACTAATACCCAATGTACATATATCATGCTAATGTATTATTTGCAGCGTAATTGAGCAATCATTGTTTCGATCACACAAACGTAGGAAAATATCTTATAGCTTGGTACTATTCATTAATCATCAAGAAAATTGTCATGCGTGCTGAATCATCCGTACAATTTGCCGAATAATGTGTTTATGATGAGGGAGAAACGTGCCTCATTTGTCACGCGAAAATATATTGATTCGCAAATTAATATATTGTTAAAGCTAGAACAATTAAATTTATAATTTTGTTGAACAAACCGTTTTCAAACCGCTACAAATTTATCACAGATATAACGTATGTAAATAAATTTAATGATGTTAATTTGTGAGTGAAAAACTGACATTTACTATCTACATGTTACTATATATTTATATATAGGTACATGTAATATATAAATATACACGATCCGTAAAGGACATTAAACTCAACATAGATAAAATAACAAAGTGCAACGCAAAGTCTTTCATTCTAGGGAACTGTTCTTTACAAAGTCTCTCTCTCTCTCTCTCTCTCTCTCTCTCTCTCTCTCTCTCTCT
>NW_017275163.1:14279-192378 GCF_001594065.2 Cyphomyrmex costatus
CTCTCTCTCTCTCTCTCTCTCTCTCTCTCTCTCCTCTTGTTATGTTTTTATCCTATAGAATAATTAAAGCGTGGCTCAAGCAGAAACTCTTGAAATTTCTATTAAGACTTCGAGACTTGTAATTTGTTATAATTTCACATTTCGCAGAAATATTACAATTTTCAAGCATTGACGATTATAAAATTTTATTATTTATCGTGATCATTTAATGAGATGGAAAAATGACGAATTTAGATATAATTGTATCGTTCAAACAATATATTAAATTAAATAAACAATAAAATGAAAGACACTTTTTTGAATATTTAAGCACTTTATTAATATTAACTTAAATGAATATAATTGATTTTATATTTTTTCAATAAATTCCGTATAAATGAGAAAAAGAGAGACTACGTTATTCAATATTTTCAAATGGCTTATATAATATGCAAACGTTATGTATAAAAAAAATATTTAAATTAAAACATTTTTTCGGTTGTATTATATGTGACTTCATTGAACTATGCTATATCACATATAATATTCACTTGTTCATATAATATGCAGTTACATATCGAATGTGCAATCAATTAAATATACACAGAATATGAAAATTAACATATAAATATTTTTTAAAAAGCACTCTGTTCGGCTGATAATTAAATAAAATAATAAAATCGTATCTATTATATATTAGTTACAAGAATAAAATCTACCAGAGTCCGCAGTATTCATTTCTTGTTTTTTTTATTAATATATAAATCCGTTTTATACATTTATAAGTTGATATGTGTAGTTATATAAATCGCGTGTAAAAAGTATATTAGATGAGATATTCAGAATATTAGAATAAAATATCTTGACATATAGACGCTCCAATTATTACATTTTGTCATTAAGACATTGTAGTATAATTGAGGGAAGAATGAGCGGAATAAACGCCTAATTATAAAATCTTGATTTTGATAAAAATTAAAATAACTTGCTACTTTTTTATTATACAATGCATAGAAATAAAATTAAATGTACATAAATGTACATTTAATTTTATTACTATGCATTATGTCTTTGAGAAGTCATATGTTATAATATTTCTTTATTATGATCAATATTTAAAAAGTTATTTGCATTAAAAAAATGCACTTAGTCCCTTTTTCCAAATATTGATTTTAGTATTATAGAAATCAACAGAAAGAAAAAATTATAAATTATAAAAATTTTTTTTATTTTCACATTTTTCTAAAAAATATACAAAATGAATATGGAGTACACTTTACTTGTATAAAAGAAATTGAAATAATGTATTTAATCATCTGACAAGTTTTTGTAAGAAGATATTTTAACATAAATATATTTTAAAAAATGTATTGCAAACACATTATTGTTTCATACTTTTTTCGTTCAGTCTCTAATAAAAATTTCATTCAAATAATATAATCTATAGAAAAAAATTATATTATTTATTTCATAGATTACATATTTTTCCATAGATTATATTATTTTCATTCTACAGGACAATCGAAACACGTTCATATTTAAGCAATACAAGCAACGTCAATTCCTTATTTATTTGCGCTATAATCTTAAAAAAAAGCCTAAGTAAAATTGAGCTTTTATCATTTATCGCTTCAATTATTGTACAACCATTATATAACATATATACACGATAGTTATCGGACATCTTTATTTCAAGTTAGGTAATTCTGTGAGAGGACGAAAGTTTTCTAACGAAGAAACTTAAAAAGATTTTGTTTTCTATAAGAACATTCGGAGTCGCTAAAATCAGTTTGAAAATTAGTTCTATTTATATATTAGTAATAAAATTTAAAAAAAATCAAAACTACAAACTTATTTCGTAATTAAAAATTTCATAGAATATCGAATCTATTAATAATTAGATTTTTTAAAATTCTGTCTACTACATTAGACTCCTATTTGTAAGGTTCGTCCTTCTCTCGTTCCTTAAAATGGAGAGAATGGCTGCACAAAATGATACACTCTTAGGATTGGATTATACTGGCCGTAATCTATTAATTTATGCCGTAATCTGTAAAAATTGACCAATTATAATCGATTATTCCCCTCTCATTCGACCTTAATAGGCGTGATATGAATATATTTTGTATAACTGTGGGAAAGTCGAAGTGAGGACACGTTCGCTGCTTCGTCATTGCATCGTGACTCATAACCAACCAAAGAACAAAAATAAGGGTCTACATACAATAGGAGAAATATTAGGAACAGATATTAAATATAAGAATTTTAACCTGTCAGAAAGCGCGCACATTCCACAGTACAGAGTTCTGATAGGTTAAAATTCTTATATTTAATATATGTTCCTAATATTTCTCCTATTGTGCGCAGCCTAAGTCTCTAGGCGCTCGTGCCCACAACGTCACAGTTGACGAACATCGCCGAGTCACATGATGTGTGTGTAGCCTAAACACGCGGCCTTTTAAAATCATACATAACAAAACAGAAAAGTTATAATTCTCGGTCGCTTCTTTATCTCGATTAATGACAATATAACTCTGGCATACTTATTTCTAATTAATACTATTACATATTTAAAATTTTTTTTTTAATTTCTCTTTCTCTCTCTCTCTCTCTTTCCCTCAGTATCAAAATAAAACATCAAAATATCCTACAGAATAAAGTTTCATAAACACATAAACACAATGAAAATCAAACGAACAGTTTATAAAATAAAAGATGGTAGTTCTAAACAAAGTCACCTGTCTACAATGAGTTAATAAGTATAAATAGGATATAAAAAGTTATAAAAATATATCATACAATTGTTGATTAAAAGAGCATAATTGATTGTATGAACTGATAATCTAATTGTTTGTGACAAGTAATCGTAATTGGCACATGCTGTGATCATGCTGATGAACAATGCGATATGATACACGGAGCGGCTTATGTCGTTACCTGTCGACTCGAGTCTTGTTATACGAATGATAACACGACGCGCAATGGCCTTGCGTATGCCATAACGACATAACACACCGTGTGTTACCATAAAACAAACAACAATGTCGTCAGTCTGGCTTTCCATGAAATACATATTTAACGTTTAACTTTTCATGAAATATAAACGAATTATACAACCGTACATTGAATATTTTATACATTTCAAACCAATTTCAATAATGACCCGTTGCGGCACATTTTGTGCTTTGTTTTATAAACTCATTAGCGTCGTTTAAAATAACAATTAATTTCATTCAAATGAAAAACCGGAATAGGAATATTGTTGCTTGAATTCTAATTAACGAGAGAATTACATTAATTATTTACGAAAATTAATATATTATTATTACTTGTAGATTTTATATTATTAGATCATAACAAACAAAATTCAGGATGCACAATATCTCAAGACAAATCCTAATTAAATCACGATGGAAATACATACATATGTAGATTATGTAATCGTATATATAGTACATACATACTATTGTACATAAATACGTATAAAAAATATCAAATTAATTATAAAGATTTTAATTATACATTTATGTTGGGAAGACCGAAGTACTATGTGTCATGGGTACCATGTATTTTAATCATTCAAATATATCCGGAACGTTTAGGTTGATAAAACTAGTATCATATGATCATCATTTAGTTGTATGTATACTGTATATGTAGACGGCAGCGATCCACTTTCGCTATCTTAGTATACAAGTGTCGTTACAGAATTTCATGGTGCAAAAGTGAATATTTTTTCGCTCAGAATTTCTTAATAAATATTAAGTTTACGGGATACAGTATACATATTAGAGATTACGTACGTAATTGTACACATCTTTTCGCATCTTCTCTACAATGCAGGTAATCATTTATTGTTTATTTACTTCGATATTATATTTCATCGTTTTTTACATTAGACATAATCTAATTACATTAGGCATGGATCATTCAGAACACTATGTGTCACATACTAAGCCTATTTAGACAGATTTGTGTAGCTGCATAACTGTATATGCACAAAAACTTATGTCGTATTTTACGCGTCTTCTATATCTATGATGAAAATACGATTGGATAAATTTCTTTATACACTCTTTATGTAGCTATACAAATTTGTTTGATAGATTAGGTTAAGTTTTTGTGATGAAATTGAGCAATAGATACAAATTATTGCAGAGAAGCATAACAAAAATGGTAACTTCATAACTTAACTTAATAAAAATAAATCACTTTTTATTTCATTTTTAATTAAATAGATCTGCTTTTTGTATGCGATACACATAGTACCCCAATGACTGACTCATGGTACCCCGAATGTGGAGCATAATGGATTATTTCTAAAATTTTTTTTCGATTTTTATTTAAAAAACAAATAAATATTTATGAAAAATGCTTAATAAATTACATTATTTATATTTGAAATTTAAATGATCCCTTAATTATATAAAAAATTGAAACCAAAAGTTATACATTTTAATGTTTCTTTAACTTTAAATTTTTGTGTCTCATGATATGTCCTGGGATCTCCTCTAAACAAAAACATTTGCTTAAACTTGTGGAATAAATGTTATAACGTTTTTCATTTATAGAACTAGTGCGCACTCTGTGCGTTTCAAAGCCGTTATATAAATCGATATAAAGATGTATGTTTAATGAAAATATAGAAACGAATTAAATTACAAAATCTTTATTATTTTATTATGCTATTTGACAAAATATACATTTGGCATTTTATTAATTGAAATATCTTACTTTTATATTCAGATCAAAAAGCAGTATATAACGACTTTAATGTCTACTAAGAATGAGTGCGCGCTAGTTCTGCCAATAAAAAACGCTATTAATGTTATCTCTGAAAATTTGAGATAATAAAAAATAAAGCAAAAAATAAGCATGTACGCTTGTGTAACATCCTTGGATACGAACTAAATACGTATCGTGAATTTAGTATTTGAGTAATTAGCCGATTAATCGATGCCATCTGCTACCCCGTGTAAATTCAAGGGTAGCGGACGGTATTAACGACGCGTGAATCCCCATTTATCCGATAGGCTTGAGCCATAATACCTTCTCATCTCTCACGGTTTTGGTCTTAGGGGAGCCCGTAGGCTCACCCATCGCTTTGACATTACGAAATCGGAGAAGATTTAAGAAATGTCTATCCAGTGAGTTATATTCTTTCAACGAAAGAGTCTAATCGCACTCGGAGCAGCATTTAATGTGCTTTTTTTTTTAAATTATAAAATCACATGAAAGAAGATCTTTTTCTGTTCAAAATTGCGATAGGTACATGAAAATATACATATATATTAATAGCTCTAACAAAAACGTTTTAAATTTTTAACGTTTTACGTAACAAATCTGTTTCATATGTGAGGAAATTTATGAATCTTAATATCATAAACGTGGTTAGCCAGATATAGTATAAGATTCACACTAAATTATGTTACTATCTAGAATGTCTAATACAAGAAGTCTATTTTCATTTTATTATTTCATGAAATGAAATGAAATGAAATGGAAGTGAAACAAGATATCACGGGAATAACTTCTTGTAATGCACTTTCATCCAATAACATCGTTCTCTTTTATAATGAAATAAAGTTGAAGAATTAAATTAGAATGCTTGTAACAAGAAGATGATTCTTTATCCTTTTAAATCATGTAACATAACTAGAAAAATATTTAATAAACAATTATGTCAAGAATATTTTAAGATTTTAAGATTAAGAAGTAAGATTATACTAATAAAAACGCAAGTTTTTTTTTATTTATTACGTATGTATTAAGTTTTTTATTATAAATATAATATAAAAGAAAGAAATTGCATCGCATGTATTATATATTAAAACGGAATTTGTCTAACAATAAGATGGCAGGACGTTATTCTTAAATTAATTATATTGTTTTTGGCTTGTAGATCTAATTTATTTTAAATATTTTTTAATTCAAAATAAAAATAATTTTTTTAGAACCAAAAATATATTTGCACACATTACCTATACTTTGCATAAAATAAATAATATTGGGAATTATATAATTGGCAATGTGTCATAGTTGGCAAATTACATACATTTGTTCCATTCAGATGCTCCTGATTCGCACCTAAATGATATTCCAACTCTTTATAAATGGTATGCCAGTTTCTTGCATATGACTTTCTCGGAAACGATTTATGGTAAATTGTCCTATTTCAAGCCATCAACAGAATAATCAGATAGTCAACGTTTCACTACAATCGTACAAACAATTCTATGAAGTCTATTTCTCACTGTCCAAGAATTTAGATCAATGCAAACATTATTCACAGTTCACAGTCAATTGCATTTCTACTAAATGTATCGAACTTTTTCTCTTAAAACCTTTATAAAACATGTTAAACGAAACCAAAATAATTGTAACTTAAACACAGAATAAATACTTTTTAAATCAGTTAAATATTGATTTACACTTATTATTTTAAAGAAACTTAAAACATTTCATTTTCGCCATTTTGTTTAAATTGGTTTTCTTCCACGGAATATTTTAAGTATCTATCATACAAGATACGCTTAAAGCATAAAACACATAATTATTGTGCGCTTTTTAATAAATCTCACGCTATCGCATTCTTATCAGATCGTAAGAAATCACGCAGCGAAGCAACGCAATTAGTCGCGGAAGAACTTCTTTTTTCTTTTCGCATAATAATGTGTAGATTAGAACGAAATAAAGCGTAATACAGTCACGTGATTATACGATTACGGCGCGCTAGCTCGATCACGCGATAGATGCGATACGCTAGATGACGGGTTTTTAATAGTTGGCAGGCTGTACCTGATTGATTATCGAGAATTTCGATCATTTGCATGACTCGAGCTAGAATAAATTGACGATCGCTATAGCCTGACTGACATTGATCGATGGAATATTTTATTTCGGAACGAGCTGCGGATTATACCTAGCCTTGTCGCACTTCCCTTTCTCCACCCGCCGCACTACTCTATTTCTCTCATGGTGCTGTCATCAGCCATGACGATTTTATTGGGACGAAATATCGGACTCACGTAACGCTTCGACATATATGAGAACGTGTTTTGGATGAAAAACGAACTCCCGCGTACAACGACGATTCATACAGGGTTCTTTCGAACATTTTAAGAGTCACTAGTCAACGCAAAACTTGCATCGTGTTTTCAAACGTGATAGTTATAAATTGAAATATTTATTATCGCGGCAACGAATTATTTGCAAATCAATTGAGGTAGCATCAAAAAATTACAACCTATATCATTAAAGTTTCATAATAAAAATATTACTCTTAAAAACTGATCACTAGAACTCAATCAATTCTGTGGTATCGTATCTTTGGGAAAACTGTTGAAAGCTAATGCAAAACAGTTTCGATGTACCTCGTGTTGCGCAACATCTATTACCTGGTCGAATAGTCACTTTAACAAGAACTTTTGCCACTATGATCCATCACTATCAGTCTACCATACGTTATAGCAATAGCCATGGGACATGGACGCTTCTGTCCCAGGGCTTCCAGATTTCTCTATCAATCACAGAGTGAATCAATCACGACACACCCTTCGTTAAGCGGAGGCCATTTTATTTTCTGCCTCCTTTGTTCTTTTATCGTTCCACCTGTAACTCGACAGGTACACGATAGATGCGACGCAACGTGCACACATTCATTTGATAATATAATCCATAGAGAATAGCTTCTAAAAGAGATGCTACAGGACATATGAATAAAACAGTCAGTGAGTAGCGCAGAGACAAAAAGAAACTCATTCTTTGTTAAATGCCTGCAGGGATTTTTGTCAAACACTGAACAGTAGCTTTCAATAGATTAAGTGAATATTTGCATTTCTCCCACATCGATGGTGCTTGCCTCTTTCTGATTTTTTTTTTATATACATATAAACGTATACATGAGTTTTGGACGTTCGGTCGCTTGCCCGCATCGATGGTGGAATGTACAAATAATACCACTTCGATTGTTGACACAAAAGCCTTTCCTTCATCCTGTTTCAAACGATTTAAAAATAATTTTAAATAATCATGAAACGATACTAATTTGAAATTCAGGTAATTTACGGAGCATTAACGAATTACGTTGCTATACAGCATGATATTGAAAATGCTGAAACGTAAAAAAGGACGATTTTGTAAGTCTTTCCGGCTGCTTTGGTGTTAAAGACGTGCACGAACTTGAGACGCAGTGTTACATACCTAAGTAGCTTGTGCAGAGGCACTTCAGCAAAACATCTTGTTCGCACTAAGAGGCTGTTTAGTATGCGAGGAGAGCTTCGAACAGATTAACTTAGCTATCGTAGGGTGTTGCAAAGGGTCTACCAGATTGACGTTGACATGCCTAGCATCTTGTTATGGTTAAAGTGATTTCAATGTTGTTAACGCAACAAAATATTTGACCTGCATTCATTGTGTTCTATTTTTTAATAAAAAAAATATTTATATTAATATATTCATATAAAAGCTTTTTAAACGACTGTCTCACTGAGGTTGTAATTCTGATTAAAATCTGTATAACTTTAGGAATTTAAATTGTGTTGTAATAAATTTATAATTAAATTTACATAAAATTAATAATATTCTAAACTACCACAAACAAAATAATGTCTAGTTAAGTTATTTCACACCAGCGAGCTATGCATAACTTCCACCTGAATAACATGTGTACTGAATTTCAGTACATTGTTTAATGCACAAGTACATATGCATTATATTTGAAATAGCATGTCTTCAGAAGTGTATAGCTACGCATACGTATACGGTATCGTACTTGAGACACAAACTTAAAGATGTATGTAAAAGATATTTCAAAGTTGCACGACACGATTCGAAGTTCGATAGTTTCTACATCGTTTCTAAGATCGTAAAGTGTATTCCGAGAAATACAATTTCGTGCAATTGTAGAGTTGTAGTTTTCTTTTCATTGAATTTATATCTTCCCAGTACATTTCCTAGTGAAATTTCGGAAGAAAAGTTTTACAAGTATGTAAATATGTTTTCATATTGCTGTATTAAATATAAACGTCAAAACATTTATGAGGTATCACTATGATCCTCATGTATACTTATATTTAAATATCTTGTAAAATTCTTTCAAAAAATATTTTTTTAATATTGAAAGAAGTACATCGTTTCAATATCGTTGTACGCTATAAAAATTCTTGGCAAGAGAACAGATACATATACATATATATATTTTCTTCACAAAGTTTACCTTCAGTAATGTTTACCGCAATGATCGTAAATTCAGTATAACATAGAATAGTTATGAAGGATCGTGTCTATGTGTAAACAGAATTGCACAAAATGAAGGCGCAGCTTCGATAGCTTGATGCACTCGAATATTTCTTACTGCAGGCTACAATAGCACTCTAGCAACATTTAATGCAGATATGATGTGCATGTATAAGTGCGCATACTAGAATTCATATTTTACCTTTTAATTTTAATAGCGTAAAACATTAGAAAAACATGATTATGCGTATTTTTAGATTTAAAAAATATTCGGAAATTTATTAATGTAAATAGTGTATGAAATTATAAAATTTTACTTATACTCATCATGATTTATATTACATATTTTTATCATAGCTTTTGATATTTTAAAAATAAAAATTTTTCAAATTTATAAAAAATTGAGTAATTTATTAATTCACCTCGCCATAAAAAGCTATTAAATGGCTTCCTGTTATTTCATAATATACATCACATATTTTACTGCTACATAGAAAAAATTATTTTGCTAAAGTATCTAAAAACTTAGCTAAATACAGATCAAAAGATAATTTTGTTAAATTATCGAAATATTATGTAAAACGCTCAAACTGATTATTAGAATATTAAAACTTTTTGCAGCATTGTTCCAAACTTGAATGCACCATACTTGAGTTTTCTACATAAATATTTTAATGGTCTAATTATTTTCAGATCAGTATAGCTGTTTATTTTTATATATTTTTATATATTTCAGCAAAATTACTTTTTCCGTGCACGGAAAAACAATTTTTGCTATGAACACAGAAGGGTTTTAAAATTTAATTGTTAAATTTGTTTACTGTTTATAGCAAGCAAATTTGCATATTTGACAAATATTTTGCATTTGTTGTAAATAATTTTTATAACAAGTAAAAAAACAAATATTTGTTACTACTGCAAAATAATTTGCCATCATGGTATAGGATTAGCGTTCATATAGTAAATATTTTCTCTCTGTATATAATTATTGATAATGAATTTTTCTAATTGATTAAGAAAGAGAGATGTACGATAACATAGAGTGATCCTTGAAATGTATAAATCAGCACGAGGGGTTGAGAGTTGTTACTAATTTATCGTTTACATGGCAAATCGAGCCGGCAATGCTCCACAGTGCGGGATTCTGCGGACGCAATGTGGTTCGTTTGTAACGGCAGGGGGTAGAACGGGAGTAAATGGAGCTCCGTGCCAAGGTTGCTGGATTGTGGATGGTGTGAGGAAAGGGTTGTACTGAGTGCAGACGCTTAGTATATATTTGAATTCCTTCGAGGTAAATTCTTCGGCAGTGGTAGTGGCGACGTTCAGACGGAAATCGTTCTTACATTTTCTCGTTACACAGGATTTAACCGTCCTACTTCCCTAATGAACAGCGAAATTAAAAGAATAGCGGAACGCGCACGAATATTCGGCGATTGGTTCATTTGGTGGTTGTTTCTAGCAAACTGTCGATGTCGCGTTCTCGTAAACATCGTTTCAACTGGTCTTTGTAGTGTACACCTAATTAATTCGCGGATCGCGGTAAATATGGGAAAACGAAAACAGCGCATTTCCATGAGTGATTTCTGTTTGCGAAGAAACACAACGAGTCGCGAAGTGAAAGGAAACATCGTTTGTGGATCAACGTTTGCACATTCGTTTGATATACAATGGAAATCGGGTCAATTCAATTATCTTTTTTTCCGATATCTACGATAAAAAAAATGCGACGGAACTGTTCGATTCAATTTATATTGATGAATTTTTTTCTCATATCGGTACTCTTCAATTGTCTAGAAATAAAATACCGACATTTTAAGTTTTGCCGATATACAATTAGCGCAATGCATATAAAAAAAGAAGAGTATATGTATGAATAAAAACATGTTTACGGTGCACTCACTCGTTTATTTCTCTGAATAATAAAAATTCACTTATTAGAGTCGGAACCTTCGCCGTTACTTCCATGATAAATCACGTGGAACTCGTGATGGAAGTCAGCAATTTGTGACTTACGATTGGCTGGCAGCAGGAGTGCTACCGTGGTAAATAGGTATACTTTTACTCCCCGCTGCGTGCTTTTAAGCACAGCAGCGGCGTCAATCTCGGAGGAAACAGCAGTAGCAGCGGCAAACCCACCATTTAAACTTTCACGTCGAAAATAAAAGTGTAACACTGCCAGATGGCTGACCGCCAAGATACCATTGCCGAATGGAAAGGTCCTATTTATCTTTCAACTACCTTTCACTTACGTCATCCCCAGCGAGCTTTTGCCTCCTTTTTCTGTAGGTTTTAAACCGTCCGTTTAAAACATCATCGTAAGCAGTGAATGAAATTTGAAAGAGCGCAACATCTTCTAGTCATTTTACAAAGAAAGTCTATGTCGCCTCGGGACATAATTTCTCTAATAGAATAATAACTTACATTGCAAACAAGCGAATCATGAGGATCTTATTCGTTCCGCTTCAAAGTTTCTATAGCGCTTTTTTGAGGGTTTTTCTACGCGGTATCTCGGTACTAACACCTCGTTACAAACGTTCGCGGTCAAAGTTCACTGATAAAGTTTATAGTTACTACGGTAAGAAAGAAGGAACAAGCGAGTAGGACAAGGCAGAAAGGTACGGGAATAAGAACGTCGAGCAGGTAGTATCCGGATGGGTGGTAGGAGAGCGGAGAAAGGAGGGGGGGGAAAGAAGACGAGAAACACGAGAATGAAATCGAGGCAGAGCGAGAGAGATCACGAAGAAAAGTGGAGTATCCCCGCACCTGCATAATATATCGAGGAGGGCTTGACTCCGGCAGCACAAACTACTTGGTAACTACTTAGACGGGAACGTAGTCCTGACGAAACTCTCGGCAGACTACTTAGAAACTTATTTCGCGGCACGTCTTTAAAATGATATACCTACGTACTCGGCTGCAGTACGAAACGGCGCAGCCTACGAAAGGGCCATTGAGGACACGAGGCTGGCCATGCCAGTGCCCTTCCTCGTCCGCCCTGGCCTTACTACTCTTTCCCTGAGAATAAATTAGTTTTTTATGGTCGGGGATCTGGAAGGATGTAGCAGCGAGCGAAATAATACCCCCACCACCGTTCTGTCCTTTTTACTATCGCGGCTGTTTCGCAAACTTATAATCTTTTCTAATTACTCTCTGAGATTATATGGCGGCTGAATAAAAATATAAATATCCGTGAAAGTTTTTGTCAAAGTGTAAGAAAAATTCGCAACACGGATGCAGAACTTTATTTTTTTTTTTAATGGTGAGACGTGCTCTGTAAAATAGAAATTCTTGGATGATATCCTACAATTAATTTTGGTCTTTTTAAAAAAGAGCTATGTAAAGAGAGTTTCACATTTAATTTGTAAATACAATTGTCTACATAATGAAAAAAAAAATCAACAATACAATGTATCTTGCAAATACAACATACAAATTTATACAAATAAGAGAAGTAAAGAAAATATGAAAATTAATGAATTTGCTTTTAAGTGAAAATCAATTTCAATGTGACAATTTCCAGTTCAATCAAACAAACTGAGCGCCAATTAGGTTTATGTCAGTCTTAAAATACGATTCTAAACTGAAGCCAAAGTACGTAATATATTAAATATTAAATTGAGAAGCAATTTAATATTACTCTATTGCTTCTCAATTTAATATTACTCTAATGAACCTTTTTAAAACTCTATTGTAAAGAATTTATTGCGAAAAATACATTATCTTATTCAGGATTCGAACTTGGATCTTCCTCATTTCACGTCTTATCAATTCAACCACCGAGATATGCACAGTTTGCTTGAACTAGAAATTGTAAAATTTACACAAAAATACGTTTAGGCATGAAGAGCCACTTTGACCGAATATAATTTTTTTTATGATACTCATTTGTGTTAGATATATTTACTTTTGTTAACAATAATACGTCAGCGAAATATTCAAATTAATAATTCCTTTGATAAAAAATATACAAAATATGTATTAATTTTCAATCTAAATAACCTGCTGAGAAATGAGCAATCCGTGCCATGAATCAATAGTACATCTCAGTAATATTCGCGACATGACACGGAAATCGTCTAAGGTGACGAGAACACTTTCACGAATATTCTGAGTTTCTGTGCAGCAGGCGCGGCAGGGTGCCGAGCCGTAATGAAAATCGATCCGCAGCCCGACATCCACGGCATTGCGATGTGCAATATCGCGGTTCGGATTCCACACAGCGCGACATTCCACCGTACGACTGCGTACCCCGCCGTTATCGCGTATCTTTCGCGAGCGAAGAGTTTAACGAGGTTTCGCGCACTAATCGGCGTATGAATATGGATGAAGCGTGCATTAATTCATCATTTTTCAACCCGTCATCTTACGAATGCCTCTCACTATATCCACGTCTTATGACGCCTACCCGTCAACAATCTCCGGCTGAAGAGAATCCGTGCGAGAATCCGTTCGCGTCGCCTTGCCCTCAGTTCGCTATCAACGATTTCGTATTCATTGCCCGTATTTTACCAATCGACTCGAAGAGAGTCCTTTCCCCCCCCCCCCCCCACTCCCCTCTCTGTCTTGTCATCCAAATGGGCCTCTTCGCCGATGGCCGTAATGATTCGACTCTAACTTTGATGCAACCGCGTAATCCGTAGAGTCAGGGGTAGAGTCAGTACACGGAATAAATTTTCAACGGAGAGAATCTTGGGCTTGAGATGATTACCGTCGGATACAGAATGTAAATGCTACTCGTGCCGCATGAGAGCTGAGGATCCCCCTCGGGTTACTACT
The DNA here is from genome assembly GCF_001594065.2 of Cyphomyrmex costatus. Classification (NCBI taxonomy): domain Eukaryota; kingdom Metazoa; phylum Arthropoda; class Insecta; order Hymenoptera; family Formicidae; genus Cyphomyrmex; species Cyphomyrmex costatus. The sequence continues at coordinate 28,272 of NW_017275163.1, forward strand.
TTATATCCACTTAAATATGCGTAGTCAGAGAGCGGCCAAGCTAAATTAGATTGTGGGTGGATCCTTTTTGTAATATATTACGAATCTTTTGAATCGATAACGAAGAAACTTTTTGTTAATAAAAACTTCGTTCTATCCCTGAGTATACGTATACATATTGTATATATAATAATTACGTAAGAATTTTCGCAAAAGTTAATATAGTTGATTATAATATTGTACCACGCAAGGAGGCAGGAATCACAAAAGCTGTAGTGAGTTTTTAAAGAAGCGTTTCACAAACTTTCATTTTGTTGCGGCTAAAGAGAATACCGTGACGCGTTTCTGCCCTCTTAGCAAAGGCCAACGAAGAATGCGACTTGTAATTTAACCCGAAGTCTAAATAATGTAAAGTTTTAATGACCTCGCGATTCTCACCAATGAACCTCTTTCCTTACTTGTGTGCAGATCGCCATTATCTAACCGTTCCTTGGTAATTCGCAAACGCAGATTCTCTCCCTAGTTCCCTAAGGATACCTTGTGCTAATTTGATCAATCTAATATAATTTTCATGAAGACAATAATTTTAATAATAATTAGCCCGTTAATATCCGTTTGCTTGATAAATGATTATACGATATAATTTTCGCAAATTTTAACTGACTGACCAAAAATAGTTGAAAATATTTTCAAGAAATTGTGATTAATCACCACTATTTTCTATCGTTATAATAACGCATATCCCTTTTCAATTTCCTTATCGTCAATATTGGAAATAATCCAAGGCATAATACATTATTTTGCTTTCAATGTGCCTGTCTTCTGACTCGATACTGTTTCGCATATTCTACTGATGGAAACTGTTTTACTCTTTCCAACATCTTCGAATATTATTATTCAGAACATAACGTTATAGTATAAAAATATTCTCTTCGCGATTTCTACTGCCTACTAATTTAAGCTACCTCGTCATGTTAGTATACTATTAAACGCGTATATTGGTCCTAGCAATGTACGATAAAAGCCTTTAAATATTTAGGTAGCTCGCCGAAAAAAAATAGTAGTCACTTATACGGCGAAGCCACTCTAGGAACGAGCAAGTAAGGATAAAAGAAGGGCTTCGAGAAGGCAAGGGTCACGGATCAACCAGCCACATGCATAATACATACCTCTCCGCATCCATTGGTTCCGCACAGCCTATTCTATATAGAAAATGCTGTCGTCTCGACCAAGTTTCGCAAGCAATAGCCGTCATCGGTAACAGCCATAACGTTCCCTTCTCATTGGTTCTAAGGATGTACTGATTCAGAAGCTATATAGGATGCTATATCGTTTATTTTCATGGCACGTTTTAACAATTGTTACGAAGTGACACCAAAGCACACAATAATCTCTCGCCATCCCTAACTTCGACATCGATAAAAGACTAATGTATTTACGCAATGCTTTTAGATTGGTAGATATTTTTATCAGCATCGAATTCTGTAATAAATTTGGAATCAAATTTCCTTCAGAGGCGAATCAACCGAGTTAATCTTAAACAAAATTCCATTAACAGAAATTCAATTTAACTTTTAAATTTAATTAAATAAAATCTAACGAAAATTTAAAATTCAATTTGGAATAACAGATTGAAAGTTGGTGCGCAAATAATGATTATAAGATATTGAGTTTCCGTTGCCGAAAAATCAATGGAAAATCTGGTAAAGTTTATTCCTCAAGGATGAATAGAGGGATGAGTTTGCCTCTTATAAAATATAAGACATTAATACGTCGCAAGATGGGAATATGCCATCCTGGCAAACAACTTTACCGACGCCAAATATATTTTAATATTCCATGCGATATTCCGTTTGCGCGACCGATTGCAGAGTTAGCAGTTAGAATCGATCGATTAAGCTCGCACAGGCTTTTCGAACACATTTACCGCAGAGATACAAGCGTACATAGCGAAAGTCTTGCAAATTTGATGGATCGCCGGTGGTAGTGGCGACGCCGCAGTCCTACCAGTACCAGGCGATGTTCGCGTGCGCCCTTATAAATTATCGAAAAGGTGGGCTATCGTGCCGACTAATCGAATCGTCGTTGCTACGGCTTGCACAGTGCGGAACAGTGCGTGACACGCTTATCAACATAAACGCGGGAACGACGCGATAGCGGTGATAATATAGCCGAGGGTCGGAAACACGAGCGCGATTTATGTCAGCCATGGACAAGCTCGTTACGATTGCGCGCGCGGAAATTCTATTAAAATTAATAACGAGTAATCCATGCGAGTTCCTGTCGCGCAGATTATATCCACACCTCTCTTGCCGACGGCTTGTTTGCCGGCGACCCGAGCACGAAAATCGCACGCCGGAATTTGCATGAAACGTAACGATTTTCGAAAATGCGAGAACGGGCTCGCGGTTCGCGGACAGATTATCCGGCGTCGACGCGCGCGTTACAACGTGCGAGGGCAACACGATTCGTTTATTGCATGGAATATAACATGGCGCCGAGGTGGGAATTAATAATGAATTTGCCGACACACGCGAGTGCACAGCGATTATCGCGTTTTACAATGGAAATCGTTCCCGGAACGTTCGCGTAATCGCAAACATCGCACTGGATTTAATAAAGTATCGATGCCGAAAAAGGGGAGATGGTCAAGGGTTTATTCGTAAACGAGGATATAATTTCGTTAGACTATATTGCACGTTACTGCGTTTACAAATAACTCGATCGCTAAGGCTTTTAAGGGTTTTCCAAAAACATATGATTAGAGATTACAGAGCACTTATATCTCGTTCAAGAGTTTGTATGCAATTGCTTCATTTATCAGCTTATTATGCATTTTCATTATCCTCTCTATAAATATACACGATATAGTGATCTAATCTAAAAAAAATATGAGTTTTTCCAATGCATTTATGTACAACTTTAGTTTATAAGTAAAAACAATTATGAATGGAAAAATGTGGCCAATAAGAATAAATGAAATAAGAAAAAAACTCTAATTTTGATTGAGAAGCGGATTTTAATGCTTATATAATATTCGTAGATTCACAAATATCATATATATTTTAATTCTATAAAACTGAGCGCTGATTCGGTTTGCCGGACTTGAAACGCAATAATAAACTGGAGCAGAAAATAATATCATAAATTACGTTGAACAATTTAATAATAATGCTAATAATTATCTTAAAACATTGCAAAGAATTTATATACAAAAAAATATTACCATAATCAGGATTTGAACCTGAAACTCTCGACTTTCCGCGACAGATGTCTTCCAATTCAATCGCTTCTTTCCTATGGATGAATATTATATGGTCGCAAGCCATTCTGACAGTAATTTATTGTTTGACAATTGCTTAAACAGAAGTGTTTCGACAACACACTGGCACATTCAAATCGTCACGTTAAGCAAAGATTGACTAAACTGCGATTTGAACTGCTTCCGCATCCACCCTATTCACTCGATTTAGCTCTCCCTCGAATTACTACCTGTTTCCAAAACTCAAGACTTTTTTGATTAGATCAAAATTTGAAGATTAAAATAAAAAGGTCATACACGAGGTAAACAAGTATTTTGAGCGCTTCGAAGATCTATTTCTCCGCGAAGGTATCGCGAAATTGGAGAAAAGTTGAAGCGTTGAATTTCGAAAGGACTATGTCGAAAAATAACTACATTACAAAACTCAAATTATTATCTTTAATATCAAACCAAGTTACTTATCAAACTACCCTCGTACATAATCTTATCAATAAACATATAATTGGCAATCAAAATGACTATAAAAAAAAGTATCATTACTATCATAATATTATCATAAAAATATCACAATTGCTATAAAGTATCCGATTATCCCAAAAATGATTATAAATTATAGTAATTTTAATCGTTTTTATATTAATAATAATTATAATTTTAATCATTTTTAGTATCCAAATATATACACATATATATATGTTGACAGAACTATACATAATTATTATAATTAATTTATAACAGTAAGAATCATAATTATAATAACATGTGCAGTTAAAAATATCAAAAAATTTTCTCTCAGTGTAAAATATTCTATTTCTTTCTCTTATTTGGTTTATTTTATAAAATTTATATGTTCGCGAGAATTCAAAATAAATCTCTACGAATAAACGAGAAATATATTTGATGTCTCAACTTAAACTTTTATTAGTACATTTGTTTAACTCTGAGTTTTATATATAAACATTTTTTAAATCTTCTTTTATTCGTCCTGACTGCAAGACGTAATCTGGTTTCAGTAAGTTCTCTTACCTCAAGCACGCAGTATACGGAACCGCTGAAAATTCGATAGAACAAACTCGCTATACAACTCTTCGGTAGTGAAGGATGGATCTTGGACAAGTTATCGTACCCGTGGTAGGCATGGCAGCCATCAAAGTTTCGTAACGTGAAATCGCCGTGGGAACGTCGAAACGACCCAAGCAGGAAGCGTGAAATTCGCACGACAGATTTTCTCTCGGGACTCACTGCTGTCGGAGTACATACGCAAGATCAGAAGCTCTGGCTAGAAGATCGGTAGAAGACAGCCTTCCGCGAGATAAATATTTAGAAATAGGTAGTAGAAAATTTTTTTTACGTAAACAGTAAACTGCGTTATGATACTGAAATATCATTTCCTGAGAGCTAAACGGCGCGGTGAGGCGGCGGCGGTTTTATCTGCCGCCGTATAATATTCGAGGGATGCATCGCTGGGGAATTTGGATATACCACATCCGAGTATTATTACGAGAATTAGCGGATACTGCGGAATATTCCGCTAGAGCCAAGTATTATTTCATTAGTGCCCGCTACTATTTCGAACTAGTCTATGTTTAAGAGAAACGGCAGCGCATGTTTTCGTAAACGCTTCGTTCCATTTGACTCGTTAAATTTTTTAAATAGAATTTTAAGAAAACATTACTGTAAATAAAACACCGATACTGAAGAAGACGGTTGCTTGAATCGACGTTCGTTCTGCAGAAAATACGAAAATATGAAATGTCAGATTGTCATTAAACATGCATATATAAAAAATTAATCACGATAATTATTTACATACAATGGCTTGAAGGTAATTTTAAACGTTTAAATTTACCTCCATTACAAATTATAATAAAAGTTACAATTTCAATATAAATACGAGATAATTAATATTTTATTACCACACAAATAATATATTTCCATTATAATTAACAGGAAAATAATACGCGTGCAAAATTTCAAATTTCATGTGATATGTAAAAACTATATAGAAGAGGAATCAATTTTACATATACAATAGTATTTACACTTGACACTATATTGCAGAGATAGCTATTATTTATTATTATTTAATTTGCACGAATGTGCACCGACAAAGCGTTTGTAAACGTGCGATCGTCACGATGACGCCACGTACCAATTAATTGCGAATATAACGTACCATTCTGCGAATATAATAAATAAATATAATAAATAAATATACTCACCAGCCAATGAATCAATGATGTTCTGCTTGTCGTATTGTCGCCCTAGTCACACACTAATACGCGACATGATAACAAATGCACACTAAAAATAATAAAAATAGATTACGATCTCGGAGAACTATCATCTATCTTAAACAAATTACGTATTGCATTTAACTTATTAACAATAAACCGACTCTAATGAAAATATTTAGTTACTATCGCACTATTATTACATACACACCCGATGCGTTACCGTTTTGAGTCTATAAATAGCAGAACAGAAACTGTGTCGAATACTATATATTGCTTTGCTCAGCGCTTTCATGGAACGACGAAAAGTTCCAAGTCCAGTGTTTTCGCGTGTAAGCGACATTTTAACCTTTAAAGAATGGAAGTTTGCCAAATCTTATAGAGTGAGTAAAATAAAGCCGGGTAGCCGAGTCTACAATGAGTAGTCTGTAATTAGTCAAAAGCAAGTCTGAAAAATAATCGGTTATCGAGATTGATCGAAATCAATAAATAAGTAGAATTGGCCAGCAATCAACTCTAAGATTACCGACTCGTTGTAGATCCGGACTAAGACATAGTTTATAACTTTATTGCATTTTTTGCCTCAAAATACGATACTGTTTCAGCGTCATTGCAGTGACTTTTACGTTTTATAAAGGGATAAACGTATAGTTGTACTACTTGGAACGCGGTCACGCGGTGTCATTCAATCGCTCGATAAGTAATACGTAGGTGACAATCAATCGTTGTGAAGTTTCCAATCACTCCACTTACGTTGTCTGAGTTACTGTGAAACAAAGAGGATTATTCATAGACTTCTACGTACATATACACTTGAGCGTTAACTAAATAACTTGCTTCGAGGTGCAAATATCTACAAAATTTATGCATGTGCGTGATATTAAGGGGGACTATTTCCTTATATCTTAAATACAATCTTAAGTCTAGGTCCACAATCTTGCTTTAAAGGCCCATCTATCGTAATGTTTATTGTAACCTCCTTACGATTTTGCGATAGCCAATTAGAAACGTCCATGTGTATTATAACGCTTTTAATTAGTTGTCGCAATGATCGTAAGGCATTTATAATACGATAGACATTACAATTGATGTAGGTGGGCTTTAAGAGGCCGTAAGCCATAAATCATAAGTTGTAAGTGATTATATATTGTGCACATCTTATTATGCTTTTAAGCCGTAAGAATCAGATTTTGCTCAATTTACTTAAATCTAACGATTAAAGATTAAACACTGTGCAAAAACAATTTAAAAACTGAAATTAATGTAACTTAAACTCTTTCAACTTACGGCTTAAGGCCTCTTAAAACAAAGTTGTGAACCGAGACTAAAGGCCGTCTACAATGGTAGTAGAGCTGTAAGAAATTGATCAATAACAGTCGATTATTTTTCTCACATTTGACTGAGATTGGTCAATTTCTTAGTCTCATCCACTACTGCTATTGCTATTGTAGAGCTCGCATAAGGTGTTATAAATCAATCAGAAGGCAGTATTAATATCTTAAGGGCGACTGTTACCAACGCCGATTAAACGCCGATTAACTTAATCAACGATTAGTCCATTGGAATTGACCAATCGCGTCTGTCGTCAAAACTAAATGATAAATGCGATTGGTCAATTTCAATGTACTAATCGTCGATTAAGTTAATCGGCGTTGGTAACAGTCGCCCTAAGACATTTAAATTTAAATAAGGATGGACTATCCTAGAAGGGGTATTCAAATATTCCGTTCTTATCTTAATAAATGAGAATGGATTGAAGGGAATCGAAGTGGATTCAAATTTGCAGAAATACGCATTCGCGAAGATTGAAATAAATCCTTTTAAGTACCCCCGAACATATTTTTGTTCATTTATAAAAAGTGCGTAGAACACATTTCTATGACTTTTAATCTAAAAAATTTTAGTTTTTAAATGCATCGTGAATATTGATCAATTCAAAATTTTGAATAGAAAGTGCAGTTTTTCAATCCAATTGAATTATTGCAACGCAACGAAAGCAATATGTATTACAATTTAACGTATACATTATTTTATACAAATATTCTTGTATTATAATTTTTACATATGTTACAATAAGATACATATTCAATACAATTTTTAGTTCATATTTATGAAGAGAATTAAATAACAATTTAATGATAATTATCAAATTACTTTTAAATGAAAAGCGCCGTGTTCTGTTTTACGAGATAAAAAGATAAAAGTATTGTAAGGTTTTGAAACAAAAATTTGCAGAGATACGTATAAAGCTTGAAAGTCGATTCACGTGGTCCTTACGGGAGCCGCAGTAGTATCGTGAGTGTATGTCACTGTCATACAAAAGGTAGTACTGCAAAATTCCAGTACGGAAATTACTTACACACTGGTGAATTACAGTTAATTTTGTTGAAGCCTGTCCTGTATGTATGGTATATTGAAAAGCGCTGACTTTGCAGTTTTATAAAAACGTTAGTTCCGTTAATAATTCAATGTAATTTAATTGCAACATTGAAATCGTCTTGTGCGCGTTTCTTGCTGTGTTCGCTATATTGTCTGAAATCGATAATTCGTTCCAAGAATATGATTCTCGTTGAGCCAGTGAGTGAGCCGACTGGAACTCATATCGATCGATTTACACCCCGATGGAACGCTTTTGCAATCTCATCCGCTACCATGGCTACCTAACGTGGCAACTTTCCTCTTCCTTTCTCGTTTCTCGCTCCTTCCGCCATTCTTAACCGCAAACAGCACCGTTGCACGTGCACTCACAAAGACTCATTTTTCTCGATCCGACCGCGGCTTGTTCGAAAGTCTAAGATCGATGGGCGAATACACTCCGTTTCACCGTGTCCGCGAGTTTTCACGTAAAACTTTTATCTGCTAACCTAGTGATCGAGCCTTTAAGGGCTTTCGCGTAGCGATAAACTTTTCAGTCGAATCTTTGAACTAGTCAACAAATTACGTGCATACGTTATATACAAATGCGCTGATAATGATATATGTTCTTATTTATTAAACATTATGATAAAAAAGGATAAAATAATACGTTATGTGTATCAGGTGTAAAACGGAACGCACTCTACATAGTTATGTTACACCGATACGTAGAACATATACTGTTACATCGGTTATATCACATTGCTCATTTGCTACAAAAGAGACAATTCAGAAAATAAATTTCTTTCTTCATTCTTCAAAAAATAAATCAATATACATAATCTTTACAGCATCTTTACGTTGTATTAAATTCAGAGGCGGGGAAGTAAAATTTTTCATTAAGTAGAGCTGTAAGAAATTGATCAATAACAGTCGATTATTTTTCTCACATTTGACTGAGATTGGTCAATTTCTTAGTCTCATCCACTACTGCTATTGCTATTGTAGAGCTCGCATAAGGTGTTATAAATCAATCAGAAGGCAGTATTAATATCTTAAGGGCGACTGTTACCAACGCCGATTAAACGCCGATTAACTTAATCAACGATTAGTCCATTGGAATTGACCAATCGCGTCTGTCGTCAAAACTAAATGATAAATGCGATTGGTCAATTTCAATGTACTAATCGTCGATTAAGTTAATCGGCGTTGGTAACAGTCGCCCTAAGACATTTAAATTTAAATAAGGATGGACTATCCTAGAAGGGGTATTCAAATATTCCGTTCTTATCTTAATAAATGAGAATGGATTGAAGGGAATCGAAGTGGATTCAAATTTGCAGAAATACGCATTCGCGAAGATTGAAATAAATCCTTTTAAGTACCCCCGAACATATTTTTGTTCATTTATAAAAAGTGCGTAGAACACATTTCTATGACTTTTAATCTAAAAAATTTTAGTTTTTAAATGCATCGTGAATATTGATCAATTCAAAATTTTGAATAGAAAGTGCAGTTTTTCAATCCAATTGAATTATTGCAACGCAACGAAAGCAATATGTATTACAATTTAACGTATACATTATTTTATACAAATATTCTTGTATTATAATTTTTACATATGTTACAATAAGATACATATTCAATACAATTTTTAGTTCATATTTATGAAGAGAATTAAATAACAATTTAATGATAATTATCAAATTACTTTTAAATGAAAAGCGCCGTGTTCTGTTTTACGAGATAAAAAGATAAAAGTATTGTAAGGTTTTGAAACAAAAATTTGCAGAGATACGTATAAAGCTTGAAAGTCGATTCACGTGGTCCTTACGGGAGCCGCAGTAGTATCGTGAGTGTATGTCACTGTCATACAAAAGGTAGTACTGCAAAATTCCAGTACGGAAATTACTTACACACTGGTGAATTACAGTTAATTTTGTTGAAGCCTGTCCTGTATGTATGGTATATTGAAAAGCGCTGACTTTGCAGTTTTATAAAAACGTTAGTTCCGTTAATAATTCAATGTAATTTAATTGCAACATTGAAATCGTCTTGTGCGCGTTTCTTGCTGTGTTCGCTATATTGTCTGAAATCGATAATTCGTTCCAAGAATATGATTCTCGTTGAGCCAGTGAGTGAGCCGACTGGAACTCATATCGATCGATTTACACCCCGATGGAACGCTTTTGCAATCTCATCCGCTACCATGGCTACCTAACGTGGCAACTTTCCTCTTCCTTTCTCGTTTCTCGCTCCTTCCGCCATTCTTAACCGCAAACAGCACCGTTGCACGTGCACTCACAAAGACTCATTTTTCTCGATCCGACCGCGGCTTGTTCGAAAGTCTAAGATCGATGGGCGAATACACTCCGTTTCACCGTGTCCGCGAGTTTTCACGTAAAACTTTTATCTGCTAACCTAGTGATCGAGCCTTTAAGGGCTTTCGCGTAGCGATAAACTTTTCAGTCGAATCTTTGAACTAGTCAACAAATTACGTGCATACGTTATATACAAATGCGCTGATTTTTACTTGCGACACGATTCAAAACAATTCAGTCTATTGTAATAATTGTAATAATTTTAACAATTATAATAATTGTAATAATTGTGTGATAATTATAATAATTGTAACTGTTGGATATCAAAGAACAATAGTAATCCAATCCCTGAGTTAAATAACATTTTGTTATTTTTAACTTTGGTCTGTATTAAAATGTAAATCAATCCATTTCTATGTGATTAATTTCAAAGGAAATATCGTCTGTATTAACATGTGCTATTAACTGGTGAATAAATTTGAGTCAAATAGAATATATTTTTTATATTAAATTGTTTAACTCCATTTATTTTAGTCAAATTAACGTATTGGGCAAGAGCAGTAGTGACCCACAGAAATGGTTAAAAATAATTCTAAATGAGTATACATAATTTGACATTACGATTTCAACAGTGTGTAAGCACGAATCCTTGCTAAATGAATCTAATGAATTTCGCGTATGAAAAAATTTACCTTTTATTTTTCGCTTTTTAAACATGATATATCTATTATATATCCCGCCTCCTGTGAATGCACACACATTTATGTCATCCAAAAGAAATTTAGATCAAAAGGCGCAGCCTGCAATCGTAAATTTGCAGTGGAAAGGGTAGCTGCTGGGGATGGGTTGGATGTAATTGACCTCGGCAGGAACAAAGCTCGCTCATTAATCAACGGTGACGTAGAGCTGACGTCACGTCCCATGGGCTGGTGCAATGCAGGCGAGCTTGCTGGTCCATTTATTTACCATTAACGGCTCATTAGCGTACCGGCATTTTCCTGTCCGACTCCTCTGCAATTGCAGCGACTCTTTTCTCGTGTTTCCATCAATTCATCTAATATATTCGTATATACTGTGATTTTTATCACATTCTTCCTACTTTAATCACTATTATCTAGACATTTTTCCACGAAAATTATACTTCTAAGAAGAAAATAATACTCCTAAGAAATTTATGTCATACGTATTAATGAAATCATTAATCAAATCTTTTAAAATGCACATTTGAATATTCTTTTAATTATTAGTTAAATGTATTTTCGTTAATATCTTGCTGAGTAACGGAAAGAAATTATCATCGAATCGCCCAAGATCCCATTAACAATTTAATGCTTGATTAATTTAACTACGCAAAACCTTCGTGTGTCAAGATAACAAAAACCTCCCGAATTATTACTCTAGTCGCAGCGCACGGTGAAATTTGATTAAAGAACTTTGTAATATCTCATGCTAAAATTATTCAGCTCATTTAGTAATTAACGTGAAACAAAGGAAAATCGGGTTACTTTCCATAGCGCGAGCAAGTGCTAAGACGATCAACGAAGACAGTGAGATCCATGAGACGGCGAAATTAAAAGCTGCCACAAAATATATATATACCTCTTTTCCTCTTCTCGCCATGACATGCGCTTTGAATCTGACGTGTAAGGCAGTTGCTGCAGGCTCCTAGACGGTGTTTGGATGGGTCTCAGGTAGCTCTGACGGATCCGGAAGTTTAATTACGCGAAGACGTGACAGCCTCCTGGCGAGTAACCAGGAAGAGATACAACCGTCTGACGTGCTTTCGGTTCATCCTTGACCATTTCGTTCAGTATACGTTTGACTTTACCTCGCAATAAGCGCTGCTGAGAAGGGGGTGGGAATCTTCGACTCGGGTGACCGAGCAACAATATTTGCTTTTCGGCAAAATTGAAATCCTACAGCCTCTCATTGCCTGCAGTCAGTGCACAGATACACGCGTAGATAGAATATAAAACGCTCTTTCCTCGAGCTAGGCGAATTCTCGCCGTATTCGTTAAAATAGAGTTTCGTTTTCCAAATCGACTTTTTGATACGACATGTACAAACTAAAACTGAAAATGCACAACAAAAATATTGTCGGTGATTTAATCGGGATTTCACATGCAACTCAATGATTTGACTGCCACGCGGAATTCTGCAAAGAGTTATACGTCGAAGTCGTATGATTTTCTGTTACATAAATCTGTTGCTCCGAGCGGAAGAACGGAGCAATGAATCGGTCGTTTACGAAACACCGTTACTGCCTAAAAATTTATTTATAGCGCGGCAGTTCGACATTAATATCGGAAATAGATTTGCATATCGTAAATTTCGTTTGCGGAAGCTGTATAACAAAATAATAAATTTTACTTCGCAATTACAATCGCATATTAATTTACCAAATACCCATGTACGTGGCGACATGTAGAAATATTGAGTTGGAGCAAAAGTTCATAGCGCTATACAAACTTCAAAATTCAAGCAGCTATAATTTCATTAAAAATAAATTAAATTTATATTTAAAAAGAAGTTTTAATTTTAAGTTAATTCTTTATTTTTTAAAGGTCGCTATATTTTTTTACTTTCTGTGTGAATTTAATAGTTTTTATATGTACAAAACTACGAGCTGGGCAAAATGCGAAATTTTTTTTTATTTTTGTAAGCATATTAAATATCCAAAAATATCTCCTTGCGAGAATTTTCGACGTTCTAACATGAAAGCTTAAAAAATTTTCCCTACAAAATCATTTTTTTAAATATTTTCTGTTATTAAATTATTGTAGATTAAATATAATAAAAGAAGCATTATGAATCTGAATACTCATATAACTTCGTTAAAAATTATCGTACAGCAATGTAAAAAAAAAATAGATTCTTAAAAATAAAACTTTACTCTATCAAATGATATAATTACTAAATTTGTTTAAAAATATATACATATAGGTGTGGTACAAGTAAAGTAGCGCTATAAATTTTTGTTCTGACCCAATATTTCGAGCGTTGCAGTAGCTCACCGAAATATCGACTTGTAAGATGGTTTCAAGCGAATCTTTTCACTCTTTGCAATACGCGGTCCATTCGTATCCACTCATGCCATTGAAAATTCCTGCCGTATACTTTTCAAGACGTTATCACGCGACGTTCATCGTGACAGAAAGGAAAGCGTCGTCGTTCGGGTTGGTCACCCTCTCATCCATTTCACCGCCCGGCAGTAGGGAATGTACTGAATGTAGGGATAAAACGGTCTCGAACGAATAGAAACCTTCGAAGGGCATAGTAGTCGACAAATAACGTGCGTATTCGATACACGTAGAAACGTTACGCTAATAAAAAAAGCAAGGTATAACGTAACACGTGGGTACAAAATATGTGTCAACATCCACGCTTTTCTCGCGCCACTGATTTCTTTTTCTCTCTCCAATATGGACAACTTGTCCCTACATAAAATACGTCTATATAATACGTCGCGATTCGGACGGAGATTTTACAGAGATAGATAAAAATAAGCGTCCGTACGCGGTTGCGATTTAATATCGCGGCGCTTTATCCCGGCGCTCGTGCATGCCTCCCAGGAGAGTTTTATCGTAACGACGATGCATCATGGCCATGCATGCGGCGGCGGGATGGAAAGTACGAGGTCGTTAATTTAACCAGCCGATTGTATTCGTATACGTAAATCCGCTTTACACGAAGATAATAGATCGACGGGACATAGTTGGTCAAGGATTTTGCGCGAATCTGCGCGTAAATAATGCGAGCGTACATCGAAAATGGTTTAATCAGCTTCGCCGATGATCTCGGGGTATCGATGACGTTAATGGCCAGCGCGCGAATATTAGGGAATCGAGATTATAATATCCGATATTGGACCGTCATTCGTCTACTCGGCCGCCGGCTATTGTCTTTCATAATAATACGCAAGTCGGATCTCACGATGTTAGCTGTCGGCTGCATCAGACTGCCGTTAAGCATCACACGTCAACGTTTAAAAGATTCCAGGCTTCAGGACAGAGGTTAAGGGTCATTAGGCACGAGGAAGGCGTGACCTTTGTATCCCGGGCCGTTGGAGCGAATATACGGATCACGTATAGCCGCACTCGATGCAGCGGGACGTACATGCATCCGTTTTACGTTAGCGAGCCGTCACGATGCGCCAGGATAATGTTCGGATTCGTATTCCCACTTGGTTCCCGGATCATGCAGATCCATCTGCTATTATCGGCAAATCCGCCTATCGAAAACGTGATAGCCGACTTTCGCACAATGTAAATCAAAAACCGCGCACGCGGCTCAGCGCACAATGCATCTATAAATGCTTTCGCTTTCTTGTTACATAGACATGAGAGATATGGAGTCGTAAAAGTCAATAGCGCGAATTTAAGCCACAGGAAAGGAATAGCTGTCGCTGACTGTAGAATCGGCGCGTGATTCTCTAGCGCTTTAATCGTAACGAAAGGACGTTATGATAAAAGAAGAGTTTTATGCAAGTTCAAAGATCTCAGTGAAGAGCAATTTGCCAGCTGTACGTGACTGAAATGCAGCATACAACCCTTTTTAGAAAACCGAGGTCGCGTACCTAGGAAGTTTCTCGACTTAAGAAAATATCCTGATAATTCGAAATTGTTGTTACGTACGTAAATAACGTTTTCTGGTAAATGACGTAGTAACGAAGCATCCCGTATAGTTGCTATTATTTATCATCGTTTCGACGATCAAAATTGACAAATAACGTTAGTTATTTTGGTAAACGTTGTTTGCCGCGGCAGACAAAAATAGGCTGCTGTGTAATAATATGAAATTCAAAATTCCCATTTTTACTCGTGCTTTTATATCAACATTCTATAGTAGTGGTGTGCTATAAGGGTTATTTCAATTGTGGCGCGTTTAAACCGCCGGCAATTACCGTTAAAATTACACGATACTTACCGGGGCACCGAAATTCTGCATTGCGGCTGGCTCCATTATTTCCAGGCGTTGCCGACTATAGAGTGAGAGTGTTAGTACGGGCTCATTGTGAGCCGAGCATAATGCCAGCGACTCTTCAAAACCACCTGCGCACGGCTTCGTAGATTTGCTCAGGTATGTATGTCGGTTATGCGTGTACATGTATTCATTCACAAAATGAAAAAAATCGTGTACGATTATTTATCTTAATCGGTGCGGTTCTTTGGCGTCAACTCGCGTTTCGTGAATGTAGGAAAGTTTATGTGTATGTGTAGACTTTACTTTGTTATTCTAAAAACAAAAAAAAATTATTTAAACGATCAATCGGATAAAATTTGTTTAGATTGGAATATTTGCACGGCACAGAAATAAATGCTACTTTGCACGATTCTTGCAATTTAAGCGAATGCGCTATGTTGACGATACTAAATAAACGATCTTTCGGTGAATACACATCCGTAATTGCGATACATTATTGCAATTGCAGTAACAAATGCGTATTACACACTTAATGAAAATTATGGCGCGCTATCATGTTAGTTCCGGCTAAAGTTTGTCGACCTATTCTTGCCATGCTTGTGGGAGGAAGGGCGATCTGTAAATTTGCCGTAGCTTGCCGACGAGACCACAATTTTGGCCGGACGACCATAATTAAACGAGGGAAAACTGGATAATTGATTAGGTATGGGTAGTCTGGAATCACCAATATTGTCGGATACCAGCACATAAATCAAACATTCGTGGATATATGTATATAAACATACACTTTATTATGATAATTTATAATTGCTGTATTATTCACAATGAGTATGAGTAATAACGTATCGTAATTAGATATACAAACTGGTCTATCGAGTAGTAACCTAGACTAATCAACTTGCGGTTAATTATACACGGCCCCACGTTCAATTTCTGATGCCAAACTTCCGCACCTCAATATCGCGAATTTTCCAATTTTACATCTTTTTAAAAATGTTCTTGCTTTCATCTGTGCTATTAAACGGATCGATAATGTTAATTATTTCATGAAGCATTTCACCCGTTAGTTCCGTTCGATAATAACACTAATTGGCTGTTGGATTTGTCGATCGGCCAAACGTCCTGATAAAAAAAAAGATTGCTACAATAAAAAACAAAATATGTATCGTAATATATATCGAATTATATTTGCTGACATTTACATAGAAAGTACGGGGCTCAATTCCTGCAGCTATATGAATTGCAAATTATTTTTAACCGTCGGATCTTTTCAACGTTTAATTTACCATTACGTAATATCACAAAATTGTCTTCACTAATATAGCAGAATAGACGTATCTGTCACGAGTAATGTAATTTTTTTTATATATGCAACTATGCTATCTCATGGAATTCATAATGAAATGCAATGGTGCTAAATGCTTATTTTCCATTAAAATTGGAGAAACGCCTAAGGCTTAAACGTACGAAAAATAGAATACTTAGCTCACTTCCATACCTTGTATTAAATGTATTAGCTTCCACGTATTTTATTTCTTACCTTAGCTAATGAGCAACTCTCCTATGACCTCTTATCTTAATAGCTTCATCCGTACGATTTCTACGAGGAGAAAGTTTGATTCCTCATCTCTTAATTGTAATGATAGTATCATGCTTGCGCAAAATTTATGCAACCTTGATTGACGCTGGCCGATTAACGCATAATTTCTATATTACGTTAACGTTTGTATTAACAAAATTCTTTTTCCAATTCGATCGATTGTTAATATAGAATAATCTAATTAAATGTATATACTCATCTACATAGACATTTAAAAGTATTAAATAAATATAATTCATGTGTTGTAACTGATATCGGATATAAATTAAAACAAAGAAATTAATATATTCTATTTAATGTTTCTCTCACAAAATAAAATACTAGGAATAAAAGTATTCGTGCTGCAAATAACAAATAAGAGTTGTAGACAGAAAAATATAGTAACTGCGAAAATGTAACTTCATACATATGCATTACCATTTCCATATACCATTATAGTTTAGATCTTATTCTCGTTTCGTTGCATTTTTCCCACTATTCGCAGTGTTCTGCGAAATACCACAGGCCGTTGTATCCGGATGGCCAAAATTTATTTACTCGAGTTTGTTATAACGATATTACATGACAATAATTTATAGTAGAGAAGTTTAATAAGCATCGACAAAATTTTCGATGTAACATTTTTTTCTGTATACAGATATATACATTGGTCTTCTATTAAGTTTTGACAAAGTTTTGCAAGTATTCGTAAAGCGACATATAAATTAAAGCTGTCACATTGTATAAAAATATTGTATAATATTGACAGATTATATTTTATTTATATATTACTACACACAGTTATATGATGAATTATTATAATCACAAAAAAAATTGATTTAATTTTTCAAAATATTTTAAATGTTTCCAGCAATATTTTATTTAATTCTTTTATTTCAGTATTACAAATGTAAAAGTAATAATATAATTTCGAAATAATCGCTTTTTTGTAATAAATTCATAAATGTTGAAAAAAGAAGCTTTCACAGAAATCTTCTTTACGATATACTTGCAATTGAACATTGCCGTACCAAGCTCATCGAAGAATGTATTTCTTTAAAATTATTTGTTTCTTTAATTTTCATACAAAAGCCATACCAAACGCCACAGATTAGCGGCACATTCATTACCCTAGTATTGGCACCGTGTATTTACGTGCGTAAAATTGCGTATCTACGAGAGAGGAACACAAAGTACGATCCGAGAAAAAGAGTCTCAAAAGTATACCATATACTTATTCTCTTCTTATGCATTGTGCTATTGTCATTTTATTATAAAAAAGATAAAATTCGACACCATAATTTCATTTTTCGTGTACAGCTTCCATCTTCGGCGTCTGAACGACAGAAAGATACTATATCTCAAAGAATAATTGTATATATACACTGTAAAAAAATTAAATGTTAATTTAACTTAAAGACGTACAATGGACTTTCTCAAACACATGCAAAAATGTTAAAATTAACATTTTAATTGTAGTACAGACTCTTTAAGAACAAGATCGATTGATTTTTAGTATGATATCCACTCATATCAAGTATTCTTGAAATGATTATAGTTTCGCTAACTTGTCCAACGAAACACCTTTTGTCAAGATATTTTTCACGAATTTCTTCAATTTTTTTATACTGTTTGTTAAAATACTTCGTCTTTCTGATGTTACATATACAACGGCAGCTTTATCGCTGCACTGAAAACGGACATAAAAACGTTGAAAGCACACACGAGATATAGCAAATATTTATAGAAACACGTCGTACTACATGTAGCTATATTACCAATTACAATTATCACGTTTCAAAAGTATAGGTATAGATACACGCTTGAACGCACACGGTTCCATGTCGTATCTGATTAGGTACGCATTTTAATCAACTCGCTATAATCGTTCGTCGCATACGCAATTAATCGCTCGAATCTCCCTTGGTCCTCTCTCGTTAAATATTCTTATATTGAATTTAAAAGTGGCAAAATAATTTTCAAGGAATTTAATTCTAGCATCTCGATTTTTTTTCACCGTTAGCGCACATTGTCATTTGTCCTGGCGAACGATTTTCAGAACGCTTTATCCACGTTCGAAGCCAAAGTTATTTATACGGAGCGTCTGTTTTTTTTTATTTCTTTTTTTATTAGCAACTTTATTTTTTTTTTTAAGAGACCGCGACTCGCATCGTCGCTGTTCGATCGACAGGATAAACAGGATGCCACGAAGAACGCGAGGACACATATATATAAACGATAACGATATATGCGTACCTTCTTAGATTTCGTTATCGTGATTGATCCGCGACAGGTCGGGCGTGCGGTCCTAGATAGCACACAAACACAGCATACGAAAAATATTCAGGCATTCCACTATAATAGGACTCTCTTCGTCGCTGACGATCGTCGGACGAGGCTGCTACGCGGTCGGAATATCGCGCTTCTTCCCTTCATCTTTCACGGCCTGTTTTCAGCTGGCGAACGAGCAGGAGGTAGACCCGTTCCCCAATCGGAACGGACTAAAGCGTCTCCAGAAAATTCTGCACGAGCAGGGTGGGCGCGGTTACACGCGTCTTCCCTTTTCTTGGCTGTCTGCAAGCACGCACGTTACAACGCGGTGCCCGTTGCAGCTGTTCCGACTTGTTGCTGTCTTGTTCGAGTTGCACCGACACGCTGGCCACGCGCGGCCTCGAACATCCATTCTCCTACAACAGACAATTGCCGATGCTCCAGCGAAATTTGCGATCTCTCCGTGATTTACAGATTACTGCGGCGTACGTTGTACGGACGGGTAAACTGCTACGCGTACTAACTCACTCTAGGCGATTGTTAATGATGAATGCGAAGAACGTAATCGATATACGAAATTAACGCGATATCAAATGATTGTTACATTTGAGGACACATAGTTGCAAAAGTTGAATGATATGCAATAATGATATAGTACATTAATTAATTAATAGCACTGCATTTGAATAGTGAGAGAATATGAGAACCTGAGAATATATTAATGCTGAATATCAGTTTAAACACAGAAGTTTCTAGTTGAGCTAAATGCAATTTCAGATATTACGTAGCTTTGGCAAATTTTACTTACTATGCATGTCATGATTTTAATCATGATTGACGTTACTTTTGCGCGCATCCAAATATTTCAAATTCTATCATGTCACTATGATTTATAGTTAATTTTGATTAATATAGATTTATGTATATAATCAAAATTTAAACTATGTGAATTATGCATGTCTATTTGCGTGCCTCCTTCGATACGTATACATTCGTTGAATGAAAAAGAAGAAAAGACTGCATTTTTCTTTTGCATGATTTCAGAAGAGTATTCTCATTTCTAAAGCTTCATAAATGTTCAAGCAAAAAGGTAGCTTTAAGATTATTATCAGTGTGCACGTGATTATCACAAAAGCGATTTAATCTAGACAAAATGGTAAGAGGATAATGTGTGGCTAAATGTGCAAGTACTTAAATCTTTAATGAGTGGAACAAGTCGTTCTCGAGAAAACTAAGTTGAAATGGGAGCGGAATGATGAAAGACAGAAAGAAAGAGACTAAACGGAACTACATCCATTTAATCGGAATTATGGCGACACGGCATGACCAAAGAATCTTAATCAGTCTCCTAATGTAGGAAAGAAAGAAACAGTAGCAGGGAAAATCGCGCATCGTATCGTGCTAGTATATAATAACTTTTAAGAAGATTATCCACTTTGATAAACAGACAAAAGCACTATTGCATTAAGATAGCAGGTAGCAGTGTGAGGAACGACAAACTAAATCCACGAAACTTTGCTACTATACATCACGCTGTGCTCGTACGACCAAAACTACTAACCGATATACAGAGATTCCGTTGATGTTGATGAGTCCTTTGACGAGACTCGCTTTGTAACTCCCACGCACGAATATACAAGTCCCCACGATAGATAAAGCCTCCTCGTTTCGCTCGTAACATTAAATGCCATCTGAAACAAAGAGGAAAATAAAATTCCACAGTGTTAGCATGTTAATAATTTATATTCGTTTGCTTTTGTAGTTTGTGTGAAATTGTGTTGCATAGCGAAATGTAAAATGCTCTCGTGGGCAAAAGCGTGAGTCTCGGAAATTCATTTCTTAAATTATAGAAATGATCAATAATTGTTGGAGAGAATAAAGATTTATTCCTTCTTTATAAATTGAATCTCTCTCTCTCTCTCTCTCTCTCTCTCTCTCTCTCTCTCTCTCTCTCTCTCTCTCTCTCCTACTCTCTTTGCACGCTGTAAATTTTCCTCAGTATAGATTTTCGCGCTGATGTGATTCTAATGTCATTATTCAATATCCGTTCGCACCCTCCATAAAGTAAATTCATAAGTAACACACCCTTTTTTTACGCATCACTTGCCCTCTAGCTTATCCATGATCTTTCCCTCATACCCGAACATCATATTTACGAGGCGTAAAAGAGGGAAAGTTGATTGACGAGAGTGATACAAATTTCGCAATCTTATATGTATCAACGTATATATTTGACTCATAAACGTGGCTGTAGCATTTCACACTCGATAGTCTGGTAAAATATCCATATAACGTAGCTCTAGTTTTGTTCTACTTTATTATCTTTATCTTAGAACCGTTTATTCTTGATTATAGTCCACAAAAGAATGATTCATGCATTAATCGGTCATTGTAACTCGTTACGTACCGAGATATATCACCGATCTAAATATGTATTCTATCTGAAAAAACCGCGCGTGAAATCTACACATTTTTTTGTACAGCAAACTGATTGCACTGCGAATGTTACGAGTTACAATCAGAGCTGGGCATGTATTTGAAATATTTTTATTTAAAACACAGTTTTTGCAATAAAAATATATTTTACATTTTGTATTTCAGCGGTGCACATGAAAGTATTACGTATTTTGTATTTAAAATTGGAAGGTTGAAAATTTCTTGTGTATTTCATAATGTAAATAATATTATAACATTAATTGTCAATCTTAGTATTTAAAAAAAAAAACGCAAAATACAAAATACTTTTATATACTTCCACAAAATATAAAAAACAAAACATTTTCATATGCTCCGCCGAAATATAAAATACAATTGTCTTACAAATACCGTTTTTCAAATAAAATTGTTTCAAATACATGCTCAGCCCTCGTAATTTAATTTAATAAAATTTAATGAAAAATTTAATTAAAAAAAAAAACAATTTACGTAATATAAAAAAAAATATAGCTTCAATACAACGTGCGTCATAGACATATCGCATAATTATAACTGAATAACTTTCAAGCAAGCGAATGAATCTTGTGATGTCAAAGTGAACGCTGTATTGTCCCGGTGCACATTCAGTCACCCGAATAATCCTGATTGTTATCAAGGCCGTAACATTTACGTGGACGCAGTTAGAGCAGGTTCGAAGCATTGACAATACCAGCGTTTTCGTACCGGTTAATCGAACGCGTGCCTATGTATATCGAATAGCTTCACCCCTCATCCAGTATCAATGCCGATATCGACCCACGCCAGCGACAACGTTGACGTTCGGCTGGTCCGAACCGACTGTAATCGCAACGTGACTTAGCAATCTCACGTGTCTCCGAGCACATCGGGTCAGTTTGAAATCGCTCGTGATCGATCGTACGTCCTACTGGGAGATAGTCATGTTGTTGCTACATACATGTTGCAACATGACCAATTCAGTCTAAATAATATCAAAATGGAAAATGGCAGTTAAAATAGTATTCATAAAAGAAATTCAAAAAATGACGGTATCAATGTTTGACACTCTCTCCTTTTTTTAATATTCAAACCAGTACAAATCCATTTTTTTATTATAAATATTGAAATATAAAACACCTTATGCTTCGACCTATGAGCAAAAATGAATACTGCTACGCAAAAAAAAAAATACCACTATTATGATTTTACTAGAAGATTTAAGGATTAAAGTTTTGCAGAATTAAAGTTTTGCGGTGAGTATTGTTAAAGCCAACCGCGAGCCTTCTATCTCGTACGGATATTCGTGTGAAATAAACTCTAACTCAACAGTGGTTGTAACGAAGTGGTAACGCGCGGCTACCACCGGTCATATCAGCCGTTCGGTGGCTCACCGATAGACCGGATGAAACACGGCATACCATGAATTATAAAATCGCTATTTACAGCGGAAGATATAGAGACCATGTCGGCTGCGAGCGGTCGCGCGCGAGTCGGAACACTGGGGTAACATCGCATCCTGCCTCCCGGAAACGATAGTGGCGAAGGTTGATCTAAAATTATTGCGACGCACGCACATTTCTTTCTCGTGTCCGAATTGTTGTTGAAAGTTGCGTGAGATCGCGACCGTATGACGATGAGTCGTTGCAGTTTGCGATTGCCGACGAAATTGGTGATACAGGCAATCGTTTTCATCTCATGTTTATGACTTCAAAGATAAAAAGAAATATTTGCACGAATGAACGCGTTGCGTTTCATTGATCAAAATTACGGGAATACAGCTAGGGATCGGTAAATTCTCGATTTATCAGTTCGTTGAGCGCTGAACGCAATAGCGATGACGTCACTGCGCCCATACCATTATCTTCTGTAGTTTTTCTTTAAATTTATATGTCTGATAGGAAAAGAAAAACACGGAAAAAGATAGCTCGACGAACTTTCGCTGTAGTCAGCCATTCGATAGTTGGTTAACTTCCACGTGTTATCTTTATTTTAGACGTTATTAAACGATTCGTTTGCGCACTGGGGCATATTTATTTTATTTTAACAGCAGTTACAATTACGAGATAATTTTGTTTATGTCCAATGAAAGTTTTACGATCTTTTCACGTTAATTAATGAGTCAATAAATATTTATCTCGACGCGCACACCACGCGCTCCGATTTTCAAATTATTTAAATCGGCATAATTTAATGATAGGCAAATAAGTAAATTTATACAATAAATGGGACTATATTTCAAAATTATTTTCATATGAACATACACTTTCGACACTCGTTGCACGTGACTTTGCATTTTACAGTAATTTAGTCAAATGTTTTGGAAACTGAACATTCGTACAATTCTTTGAATGAAATGGATACGCACTGAATAGAAAATATTTCTACCGAGCAATTTCACATGCGATGATCAAACGATTTTAGCATATTCATGGAAAATGCGCTTCTAAAAACGAAACAATAATTAGCGATAATTAGATTGGAAATAATTGGCGATATTTTCAACAGTTATATCTTTCTCTGTTAACTAATAGATAAAGTTTTAATAGTATTCGTGTCATTAGTTAATCATAAAAAGTTATTGACTACACATAAAATAAATGACTAATTTACAAGTTATCGTAAAAACGTTTTTTGCGTATGAATAAACTGTTTATTCCATTATCAAATTGGCATAATGCATATCGTTATAAATTTATTAGCTGTAAAAATAAATAAATAGGTATTTATGTCGTAATATATAAATAAATTTAAGTATAAACTTATATGTATATTTCTCTTTCCTAAAATTGTTTTTTTTATATTTTTTTATTCACTTGTTATTACAAGTATTTAAAAATATATGAAAAAAAACGGTTACAATATTTGATCGAGTCATTCTTCATATTTTCAATAATGTTCACCCTAAGCACGAACACCCTGTGGAACATAACTCCATTGTTAACGACAATGTAATGGAAAGACCGTCAATGGCTGAGAAAATTGCGTCCAGAGACTATTAGATTTTATCTCCGTAAGAAACTATAGTCCATCCCGATAACTTCGAATCGAACAAGATATGTAGCATATTTCATAAGTCACTGAGATAGCATTTTTTTCCAATTTTACTGTTATTATAAATCATATGTGAAAATTATATAATTTTTATTATATATATCTAGGATGTTCTATCATATAAGATAAACTAATTTAATTTTTACAGATAATTTCATTAAAATAAAACAAGGTTTTATAATTCTATATAAATGAAAAAAGTATATGTTATCTGAAAAAACTTTAGCTTCTTACGATTGTATAATTTAAAAATATCTACGTGTTTTTAAATATGTTTTATTATACGAATATAAGTTCGTGATCTCTTACCAAAGTTATTAGAAAAATCTGTGAGACTTTCTCATATAAGATATTTCATCAAATATATATTTTCATTGAACTATTTGAGAGTGAGAAAGGATAAAAGAGGAAAAGAGAAAAGGAGGAAGAGAGAGAGAGAGAGAGAGAGAGAGAGAGAGAGAGAGAGAGAGAGGGGGGGGGGGGGGAAAGAGAGAGTACAACTGTCCCAAAATGGGGTACCGTATCGTAATATGTCACACGTTCAGTTGGTGGTTTTCTCGACAATGTCAATATCATATTGTACGTCCATAGAAGCGAACGGGAACGAGATATTCGATATCGAGCTACGTGCCGATCGCGACACTTAATTACTTCAGATCGGAAACGACGTGTCCCGGAGCGAGGCACAAATGAAACCGTGACCCAATCAACGAAAACCGCAAGCGATTTATGAGAAATTAATCCAACCATCGCGTACGGAATGGAAAGCGGAAATATTGGGAACTTGCCTCAGCTTGGCTTTAAATACATAAATGAAACGTGAAAGCACCCTCGCGCTATAAAAAAGTTTGCGGCACGTTTCCCGTTGACAACTGATGCCATTCGAAGTAATATAATTAAACAAGGTCCCTGTACTGCTGTTTGCGACCGTCGGATTGAATAAATGCCTTTCAAACTCCGTCTCGCATGTTAATGAACAAGAATATCCTGAATGATATATTTCTCTTACAACTGCAGATTTATTATACGGTATTGAGTGCACATCGAGCGACGTGAATGTGAATTTCTCGTTTTTACCAATACATTACCAATAATATGTAAGTTAAAAATATCGTATACTCTCGCAAAGTGCACGGTACGTGAATTAATCAATGCGGCGCGATAAAATGTCATAAGTTTATGATAGTTTTACACATCTCTTTTTAAACAGAAATGTACAGAGCGCAAATTATTCATCTGGGTCGCTATTCCGTAGCTCTTAACGACAGTATCCATGTCACTTTACGCATGTATTTTACATATTCATACGTATAATAAAAAAAGTTACGCAACGACAATACAACGATAACGAACTGTCGTTAAAAATTACAGAACACCGGCACTGCGGTCACAAGAAGAATGCAAACTGTAAGGATATTAAATATAAAATAGTTGTTCTGTTCCTGTGTGAAGAAGTTATATTGAATTATGTTATATATGTACATTTCTGAACATTTCCAGGCTACGTAAAATAACTCACTGTACAAAATTTTAATGAATACAAATACAACAGATAGCAGGTCAATTATCTGTTACTTTCTATTTATTTGGAACTCATAAAAATGGTAATTATTTGGATTTCATATAAAATAGACTGTCTAAAGTTTTTTTTTTTTTTTTCTGTTTTCCTTCAGCCACGCTACACAACTGTATACTTTATGCCCTTCACCCCACCATTCCGTTACGGGCTGCGGGGAGATTTATATTTGCATTTAAAATCCGAGCGATGCGCCACATCTGTCAAACGATGCATATTGAAATTTCACGTGTGGTAGCAACACAGAGAGGGAGAGAGAGAGAGAGAGAGAGAGAGAGAGAGAGAGAGAGAGAGAGAGAGAGAGAGAGAGAATGGTTCGCTGCTCGACCGCCTGTCCGCTGGCGCCTCTCCGAGCGTTGTTTCTCCAAAATTTAACCCCCTTTCGCCCCGTTGCTCCTACATCCCCCGGGCCACGCCTACGTGCCTATCTGCAAAATTCGTATATATACGTTCGGACGACGATTCGCCGCCGCGGCACTTCGTTGTTGGCAAGCCCGTCGAAATAGAGAGAG
The DNA here is from genome assembly GCF_001594065.2 of Cyphomyrmex costatus. Classification (NCBI taxonomy): domain Eukaryota; kingdom Metazoa; phylum Arthropoda; class Insecta; order Hymenoptera; family Formicidae; genus Cyphomyrmex; species Cyphomyrmex costatus. Next base: position 54,768 of record NW_017275163.1, read on the forward strand.
AGAGAGAGAGAGAGAGAGAGAGAGAGAGAGAGAGAGAGAGAGAGAGAGGGAGGGAGGGGCGAGAGAGAGAATAAGTGAATGAGAGTGAGAGTGAGAGAGAGAACACCAACTACAAAAACAGCGCGAATCGTCGCTGGCAAATTTACCGTGCGTGTTTTATAGGCGCTATTTGCACACAGCGGGACGCGGGAGGATTACGGTGTGAGGGTGGAAAAATGGGCAACGGGGTGGCGGCAGTCACAGCGAAAACACGGGGACCAGCCGCTTGCGCGCCCGTTATCGTATAATCTACGTGTGTATACGTATAGATGTGCCGCGTACATAAACGGCCGATGGCAAACTCGACCGTCGAGACAGAACGATCGCATCAACTCGCGAGACAGTATCGAATCTGTTTTCGTTTTTTCTTCGTCTTTTTTTTTTCGTAATTTTTTTATTTCATTCTTCGATGTACTTCGCGCGCGAAATACAAAAATCACGTGGAATTTTTAATCAATCCGCGCGGAACGAAGATCGAGTTCAGAGAGATCGTCGGGAAAAAAATTGAATTTTCGTCCATTGATTGCGAATTGACGTGCGCGCTAACGTACCGAGTACTTGCCGCGCGAATAAGCCCGCTGTTCGATTCGCGCAACACTGTAAAGCCCATCTGAAATTGAAAGGATTTCCGCGCGACGGAGCCACGCTTCGTCGCACGCACGGAATTCGTAACACGCGGAAAAGCCCGTGTTTGTACGCGATCTCGCAATGCTGCCGAGGAAATTACAAATTCGGACATTACGTTGCGCAACCCAAACTGCGACAATATTCTCCGGAGTGTATATTCGATGCCATTTTAAGTAATCCGGGGAAATAGCTTCGATGTGCTTTCGCGCGAATGATTACATGCGTGGAAAAAAAGCAACATGTGATGCTATTCTCGTACAAAACCTTCTGAATAGATAATTTCTTATAAAGTACTCGTAATAACCTCTTATAGAGTTTCTCATTGTATTCTCTTATTATTCACGTAATAACGTGTTGTTATAGAGTTATAGGTCGAGACAATTTTTTAATTTGTAACAGTGACTTTATATGTTCAGCGATATACACATGCACATAGAATGTAAATGCTCACCTGATGATGAGCTGGTGTACTCTAGACCACTGACCTCGCGACCTCAAAATCCTGAGCGTACCAATAAGCGACGGTTTGTGCGACGGAAAGATCTCCATCGCATTGAAATAGTATCGGAGTGAGGGCAACCATTTGCCTGAAAGAGACGAAGCAAGTTTGTGCCGCGAGTGTAAATTTAGGGTTGCGATCATGCGAACTGCTTGGTAACAGCAGGTAACTCTGACGAGATTGTTCTACTTTTGTCGACAAGTAGTGCTTCTCCTACCCGGGATTTGAAGGTCTTCCACTTGCTACTCTAAGCTTATTTCATTTAGCAACTCACCGTTCTTGTATAACCAGTAAGCATACTCAGCGAGAGCGTCCGGGTTTCGCGGTTGAAGGTGAATTACGTGCCTCAGAAGCTCGCCTGTTGCAGGACCGGTAGCGATTCTCGCTAGAACCCTAAATGCCGGTGCGTATGCCGGATCCAGCGACACGCATCTTCTCAGCATCTCAATGCACTGTTCAGTTCGATTCGTTCTTCTAAAAGCAACATTTTACGAATACGAATATATTTTATAAACACGTTTAGAGATTTAGACGTGGAATTTTTCAAATAGTAATGTGACATTTTAATGATGTCTTATTGATATTATAAATAAGACGCTGTCAAAATATCATTTGGCGTCACTTTGCTACTTGGATTGATACGGTCAACTTTTAGAGTATTATATAAATTCTTAACTGATTTAATTATATTATAATAGTTTTTATATAATTGTTTTCTATATGTGTGTGTGTGTGTGTGTGTGTGTGTGAAATCAAATAAATGATATTTTAAACTTAAGAGGTCAATTTTCTCCGTATTATACGTATTATACGTATATAAACAGTAATCAAAAAATTTTAATAGAACGCAAATAAATAAGTAAAGAAACGTAATGTAATTGGAAGATTGTCATTTATTATTCTTAATTAATAACGAACAATTCCATTCCAATTAGTGTCAATTATAAATTCCATGCATATCGTTCGAATAATATTTAATCACTCGATACCGTCGGATGCATCGCTTTAACTACTATCATGGATATATTAATTTCTTGCGTGCGTTACTTTATTGTTCGATGAAAATGCTACATATTTCAAAGAAGGTTGATAGGCTGGTAAAGGCTCGACGTTGAAAAGACCAACGGGCAAGGTACCACGATAAATTTGGCGTTCCCGTACAAATTGAACGGCAATTTCGCGAACACGTCCGGTTGAATTATAGTCGTGCGCTTTCATGTAATCGACTTTACGCCGACAAAAGACTCGGTAATTGTCAGAGAATGCCGACGCCAATAATACTGATCGACAATGCCGTTTTTACTGTTTACGCCCGTTGCTCGAGCGATGCTTTTTACGACTATCGGCTCTATCGACTATTTCATCTAATACAAAGAAGAAATATTAATTGATAAAAGAGTATTCATTTATAGGAATGTACATCCATCTATACGTTTAATTTATCTTAGACGTGTATTTTAGATTACTTCAAAATATTTCAAAAACAATTTTTTCATTTTGTTTTATATGTTATACCCTATGCCATCATATTTGCTAATCTTCGCGTGAATCAACTCTGGATTGCAAGAATTATTTTATATGTCATATAATGTGCAAACATTTGGAAATAAAAAATTAAATCTTTACAAAAATGGATATGTGTGCGCAATAAAAGTATATTTTTAAGCTATATAATAAAGAGGATGTGTTTCAGGACCTCGACAAATTTCAAAGGATAGTTGGGTATCAAAAGAATCAATTTTTAAGAAACTCTTGTATCCTCCCCGATACTTTTTTAAAAGAAACTTTACGTCCAGTTGAGTGTGGCATCTGACAACAATAGTTCACTTCCTTTAATTTTGTTTTTGCGAAAAGCCAACAAAAAAGCATAAACTAGTATTGTCCATATATTATATATTATCACATAAGTATATATTTGAGTGTGTTTTTAGTCATTTAACATTTTATTTGGCTGTATACATTTCGAGTTATGTATAAAGTTAAACAATAGTAATGCGCCCCTTAAGCATGTTGAAGATTTCTTTTTCATATCGAAATAATTATTCCATAAATTGATTGTAGCTACTATTAGTTCTATCTATCTATAGCTTATATTACATATATACAGATTTCTAATACTAAGCAACCTATAAACGGAAGAATTTATGTATACATATTATTGCATGACTTAAATACACAAACACTACAATATTTTACTTTTCTAACAAAAAATATTGTTCTTTAAACAAAACCAACTTTTTATATTTATTTTTGTGGAAGGCCATATTACTATCCTTGTTTCTTTTCAAGCCATTATGCAGTGTTATCACATTTTTATAAATAGCGTCCTAAATGACTAAGTAACTAAATTATAAATATTTTATACTTTGAACCAAGAATTGATTAAACAATACTTTTTGACAAATATAATTGTGTGTGTTTGTGTTAAGTTTTAAGTTTAAATACCGATTATTTTTTTAAACCAAGTTATTGTACAAAATATGAAAGGGGTACCCATAGTATCTTCTCCTCTACATTATATAACACACAATATGCTATATTATTGTAAAATTATACTATCGAAATTATAATAATAACAATCTAAAATATACTAAAACATATTATTATTGTTTCTCGTATATAATAATATTATATTATACATAAATTTAATGTTAAGTTAATATACTGTTTTAACATAAGAGTGGCGAGGAAAATTATTACATTAAATATTATAGTTAATAACTAGTAGATTATTAAATTAGTTAAATATCGAATTAAATGTTATAAAATACGAGTTATGTCTCTTTATTGAAAGTCTTTTTGTTTGTGTTACGTAAAATATTTTTAATAAAAATTAATAACAAGAACAATGTTTGTTTTTATAATTTCTATTGTTTACGTAATCAGAGATAAAAATAGAAAAAATATTATATTAAAATAGAATATTTGTGTGTAAAAATAAATGAGAAATCAAAAACATTTAATTAGTCGTTGCAAACATATTTCATCGGATATGTGCAGATTTCAAATAAAATTTCTCGGTAGAAAGAGGGAGAGAAATAAATGAGATTGCTTGTTTTCACGATTTACGCACAATGAACGGAAAATTGTTGCATACACGCATTGGCCGGCCGTGTGTCCCATTTCTGCCCTTAATTAAATTTTAATTTATCAAGTAGGAAGACGTTAATTAAACTTTAATTTTAACCATGCCACCGGAATTACAGCTCATGCTAAATTTACCGTCGGAAACGCGGCCCGCGTTGGATCGATAACCCGTTGATATAACATTGAGCTAGGAGATGGAGAGATACTTTTATCACATAGAGAGAAGCAACCAACGGTTCCTAATAATATGAATTGATGAGCATATAATTCATGAATTGTATTGACCGTTAGATCAATTAATAATCGGTTTAATAATTGATAATCCGCAATAATGTCTTCTTCTTGGAGAGAAAGTATTTATCATTCTCACTGACCTGTACAATCGTCCGAGATTATAATGAGCATTTACGTGGCCTGGTTGAGCGTTAATAGCTGCTAGAAAATGATATTCCGCTTGATCGTCTATCGTGAGAGTTCCAAGATTATTATGCGCACTAGCATATCCTGGCCAAAGCCTGGAACAAACAAAAATATACTTTTTATAATATTTAATCCCTTATTAATTATATATATTTTCACATCATATTATTAATCCTCAAGTGAAGTATCATGTTCTGAAAAAACATTTAATACATCTAAAAAATAATTATACTTTTGCAAAAATTTAACAACTACGTCCTTAATTTATTTTATCATGTAATACGTATTACAATAAGATTAATTGTTAATCTGTAATTTTAAATATTACTGAAAATTTTATAGCAGTCACATACAAACCGGTGTGAAATTACTTAAATAAATCATAGATCGCAAACAATTGAAGAATTAAGGAAAAAGAATGGTAGAAGAGAAGAGTGAGTCGGTTAAAAAAACAGAACGCGAAAGAAAACAAAAGGATAAATTGAACAGACCGCGCGATTGAGGCTCTACAAGCGAGATAATGGATCGGAATTACCCTTGGCTGAATCCATTAGCATTTGATGGCGTTCGTCATTCTGACAGAATAGTATTTCCGGCTATGAATCGTCACTGAATCAATTTTTAATAAATTTACTGAAACTACTACCTGATAGATAATTAATCAACATTCTTGTTTAATCAATTACTTATTAGAGATTTTATTGTTATATTATAAATAATATTATAATAAATGTGAATTATCTAAAATTGATAAAAAATTAAATATTATTTCTATAGAGAAGTATTATAGCATAGGTATTTAAATTTACATAGATATACTTGCTCTCCGATTGCTTTCCAATATTTGTCGTTAGAATATATAGTTTCCGTCTTGAAATATTCACATATATAAACATATATTACGATCGAATAGTATCTGCCGTAAGATATTCTTACAGTGCGACATTAAATGAAATTGGTTGAATTGGCCAGAGAAAACTAGAAATTGGATGTATTACATATTGCGCGTGACTTTGGCTCAACGTCAAGATGTAGCTGTATCGGAAAATATTAGAAGAAGAAGATACCAAGAAAGATCCAAGGATGTTTCGTAGCGGTATAACGGCCCGGTAGGGGTTACTTCCGAGAGCTCAGTAAGGGACCGTCAAGGGTGAAGAAAAATACGGAGATAGGATTCGTGTAAGAGTTACACAGCAGAATGAGAAAAGCGGATAAAAGTCCAAGAGGAAATCCAACGCTAGTCCGATAACACGGAAAAAAAAAAGATAACTCAGTCAATATTTTTAATACACACATATATATTCTTAACGAAAGTCTATTTCCATATATAGATAACGATGATGTAATTATTCTTGACAATATAATACTTTATAAAGTTCGATAAATACATTCAATGGGGAATTATATGAAATATCACTATGCCATTCCTCGAAATTTTTCATCGAGATGTAGGTACCATCGACAGTTACGATTAAATGGAAATTTTTTGTCGTAAGCTATGGCATAATCTTGGTTACAGGTAGCTATCAAATTTTTCGAAATTCCTTTCGCCGTCTTAAGATGCAGATATGCCTCGTACCTTGGCTTCTCTGTTTCTGAGAAAGAGGATTGCATAGAAGGTATGCGTTGCTTCTGTCGAGGATATAAGTCACAATCCATGAAAATACTTAGAGTATGTCTAGGTAGTGAGAATACAAGGCAATGGAAAACGACAAAGAAGTCTATCCGAGTAGTAGGGAGCTCGCGTGCCTTCCTCTACGAAAATTCGGTCGAAGATCGCAACGGATTCAGAAGTTGTTAGAATTTGGGGGAAAACATTATTCTGTAGAATATAACGAGAATTCTTTCGTAAAGAATTGATGAAAGTTACCGTTTAGTTAAAGTGAACATCCCGTGAAAAGCGTCGGTGCGTAAAGTCTAACTTGTTTGAAAGGCGTTTTAATAGGATCAATTAGGAAATAAGAAAAGCGAAGTATCCGTGACGAAATAATCCTGAAGAGATGATCTGCATGTCCATCAAGGCAAGTCCCGAATGACACGGTTACGAAGACCGCAGTCATTAATTCGCGCTGCGAAAGATAGTTCCCCTTCACGCTCAACAACTTTCTTTTAAATTTAAAATTTTGCAAAATTACTTCCATTTTCTCGTGACTTAATTTGCTATTTTATTCCAGTTGAAATGTACCATATCGAATTTTTCTAATACAATAATTCCATTACAATTCCTACAAAATCAATTAATGAACTTACTTCTAATCACCTGTATCATCATTCAGAGTGGTGCACGAAATGCCGTATCGTGTAATTATTTCATTAAAACTGTACTTGTGGAGTATCGATTTTTTTTAACTGTATAAGCAAATTCTGTACTTCGTGGAAATTCTGTTAGATGTGATGCCACACCTAACAGAACTTCCACGAATTACAGAATTTGCTCACACAGTCAGAGTTGGGCGGAGGTGAAGACACGTATAGTTTGTGAAATACAGGGTGGTGCACGAAATGTCATATTATATATTTTATTCGCACATTTTAACAAAAGTAATACAAAACTTGTACAGAATTAATTATCAATGCCTGGAAAATTGTCTCTAGTAAATAGCATTCAATATAACCATTTTATTTTACAATCTTTTTTATAAACCATGCGCTTATCCTCAACTATACCTTTCAACAAAAATCTATACAATGTAAACAGAATATTTCTAAGTTCCTGCTTCATATTCTTCGTTTTCGCAAAAACAACACAATTTTCGCTTTATGCTCAACATTTTAAATTGTCCGCCGTATCACAGGTACGTTTCCACCTCCGTCCAATTCGGACTCGTGATGCTACACTTAACAGAATTTCCACGAACTCTCTCAAGAATTTACTCACACAATTAGAAAAACCAATATCCCATATGTATAGTTTCAATAAGATAATTAAGTGGTATGACATTTTGTGCGCTACCCTGTACATTCTCCATGCTTTCAATTACACTGTTCGACAAAGTCAGTTATTTTCTCTCTACAAAAATACCATAGTGTACATACCTCGAAGATTTTTTCGCGAGGAATGCGATGTTATGGACAGAATTTGTAAAGCACGTCAGGTTTTTGAGTAAATTGAAACAAAATATATAGTAGATCGAAGACCACGCCAATTTACTATTACATCCTAATTTACTAAAAATCCTTATTTACAGTAACAGTGTTATAGTATAATATCATATATCAGTTTTGCGAAGACGATAGAAATAGCACATGCTGCTTCCGGTCAACTTCTAGAACAATAATCAAGATGCGTCGCACGTTTCCGAGAACAACTCAAGCTCGAGTTAAGAGAAATCAGCTGTTTCGGAAACTTCGTTAAAAGTTTTCGTGCGTGGATGCGAACGTATGCTCGGGATGTGTTCCTTGAAAATGATGACTTAAAGAAAGTCGAAAAGACCGTACTTCGCACAGCAGGTTATTTTGCGAATCTTTTTACAATGTATGTGATTAAATTGTCGCGTCTTTCATGGTTGGCAGGCAAAGCGTTTGATAATCCCGGATTTTCATATCTCGCAATCTACATAGGCTATATCAGCTGGCTTCGTTGCCCGGTCTCAACGCAACATGCTCGCTACCATGTGCAAAACAACCTCGAGCTAGTCGCCTCCATAAAGCTGTACAAAGTTTTAATGAAGGCCATTTTGTCGTACGGCTTAGCTTCACAACAATTTTTCATTTGTGCCACGGTACATAAAAGCGCACCTGACAATCCATCCGAAAGATAAGATCTGTACAAAATTAAGAAAAACAAAAAATTTATATAATCGTATTATTGTATATCTACAAGTGACTTCCGGAATAAAAAGTATGAAATAAATTACCAATAAAAGGTACAAATGAAATTGTTATATATACGTTTAAAAATACTGTATATGAAACGATGCTTTTTTTATAATAACGTAAAAAGAATTATTAAATATTAAATTAAAATAAAGGGCTGAACTTTTTTATTAAGTATACTTTGAAAAACTTTTGTTTCTCAACAAGATAATAATTAAGACTCTATTAAACAACTTGAGTAATGGATACTTAGCATCGAGCTATTAACTGCTAATTTATTGGACCGTATAAAGTAGACTCATGAGATCAGAATGTTAAAATAATTGATGGAAAAATTGGCCACCAAGGACTTCTTTCCTTCCTTCTAACTAGAGATTCTCTCATACGACATGTGGAATATGTGCTGTCGAAAACTAGTGTAAAAGATGGAACGCTGTACAGTGGTCTCCGGAGAGGGACGCAGAGAAACCTCGATATTTACACGTCAGGGGTTGCCACCCCCGTAAAGTACCCAGCGGGGTGCCGCGTGCCAGGAGTGTCTCTTTATTGGATAATAAATAACCTGTTTCATTTATAAGAAGGAGATAAAGTGTAGTAGACTATGTTCCCCAGATAGATCCTTCCTCGCCGACCGCCTTCCCATGCAGCATCATTTCCCGGAAGTTGAAATTGCCAAGTATACGAACTGTACAGCGAATACTGTCTAACATTTATTTAATATGTCTGACATGACAGAGTTCTTTTCGCTACCAAAGAGTATACGATAAAAGAGAAGAGACAAATATGTGAATAAATATTTTTATATCCAAGAAGCGATAGTAAATTTTTCTTAAATTTACTATTCACAAGGAATTATTATAAAGATAAATGTAAAAATATCAATATGTTTTCAATTTTACGTTATTCTAGAAAAAATTAGAAATAAATTCATTCTAAGAAAATATATCCTATAGTTTAGGGAAAATATATTTAGAGTTATCGAGATTTATTAATTCTTCCTAAGCAATAAATAAAATTAGAATGTATGTTAAGAGAGGAAAAACGAAAAATTTACAATTGTTAAAAACGTTGATATAAATTTTTACAATGTTTTTTCAATTAGAAGCGAAGCGGAAAGAGAACTACCATTTTAAGCTTCGATGCTATAAACTAAGATTCGAATACTATGCTCAACAAAGTCATTACATCGCAACTTATCATTGATGTTGTTTTCCGTGAAAAGAAAGCTCGGCGGCTAACCTGAGATGGCTTATAGTTCTTGCAAAATGTCTTGTCGTAATTTTCGATAGACTAGCTTTATGGTGGCATAGCATCGTAAAGTTAAGACAGCGACGATACTGGACATTTTAAAATTGAAAAAGAAAGAGATGAAGAAATTGGATAAAAGTGTACGTGTATAATATATCAGATTTGTTTGCCTATTTTATTGCATAAACGAAATTGCAAATAAAAAAGCGTTCTGTCAATTCCGTTATATAAAAAAAAAATTTAAAAATATTAATAACTTTTTATATAATAATATTTAATATCTCTCACTTTACATCCATTTTGAATATTCTGTCACCATATATCATATAATACACTAAATATTTAAAATAATTCTAATAATTTTTTTTCATGTGAACTTGAATAATATACATGCATATATGAACCTTATAATTAGAATTAATTCTAGGACATTGCTCTCTATAAATATCTCTTTGCGAACGTAAAACAATGATGAAGCATCGCTACGTTGTACTGCGAAGAATCGATGACCAAACTATAGGCTCGCATTGCTAGCACGTCGGAAACGTCGGTGGATAAATTGACCGCACGGCTTCCTTTTCATAGTACCCTCCATACTGCAGGTTCTTTGTATACATATACTTTTCATGTTGGTTCAATACGTTTCGATCGATTCGAGAGATTGTGCTAAGTTGCTCGCGAGCGGAATAATTATACATACATGTAATATATACGACATAGAAGTAATAATATGACACATTTCAATAACATTTTCCATAATAATAGTAATAACTCTCTATAATAATGGTAATAAAATTCACAGTCAAGATCATAGTTGGAATACTTTTACAAGGCTTAAGATAATATTACTATTTCAGCCAAGAGCCATAAATACGCACAAGCTTTACCCGTAGAGAATTATTAAAATCGCAATACTTAGGATACAGCGAACGCTACTAAACAACTATACGAAGTTTCGCGTATAGCTGCAGTCTTACGCAACGCAACCGCGTCTTATGCAAACTGAGTTATGGTAGCTTTATTCCATTATTTTTGTACTGAGCGCAAGAAGAGTTCCGCTTTACTCGTTGAACTAATAAGTATACTGTGCAATGAATATACACAATGAACTTTTTAATAACTCTAGACTTTTCCATTTATATTTTTAAAAATAGCCCACGTTACGCAGAAGATCGGTATAAAAACGATTAAATATCAACGCGAGAGAGCTCTCATTTAGATAACAAGGTAAACCGAGCGTAAAAATTCATTCGTATTAATTGAGTAAGATTACATGTGAATGATTTTTACAAAACCCACTCGGAGAGCAATACGCAGTAAATTATTGTTAGATTGTCGATATTATTCAAGCAAAGCATCGCCACGACTCGTTTCTGAATGTTTCCTGTTACGAACGATTGTCCTGAGAATTTTTATTGCGGATCAGCGTATTCAAGGGATTTCCTTCGCACTTGATTTACTGCGAGATACAGAACCGGCACACACCGAGCGTGGTTTTATGCTCCGGGCTGAATAATAGTAAAAGCACGGCGTCGTAAAACTGCAATCAAATAATGCATTATCGTAAATATACGGCTGTATAATGTCCGTGTAAAATTCTGATGGTTTATATATCTCGTTCACGGCCGGTATCTACGATCCAGTAACAATGCATCATCTGAAAATGACGTGTATCGCGATGCTGGTTTTGCCACAAATCATAAATAATGATATCGACTATAACCGAAAATTTTTAAAGCTGATGTACCCTTTAAACAGCCAAATTTCTACTATAATTATTCTCAAATAAGCCTTTTATCATTTTTACGAAGAGCAATAATTTTTTTTTAATTTAAAGAGTGAGAAATAAAAAGATTTGTTCATTTATAAAATTAATTATACTCTAATGGATTCTCTTCTACATACAAAAGAAATAATAATAATAACTTTATTGATGTCAATATTATAACGAAAAAAAAATATACGGCAAAATAAGAAGAGAGATGTACAAATAAAAGGTGAGGCAATATACTGTCTAAGAACGTAAACTTGAAATCTAAAAAGTACACGATATAAAAAATAAAATTAAAACTAAAACACAAATTAAATTAAAAATTAAATACAAAAGATAAAAACTGATTTAAAAACCAGATAATGAAAAAGATAGAGAAAATAAAAATGTAGGTATAATTTTAATTACAGATACGCGCGCATATATATTATTATTGAGATAAAAAATAAAGAGCTTACAAAGAGTAATTAAATTTTTTATACGCACAAAGAAACATGCAAAATTGTTCAATAAAATAGATCTGCATGTTGACAGGAATAGCAGCAAATCATGAAGTTCTAACTCATGGCTATCGACCAAGAAGACGAAAAAGTGTAACGCTGAGAAGTAACGTGACTATATACCAAAATAATCGAAAAGAGAGAAGAGAAACGAATGAAAGAGAGCGAAGAAATGCATTTTCACGATACGCAGTCTGCTTTTCCCGGCGAATGAAAAGCAAACAGAAAAGTCGCGTCTTACCTCGATTCTATGACGTTCCATCGATCGAATATGGCTCGTCTTTCCCTTCTCATTTCATTTCGCCTTCCTTTTTATCTTTCACTCATAATTCTCAGGACACCTAGCGCCATTCTTTTCACAAATGCAATAAGCGCTACAGAGAGAAAAAAGAGAGAAAGGCCTTGGAGCGAACACCTCGGGAGAACTCTATGTTCTTCCGGTGACGCTCAATTATTACTCGTGCACGGACCAGGTCAATCTCAGGCTACTTTAAATTACTTACTCGGCGCGATATTCCGGAGGGAGCAGAAACTTTGTCGTGGCTCTCCTCGGGGAAATTTCGTACGACAGATCGAAAACTAATTCGTCGCGCGAGGATCAAAACTAAAGCGGAATGTTGGAGGCAATGAACGAGACGCAGCGAGACGGTAGAAACGCGAGATGCACGAGTAGGATCGAGCCATTATTCGCGAGCGGAGTTTTATGGAATCGCACGTTAGGCGATGTTGCCGTAAAACGTTGTTTCAAGGAGATGGTAAACGAGCAGAAAGGCGATCTTTCTCCAATCTATGTCCTACACAGCGTCGCGTTATGCGTACAGCTGAAAAGGCGAACGATGCGATGATTCGGTGCACAAAACAAGCGGAGGAAATTGCCAGTTAGTTGAAGATTCGATTTTTCAGAGCCAATAATAGTCGATCCGCAGGACGCGATGCAGAGATGGTAACGAAAAGTGGTGAGAAAGAGGATGATCCAGAATGGAAAGAGGGGGGAGAGAGAAAGACAAAAAAAAAAAAAGAGGTGCGACCTGCAGAGAACGGCTAGAAAGCTCGGCGTAGGAAATGAGATCTACAAGTGAGCGAACTGGACGAGTGCGGGTATACCGCCGAAATGCAATTTTCATCCGGCAGTCGCCCGCTTCTGCAACGCAGCGGGGCTGCAGCTGCTGTCGTGCCGACCAATTCTCTCCCTCTTCACCGCCCCCTCCTCATCTATTCCCGGCTTTTTTCCCGCGCACCACATCACCAATTCTCTCGATATGTTTACCGGACTGATTGCATTCGCGTAGACAAATAATCTGGTATTACGATGAAACAATCCAAGCGTGATGTTGCGAAATGCGCTAGCATGTTCGCGCACGGTAACACGTACTGAGAATGGGGATCCGATTTATCGGTACACCGCAGACGATTGCCCGATGATGAATCGCGTGACACATCGCAAAAAAGTACACATTGCAGAAGTTTGAAATGAGAGCGTGCTTATTTTTTTTTTTTTTTCAACAGACCATTATTTTTTGCGCCGTTATGATCCTTGTTGAGCATTTCTTGTACTAGACGGGATAACGAAATTCACGAAATACAAGTAAGGTAAAAAAACGCGCAGACAGGAGCATAGGAAGAGATGTGGAGTAGCGGCAGAGAGAGAGAGAGAGGGGAAGAGCGAAATAAAAAAGAAACGAACGACTGGTTACCACTTCATTTCGAGCGCAGTCGAGCTACGGCTAATTAATGCACTTTTGTCGGTTTGCTGCGACCCTGCTCACGCTATGTACGAGAAATGCGATGTAGAAAAGGGTGGTTGAAGCAGAGAGAAGAGTCTGGATGTGGTAATAAGATTGTATTACGTCGACTACTCTTGTATAATATTCCGTCTGTTCTGTCGTGTTATGCACGAAGGAATACATATTAAGTAAGTGAAAATAGATCGTAACAGCAAAAAAGTGAAGATGTGAAATAAAATACGATATAAATGTGACTGTTTCGAAAGATTTCTGTGAAAACATTATTTCGTGGAAATTGTAAAAACTGTAAAGTAGAAAACAAGCATTGGCGGGTTTAGTTAAAAAAATGCAAATTATGGATTTGCAATTATATTGTTCCGTCGAGTTTATGCATCAATTTTACCGTCTATATATATCTATTTCAAAGATGAAAGAATTATTACAAAGTTACAGACAGTACGAAGCTGAAAGTTGATTAAAATTCCTCAGTAATACTGAAATTTATAAATAAATCTTCTTAATTACTTTTTCTGCCCTTTCATCGCGATATTCTCTATAAAAGTTATAAAACCGTGCAGGACACAAGCGTATGTGTACTGTAACAACACATTCTTTTAGAAAACAACATTCATATTCATGAATTCGTGTTTGATCTCCACTCATCCATAATTTTTGTCAAAATTGATACGTAAGTACAAAATGGAATAAACGGGAAATTTTCTACAGAATATCGATTGATAATTGAAAATCTTTTTTTAAAGCAATTATTCGCAACGGATTATAAAATAATAAAAAATTTTTAAGTGATTTGTGGAATAAAATATCTAAAATAGCTGTACAAATTGTTCAGAAGCGTCACCAGTATTAGAAATATACGAGATATACTGGGTATCCACGGAGGTTACACATATATAGGTTACTAATTAATGCGAAAATTATTTTCAGAAATTTAGTTTAATTTAGCATATTTATCATACATAAAACAATAATAGCTACGTTCAGCAGAATCAATAGTTGAGTAATGATCGATCACTGTTATTGTGGTGTATTCTTTTAGATTATTCAATCAGATTTTAAATCTAGAAGAATACATCGATAGCAGCGAGCGCTCAACTATTGAGTCTACTAAACGCAGCCAATAACAGCACACGTATCTTTTGAAGATCATCGCTATTCAAATAATCATCAAACAAATCTACACTGTTAGATATCAAACGAGAGCAATGGTAATCCAATCCCTTGAATTAAAAATGACACTTTAATATTTTTAACTTCCATGTGTATATTAAAATCGATTCATTTCTATAGTTAATTTCAAAGTAAATAACGGCTCTAATTATTAACGTATACACTTAATAAATAATAAACTAAACAATATTAAATCTTAATATAATAAACTAAATTTAATACATTTTCTTGTATTAAATTATTTAATTTCTTATTTTAGTTAAATTAACAATATATTGAATAGAAGCAGTGGAGTGAAAGAGACCTATGGAAATAATTAAAAACTTAAATTAAATTTGACATTACGAATTTAACAGTGCAGCGCCTCGAAAATCACTTTTCACTTAATTCTGCTTATTTTAGTAAACTATATTTGTAATCAGAATATCTCTCTCGTACATTTACGTAAAAAACTTCCTGGAAATATTGGGCTTCTTTTTTAATACCATTATTTTTAACAGCGACAACTTAACATACATGTTGCAGTTATTGGAACGATTTGAAATGTAAATACTACGTGCTGTGTATGTATTATATATTCCAAATATTTTATATATTTTTAATATTATGTATTTGTGTATATCAACAATATTTGTAATACTATAGTATTTTTACTTAAATACGTAAAAAGTTTGTTCATTCAATTTTGAGAAAACATATGACAGCTGTATAAGTGTCTATATAAAATACAATTCAGATTTGCGAGACTCGCATGTTTGAATTATTTAATTATGACGAATTAGTGTGTTGCTATAAATAATGATTGATACGTCCAATATAATGTGAAGTACTTATAAAGATAAAACTTCAAAAATAAATGGACAATCTAACGAAGTATTCTTATTAATTAATAACAAGTTGAATTATTTTAAAGTGTAAGGCACAGAATATACATAATACATAAAATGTATATTATATCATATCATATAAAATAATGTAATTTTTATGTTTTAAGTAATTATCACGTATAATAATAATTTACGTAATTCAATGTCTTCAAATCTATATTCTCCCGATTATTAATACATCAAAGTGCTTAAACGTTTTTAATAATATTAATTGTTACTTTTCCGCAAGAAAATGAACATCACTTTTGCTCTGTAACATGTATCTGGAGATTTTGTATATGGGCGCGAGAAAGAGAAACAGACTTACCAGAGAGCCAACTGATAATGGTGAACCGCAAGGTTCGGCTGAGACGTATCTTTAAGGAAGTTTGCGAAGTTGTAATGCATCTTGGCATTGTAGGGTAGAGACCGCAGTCCCGCTCTGAAACAAGACGATTTGAGGTCAGACAAGACCATCCTCTCGACCTCGACATGACCCCTATCACCCTCGTCATCCCATATCTACGTTAGTTATGTTTTGCGTCCTGCACATATAGGCAATCGGTGCTTGTACCAAATCCTTGAACGTATGATATATATACATATATATATGTATATATTATAATGCTGGCATGATACCAATCTCCTTGTTTAAATCAGAACTAGACACTCCCTGTAAATATCCACGATGTCTTTGCGTGACAAAATCATTTTTGTCGTAATTGCTAGGCTCAAATACGATTGCGTGCAATGTATGAACGATTATTTATGTTTGCCATTAATGCGAGGACTTTATTCAAAGCAAGAAAGTTTCTTTTCTCGAACAGTTAATAAAACATGAGACACGTAAATCCGTTGTCACGTACTTGATTAAAGTTTCTCTAGATGTCCAATCGTTATTCCGAAGAACCGTTCTGAAACATCCTAAAACGAATAGGAGAACTACGCCTGTAGTGATCCAGCTTTTCCGTCGTGGTACAGCGGTCCAGCTCACCTGCATACCGTAGACGATCAAAATAATCCACCCAACACTGTAAAATTACATAAAAAGTTCATGCCATCCGTTGCAATAATTGCGAAAGTAAAATGTAACATTTTAATAAAATTACCTTGGTGTATATAAAACCCGTTCTGCCACGACAAAACCCACAGTGACAAAGAGATTGGATGCAGGTAGGAACGGCAGCACCAGGAACATCCAACCAAGAACAAGAGGCGGATGCCTTTGTTGCTAAAAAGGAATATAAGACATATTACTTCAGATATTTGTTGTATATAAATATAGTTTAAATTCTCGTTAAATCCAACGCTACTGCATCGAGATCTCTTCGAGCAAACTGTTACATAACTTTCTTCATCTTTACCGGATGAGTGTACTCGATTAAAGTTTATGTTATACTTAAGTAAGTTGATGTTGCTTTTACGCAACTCGCATACTCGTAAAATTATGTTCAAATGCATTCGCAAGTTTTAAATGTATAACGAGTAATGATTTAAAACGATATATCTTGAACTCCCGCTTCTTAATTGACTTATCCAAAAGATAAATTTCAGAGTTTTAAAATATATATACTATATATATAATCAAAGAAATTTTATATATAATAAATAAAATCAAATAATTAAACAAAATCGTGTATAAAAGGATCATTTAAAATTATATTTTAACTTTGCAAAACAAAATATTTTCACAATTGCTAGAAAGAATATAAAAATATGACAAGCAACAGTTTTCAATGTTTTATTGAGAAATGAAGAAAGAAATAAAAATTTTTCAGTAATCTTATTTTTCTCCTATTATTTCTATTGGAAAATTATTTTATCCGATAATAAGTAGTTTCCATTTAGTATCATGATAAATTAAACAACAAAAGTGTAAATGGTTAAATCATATATAAATAATAAAAGAAAATAACTATCAACTTTTGCAAATTAATCCACGTAAAGAGATTCGCATAAATATCCAGACCTTCACTTAAATACACGAAGAATATGATATACCAATAACGAAAATTCGAGAAAAAAAACAAAGATTATTGGAACTTTAAACGGTCGGATTGCTATTTATTTTTATGACAAGAGCAAAAATAAGAGCGGCTAAAGCAGCACAAACAATTTGTGTGATAACTATAATTTTATTTTAGTAAGTACCAAGTAGACCTTATTTAGTTTGATCTTTATGTACACTCAATTCCAACATTTTTATTTTATCGACTATCACGATACACAAAAATAACGTAACATTTTGAAACCGAAAAAATCGCTTATTTTTCTGTATTAAGAATTCGAACTATAGTAGTACATCGTTATCGGAAATAAATGTTTAATATGCGATCTGATTCCACAGATCAATACTGCGGGATGTTGAATATTCGTATACGAAGTTATTGCACAAATCGGAATATCAAAAACATGTATCGCACCTAAACTGCGGATTACCTTGGGAGAGAAGCATGTTTACGAGACAAATGGAATGCTTCATAAACCTACAGTATCGCACGACACGCACGGATCGTTATCCTACAACGATGAAGAGAATACCGGACTGCGACATGCATCTTCACAGGTATATGCACGGCGTATGCACTTCTGTGTAACAGGAGGTAAAAAGACAGGAAAAGAACGGTATATCAAAATGGAAACACATAAAATGGACAGACGCAGATTCATCTGCAGCTTGTGCATCTCATGCCTTTCATGCCGTAGAGTCATATGAATTCAAGGCAGGAACGAGAGAGAAAAATATAAGAAAAAGTTTATATTTCGGAAATTATTCGAACCTGAAATAAAACGTGAAAGATAGATATGATCATATTCACATGGTGTATCAAAGAGGAAGTCTCAACAACAAATTTTGTGACAAAATTGAGTCCAATATTCTACACAATGAGAAAAAGCAGCAGTCTAATTTATTGGAAGCACAAAACGAGCATATAAACGACATTAATTCGAAAATCAATAACACTTTGCTTATAATAAATAGGTTTATTATCTTGGTTAAAACACAAAAACAACGGATTTGACCGATTTTCTACTTGAACACTTGACTAATTTACATCATAAAAAAAGTATGAAAATAAATAAATAAAACGGTATATTGGAATAAAAAATATAGAAATAAAAGTAAACATTTTAACATCGACAGAGTTCAACGCTTTACTATCTATTTCACATCGATGGAAATGATGAGAAGAGTTAGAAAAAAAGAGAACATGTTAATAACAAAAATTTCCATGAGCGTGTCTCCGCGAAAGCTGTGAAGATGGATATCGAGCATTATTATCACTTAAGGGATCAGAGTGTTGCCGCCAACAATGCGATGTCATTCTCGTCGAGTTTATCTGATGAAAAAGGGAGTAAGCATATATACAAATAATTTGCGTCGCCATCAGTCGATGATGGATCGGCCACAGTTAAAATAAAAATTGCGAAAACAACTATAACATTCTAGAAAAGACTCATCTTATAATAGATAATACGATGATGCAACGTCAATGGAGATTGAGATGGGTTTTAATGGAATTAAAAATAATCCACTGACCGATTTTCTGTCAGCCTATTCATCGCTATCTCATGCGCACTCAAAATGGGAAATCGAAAATCCTTCACAGTATTAGCGGATACCAATATTCAACTAGCGTTTCAATCGCAGTCAAACATTCGATAAATACAAAAACGTTGACAAAAAGTCAGAATAAGAATTAAAAGAGAGAAAGTTAAGAAATTGTCATCAAATTGCAAATACAATGACTTTGATTAACAATAAGCGTGAACATTTCCGAATTGTATCGTCAGATAATCGTGAGGAAAATATTACGTAAAAACGAAAAACAAATTAATAAATAATACAAATAAATAATAAAACAGGCAATGTTCTAGACAGCTATAAATTTAAATTTATCTCCATGTAAAAATTTTCATAAAATCGTTCGCAATATAAACATCCAGTGGATGACTTCTATAACCATCTAGGACATTGTCTGTTTTGTTATTTATTTGTATTATTAATAAAAGAGTCAATAACTTATTAGTTATTTCTCTATCAATTTAACATTATTGCAAATTAATGAAACTAAAAAAAAAGTAATTGGTATAATTTACAGAAGTGATAATGGCAGTGCAGAAATATGACATCAAATATCATAAGTTCAGAAACGATAGAATTAGAATTAATTATTAACGATAATTTGCAAAATGAGAGAAATCTATTAATAACGCTAAAGTGAAGGAAAATTGAGAACGATTATTTCTAATGAATATGAATTCCATAATATAGCCAGCATAAAAAGAATAAAAAGAATGATAAACTTGATTAATGTAACTATCATAGTCATCATAGCAAGTGTCATAATATAAAAAATAGCAATTTAAAAAATGAATGCAAAAGTGACACGAAAAGTGACACAAAGGAAGATATATCACAACCACAACAGAATAATTTAAATGTTTGAAAGAAAGACAAGATAATTACTTGCATGCTATGTTGTCGACAGAAAAAACCAACTCCACGAAATGCGAAATGCATGTCTAAAGTTATGGAAGAGGTAACGTCATTCAACTCATGTACGGAACACGAACGTATTAGTGATATTATAAAAGAAAGTTGGAAAGTTCCTTCGAGCGTCGCGATGTCAGTGCAGACGATGTCTTCCAGTTTAAAAAGTTTAGAACAAATTTCAAGATAAATTAATGCAAGATTTGGTGACATAATTCCTATGCAAAATCACAGACAAAAATAAAGAATTTAAATAATCTTTTAAGAAAAAATTATTGCAAACTTATAAAAGTCAGTCATTTTAATCATTTTTAATAATCTTAAAAATGTACAAAGTTGATTTGTGTAAAAGAATTCAATGTCTAATTCTAGTTGTAAAGAGCAAATCATAAACAAAAATATGCATAGAAAAATAAATTCTTTGCGAATGTTAGAAATATATAACCATGTTAGCGCAAAAAGAAACGAGCGCCAACGTTATCAAAGACGAACATCAAAGTGGCATAACAACGGTAGCATCGTTATCCAATTCACGTGCAGAAGCATAGACAGAACACGAATACAATACAAATCTTCAGCGAGAATCCATAGAAACGACATTCTCCAGTAAAGTGAAAGACCGAGTAGAACAAAGTAAAAATAATGTTAGTAACAGAGAAGGAGCTGTTACAAATACTACGGTATTCGCAGATGCAATATCTCAAAATGGTATCAAAAACATAAATAAATAAAACTCGTCAAAAATATATCGTCGTCGTTCAATTTGAACGTT
The DNA here is from genome assembly GCF_001594065.2 of Cyphomyrmex costatus. NCBI lineage: Eukaryota > Metazoa > Arthropoda > Insecta > Hymenoptera > Formicidae > Cyphomyrmex > Cyphomyrmex costatus. The sequence continues at coordinate 75,820 of NW_017275163.1, forward strand.
GAATCGTGAATGGATAATACATTTTCTTGAAAAATCGAACGAGATAGCAATGAATGCACGGATATCGGGTGCATCATTAGTATCTGTCGATAATCTCTCTCAAAAAGATAATTTTAGATAATATTATCTTAGACAACACTCTTTGTTTATCTGATAGAAGATATCTTTATAATAATACCTTTCAGATATCTTTTTTTTTTTAAACATGTATATCCCACAAGATGTCTTTATGAGATCTTTACAACATCTTTTAAATTTGCTCGAGACTGGAAATTAGAAATTTAAAAAATATATATTGTATACAGAATTATTAAAGTTAAAGGGTAATGAGAAGCAAAAAATATGGTAATATAAAGGAAAGAATCTGTGTATATTATAGGAAAGAAGCTGCAGCATTAGCTAAAATGAATTTGTAGAGAATATGCAAATGGACAAAAGAATACAAGCATTACAAGCTGATGATAATAATAAATTAAGATACTATAATGTGTGTGTGTGTGTGTGTATGTGAAAAATAAGATATTTTGCCAATTGTTTCCTTTCAAATAATTATAAAGAATATAATACATACATAGAATAAATTATGTACAAATTAAAATTATTTTAATAATTATATTTTTAGAAAATTTTTGTTATTATTGAATAGATTATTTTGATAAACGTCATAACGTTATTTTAATTTCAAAATGACGACAAATTAGCTTGTTTAATGATTAGATATACCTAATAGGTATATAACATTATTGATAAAATTAAAGATGTAATTCTCTGACATGTGAAAGCAAGCATCGTTATCTTAAAAAATTTACCAAAAATAATTTATTTAATGTGATGACGTTGATTTATATTACATTATAAATCTATTGTAGCAAATTTTAGTTAAAATTAAAAATATAATTTCGTTATTTTAATTTTCTTTAAAAGAAATATTATACATATTAACGTTCTCTCTCTTTTATTGGGATAAGAAAATAATATATAATATATATAAGTTTTGAGACATATTTGCGAAATCTAACTGCGCTAATAAATTCCTAGATATACACACGCGATGACAGAAAACAATTACATTTGTAAAAAGATTTTCTCTTTACACATAAATGTGCTACATGCATAAGAATAAGGATGACCCCGTTTAAGAAGACATCTGTTTCTACTTCGTGCCTGCGAAGAGCTAGGTAACCGCTGGCGGTTAGTCAAGCGTGTGAGATGACATTAAAAGCATAGATATGACCTCTTTGAGGAAAAGTGACCATCGACGTACAGACAGCGAACCTTAAAGAGGTCATTATGCTGAAGGCTCAACGACCGTCACGATGATCCAAAAGACACAGAGAATAAAAGTAGTTTACGAGATACGCGCGTTAACGTTTGACTTGAAGCTATTGTATCATGTAGTTACTACAAAACTTCTTTTATAACTCTCGAGCCGAGCACAATTTCATCATTGTAGACGATAACCGACAGATACTGGAGTACTACGTTTCTTATGTTATGCTAGGTCAACGGTTGAAACATTTAACGGCAGGATGACATTTCGCAGACGATAACTGGTGGTCATTCCGCTTTATGATCTCGTAAGGTGACCGATAACGTCGACGAATCTACGATACGTGCCTCTTGAGAAAAATAACTTTCTTTACATCGATTCGATAAAATAAAGTAAAGGATACGAGTTTATGTAAATTTCACTAAATTCCTTTACTAATAAAGTCTACTAAAGCTTAATTATAACCGTAAAGGAGGTATAAGCGATTTTTCAAACGTTTTAAAGAATATTTGTGCATTATTCCATACGTAGGTATTCCCTTTAATTGTAATATTATAATTTAATTATAATTGAAGATTATTTTACTCACCTCGAAATCCGTGAAGGCTTTGTACGTGAGAACCAGACAACCGCCGAAGAATATACAGGTGGCCAGATTTCTGGTATCCGTAAAAGACGTAACCAAAGGAACAGATCCCATCTGCCAATCGTGCGACAGTATAGCCGGACACAGCAGCAGCCAACAATTCAACGCTGCCAAGTAGCAAAAAGTCAACAATCTGAAATCAACAACAATAATAATTATCATTAGATCATTACATAATATTTTAATTAATAATAAGTATAGAGGAAACCGGGGCTCCATAGGTCATGGAGTCATTATGGATCATTGATTGCTTAAGAAAATCCAAAATGTTTAGGTTGGTGCAATTGGTATCATATGATTGTTATTTAGTTGGCCATACTATCCAGATGACAGTGATCCACTTTTGTTATCTTTCCGTACATATACTGTTAAAGAATCTCGTGGTGCGAAAGTGATTATTTTACCTGTCAAAATTTCTTATACGTTTTGTTTCTACGAAGTATAATATACTTATTACGAGTTACATACGTGGTTCTACACATCTTTCCGCATTTTCTCTGCAGTGCAGGTAATCATTTATTGTTTACCTCGATGTTATATTTCACCGTCTTTTATATTAGACACACCGGGGCACTATGGATCATCTCTTGCTGGGGCACTATAAGTTATATAGTAACAGGCGTTTAAAACAATTTGCGTAGCTGCAGAACCGTATATACATAAAAGAAATTATGTAATTCACGCGTGTCTTTATGATAAAATTAGATAAATCTCTTTATACATATGATTATGTATAAACTATGCAAATTTGTCTGAATAGGTTCTCATCGGTTTAGACTAGGTTAAGTTTTCGTGATAAAATTGGACAATACAGATTCTTTTATATTCTTTCAGAAAACACGATAAAAATGGTTAGAAAATAAAAAAGAATGTCGTTTAAGAGTACATATGTGTCTGATCCATGGTACCGCGGGCATGGGGTACCATGGGTTATTTCTAAAAATTTCTTTTTCGATTTTTATTAGAAAACAATATTTATGAAAAATGTGCTCAATAAAATATACATTATCTCTTAATTATATAAAAAAATTAAAACTAAAAATCTTACATTTTAATGTATTTTTTACTGTTTGAATTTTTGTGACTCATGGTGCTGACCCCCGGTCACCCCTACTTGATATTGTAATTATAACCCTTCAGAGCTGGCGCAGATAACTATTGGAATTTATTCAATTATAAATTTCTTTGTCAAAAATATCAAACGGTTCAATTTTCTTTACATTCATAAATTTGGATTCATATTAAATTATTCTAATTAAAATATACATATATATAATATTTAATTTTTTTATACAATAAGTTGTGTCATTTTGGTTTCCTAAGGTTAATTAGTATTTTTTAATTAACAGAAATTAAATGAATCTTACAGACACAATGTAACTAACAATAATTGTGTTAGAAATTTTGGTGTCAATTTCGGAAGATTAGTACGTTATATCTGTTTGATTTTTCTGTAAAATAAATTGTCACACTCATTTGACGTTGACGAACAAGTTCGTTGTCTTTTTCCGAAGAAAATTGGCTGCTCGATTGTCGCGACGAAGGCAGGTTCTCGCGATCGGTATTGTCCTCTTGGCGTGAGGTGAAGAGGTCGGTCAATGAGGCCTGGAGTGGTACCTTCCAATTGCTGACATCGAGGTTCCATTTTCTCACTATCAGCATCTACCGATATAATCACCGATATAATGTCCTCCCCTCGTATCTCCACGGCAAGCGTCTGTACGATCTTCAACAAGGATATTCTCGGTGTATCGTCGCGCTTCTCGGGACGGCTTACTCGGCAAGTCTATTGTCTCTTGAACAAGCCCATGCACACTACGGGCCGCATAACACGCCGGTAAATATTCGCCCGCGCCGTTGTGAGTGTTAATTCCAATGGCTCATGAGTCCTTCTAATTGTTCCTATAGCGCCAGATGCGACGACACCCACAGCATCGGCTTTATTCACCGGGTAGCCGAAAAGTGAATGAGTAACAACGAGATGTAAAAGATTTTACGACTGTTTCCCTAATAAATTATACATTATAGTTAATACAAAAGTATGAACTTATCTGTGTGTAAAGATAAGAGAGACATCACAAATTACAGTGGAAATACGATGAAGATTTATAACTGAGTGCGCTATTACATCGCGATCGTTATATATCACCGCGGGTTAAATAAATTTTCTCTGCTAGTCATTTTTGATAACATACATATATTCCGCTAGAAATATGACTTTTTAATGTATTGTAACGAATCACTGTTTTCCCTAAATGATACATCAAAACGTACTGAGAGCCTGGCATTAAAATTTAAATATAGATAGACTCCCTAATTGCTCTCTCGTCGCAAGAAAAATCTACGTTCTGTGCAGCGATTGTTCTAAATATTCCACGATTAACGACATTTATCCCATTGTTATTCGTGCTTGAGCACGTATATTGTTACTGCTACTTGCTAATTAATATCCATCTCTTGGACAGTCGGGAAGTGAAAAACGCAATGTAACTCGGAAAAAAAAGCAAAGACAATAATGTATCTCGGCTCCAGAGCGGCCGTCTTTTTTCTACATAATTTTTCTTGTCGCCGGTCATCTATATTTTCATTTTGTTGAAATGATTGATGAAAGCTTTTACATCATGATTTCGCGAGACACGGGAATTGGGAGTTTCAGATGCAGAAATAAGGGGCGATCTGAAATGTCAAAATAATAATTTGTGGCATATGTCAAGCGCGATGCACGTACTGCTATATGAAAGAGCAGGATTTTCCCGAGAAAACGGTCGCATAGAGAGTGACATATTCCTGCACGTCCACTCTTTTTGGAAATTGCGGGTATTACAGAGATTGCTATAAATCTAGAAAGGATATTCTCAGATTTGTGGACTTTCATGGACTTCCATAGACTCGCCCAAACAAATATCCGCTTTTCAGAGCTGCAGAGACCCCCATCACGTAGTTTACTAGTTGGTAGATATTATAATAATGTAATAATAGATAATAATAGTATTAGTAGTAATACTAATAGTCAAAGATGCTATTTTATTTATATGTTTGTATATTTTATCTTACAAACTGTTTAATCTCTTTACTTTTGTTTGTTTAATATTTATTATCATTTTCACATTATATATTTCTTGTTTATTGATAAAAACATGTTAAATCAGAAATGTTAAACAATAATAAACAATAATAAACGATTAAAAATATTACATATTAAATTATTTTTTCTATATAATACAGAAAATTAATCTATTGGTTCAATTAAGACCATTTCATTAAGATGGTTCGCGCCAGACATCGTTTCTTGTTGGTCTTACGATCGTTTGTCAAGCCAGCGAACTTCAGAAAAAGCTTTCCTTTGAAGCCGTCATTCGCGTAGAAACGCGATGTCATTAGCTTTTAATCGGAGCGTTCCATCAATTTACCCTCTCTTTCATTCAGCCGTCCTCTTTTTCCTCCATACCTTCGTGATATGCGGGTATCGATTCTGTCGATGTTCATAAGCGGTAAACTTTTCCGTCCGTATTCTTACGGTTCAGATATTGTCGGCTTCCAAATTACGCGTATTACGTCAATCACAACGAATTTATATCTCATACACAAAAAGAAGAGAAACTAATGTTCGGATTAATATAAAAATTATTCATGAGGAGCCACTAATATTATACTTGTCATCCTTTATTAACATTCGCTCAGAATATGTTCGAACCAAAGATGACAATTTTGAAAGCTCTTCGGAACGATCAATCATGGTTGAGAAATTCATGAAACCAGGTGCAAGGTGGAAACTTTAATCGACGCTCGCGTGATAAGTTCTTCGCACCATCGTCCGTTCGTTTCGTCATCGTCGGCACGTAAGAACTTTGATCTCCCGTACATGCTTTTGAATTCAGATGAAAGCAATTTCCCTCGATTACCAGGCGGAGGTGCAAGATAGGCTACGATCGATTCGCACGTGTTCCTAAGCATTCACTTGGCGATTTCGAAGCGAGATTTATTGCATGCATAATCACGCAGCTTCTAAGCACGCAAACTGCTATCATTTTTCTATGTCAAATTTTTCAGATAGTCACCTCATTTGCATAAATGCAATTTCCAAGCGCGAAGTCATGCATCATGTAATTAAAAACATGTGCATACCAGTAACAATTTGTTAGTAATGTTTTTCACACTGTGTGTCAATTGAAATGTAAAACATTTAAATTGAAATGGAAATGCACATAATTTTTTGTGTATTTTCTTTTATCGTACAAATCCTTCTAATACCAAATTTTCAAGACATAGCATAAATTTAGACGCTTTAAGGTAATAAATTATCAATCTTCTTGCGAGACAGCGCATTTTGTTTCGAGACAGCTCGTATTGCGTGAATAATCGTGACGGTCGCTGTGAATCGTTATAACCGAGAGAAATAAATTGCGCGTCTCTGAGTTGCGTTACATCGTTTCTGTCATAAATTATCTTTTTACATGATCAATAATTTGTCGCCGCATTTTTTTGAACGTTCTTTTCTTCTCTGTTGCAAAAGCGTGACGCTGAATAATCTAATTTCCGGTTATCTCGTTATCCTCATCAAAGGGTCTCAAAAAAGTAGAGGCGATCGAAGTTGTTGCGTACGAAGCGATTGACCGGCAAACGACGCGATATCGTGAGAAGAGTGACGGCGCGGGAAGAGGTCTCTGTAATGGAGGTTTATTGGCAATTAATCTTGCGAGCCGGATGTGCCCGCTTCGGCGGGCACGATACACTTCCGTCTCAGCGAGCGACCGGTAAACCGAGGAGAGATGTATTGCGCCGTCCTATACGGAATCAAACGTACGTCCTCCTCTCCGACCTTCCTCCCCGTCGATGCCGAACCTCCGGTGTACGCGCCGTGCGTCTTTGTCAGCCGCGCCGGAAGTGTATTGTTCACCGAGTACCTCCGGTACTCGCAAGGTGCCTATCAACTTTGATCGAGTGGCCTAACATACGTAAGTGACGTTATCTTTTCCGAGTTCGCGTTGCGTAGTGTCTAATGTGTTAAACTTGACTGAAGTGCATCTATTTCATCGCGATATATAATGTTGACAAAGCGTACAGTTGATCACATGTTACGTTTATGCGTTTATTATGCTTTAGTGTAGTATATTATATCGTGCTTTCCACGCCCACGTCGAATTATCCAATGCGAGGGTGGTATCCTGAATCAGTTCTCTCTTTCTCTCTCTATCTGCACAAGAGTATCGATTTTCTTTAATATTTAATAGTTCGATTCTGTTCTGGTGGTGTCACAAAGAGAACAATAGCACGCATCGATGCACCGTTTCCGTGAATAGCAGTAATTCCGTCATCAAATTTAACCTCGATGATCGGATACGCGAGCTGCGATATTGCGGTTTGATTTTCAATCGACGGTCCGTCGATAGAAACGCGCGCGCCACATGGAATTCGAAAAAAGGTCGCGCTTGCCACTATTCGTTACTGGGCTCATCACTGTGCTCTAAACCACATACTACTATTATAGATAATTATTTTTATTGTGAAACGGAACTGCTGTCAGCACCATTATTATTTCCATCAAATCACATTAATGGTCATTTCCGATGGCTATAACTATCAGCTCGGTCCTCAATCTTTTAATCAAACAAATTGTTAAAAATTAGAGGCAAAAACAGAAATGGATCGAATCCAGAATGACATCGTATATACATAGACATCGTATTCAACTCGATCCATATTTTCCGTTTAAATGCACTCACCCCTCCGCGTTTCCGACTTTTCGTCGTACTACAGTCATGTCATGTAGACGTTACCCTTCGGAAATCGGATTTTCTTCTTTCGTCGTTAATGGCTCGTATTAGTCCAACTCGTGTAAGTTGTTTTAATTGAACGTATGGTATATGAGAGCATCGGAACTCTCCAGACCGTAAAGAAAAGAATAATTACGAACGAGCGATAACGTTGGCACTGCTTGAAGTCGTGTTTCGAGGTATAAACGCGAGGAACGTGTCCATGCCAGCAAGTTCATAAAGAATTTTTACTAATTAAGAGCATTCGATTGAATGGTGCGTGCAAAAGGCATTACATCCATTATTATATCTTTGTATATAAAATAAATTTTCTTTGCTTCACACTGTTATTTATTTTACATGTTTATTTATTCTACATGTTGCGCCGTTTAATTGCCGCGTTACGATACAATATTTGATTATGCTTCATTAAATATATTCAAGAACCATATACCTCTCGATTATCCCTTGTACATATATTATACTTCATATAACGTACGTATTACCAAAGCAACATTCATCAGCTAACGCACTGTGCGCTCAATAGACTATGATCGGATGGAATTGATGTAACACGAAATTGGATTGAAATGCTATTTGCAGGATAGTATGCAATAGTTATATGCTTTATCGCTCATAAATGATACATCATAGTAATATCTATCGAATAATTTGATTTATACATTACACGATTTATTTTTTAACAAAGTTGTATTCCTTTCCAAACTAAGATGCTACACATTAACTCGATTAAATACTAATTAAGTCAACTACGAGGATAAATTTCGCCGCCGTTATAGTTAAGCTCAATCGCGTATAAACTTTGGCCACGTATGTCCACACATTATTTCTGATATACTCTCGTAGTCTCGTAGAGTAGTTTGAAACTTTGTGACGAAGGCCGAGACTGGAGCCATTAATACTGTTTCATGTAATTTACTTGAAAATATTAAGCACTCGTCTATCTATCTGTCCGAAATTACTCCATGCTTTCCATATTCTATATTACAACGTACATATTTCACTGAAGATTATACATAAAATATAACCATAAAAACGCTACGCTACGGAAACAATACTTGCAAATATAGCAACCTAATTCAATTGCTTTCTCAATTCGATAACTTTCATTTAAAAAAAATGAACACATTGTAAACAATAAATTTTAAATAAAGATGTCAGACGTTAAGAAATCTAATACCAAGTAAATATATCTTTATTAATAAAGTTATAAGTAATGAAAAAAGTATCGAAAAATCATTGAAAGAAGAAAAGGGGTAGGCCACCCCGAAAAGGCGTTTAAGGGTTAATATAATAAGATGCATCTATATATATTTTCAAGTGAAATAGGAAGAGACAGAAAGAGAGAGAATGCATAAAAAAAAAGAGAGAAAATTTTTATTCTGTCCAAAGAGTGCAACTTTGTAACTGTTTCTGTAAATTCTTTCGCACTTTGATTGAACATTGAAAGAAGAAAAGGGGTACGCCACCCCGAAAAGGCGTTTAAGGGTTAATATAATAAGATGCATCTATATATTTTTTCAAGTAAAATAGGAAGAGACAGAAAGAGAGAGAATGCATAAAAAAAAAGAGAGAAAATTTTTATTCTGTCCAAAGAGTGCAACTTTGTAACTGTTTCTGTAAATTCTTTCGCACTTTGATTGAAAATAGCGCATTGTCGCGAGCGTAAAAGTGAACAGGGGAAAAAGAGGATGATAGAAAACAAGTAGCAGAAAGTAAGAGAATTAGTAGATAGGTCTCTACGCAGATAATTTGTGGCGTGCAATCCCGACCCAGCTGGAATAGGGAAGGCGTAAGCTACACCTATTTCGCAGTAATTTACTCGACTTCCACCCCTTCTCGAATGAGTAGAGTCGGAAGAGGGAGGGTTGATTGATCGAAGGCGAAGCACATCGCCTCGCGCTCGCGGCAGGATACGCCGTCAGTCTTGGTTACTAACATACGGAAACTGATGACGATCCAGTTCTACGTACGGACGCGTCAGAATAGATTCAGGAAACGCGTACAACAAAGCCGCACGCTGCGATTTAGCTATTCCACCGTCGACTGCAACCTCTCGTCGTGCGAATACCTCCCCTCTCTGTGGTCTAGTATCTATATTTCTCCGACTGTACATTGTAATGAATGGAAGACGTCGGTATGGATGATGACGTACGGAGGTTTCGGGTCTCGGGTGAAACATCCATGAGGGTTCAACGTATAGCCATGTATATCAGATATGTCGTTGAGGGATTGTCAACGACATTCCCCGGTGATGTCTCGTTGCCATATCCAGCCATTCGCGTATCCGCGTTATAACGATATACGTACAAAGTCTCTCAAGGGCTTCAAGTTTACAACCCTATTCCCACCTCATGAAAGAAAGAGTAGTGTTCATCAATGCACTAGTCTGTTTTGATAGTCTCCCTCCGAATAGGATAGACCGTAAAAGATTAGAGTAACTACGTTTTATCGTCATTATAAAATGAAATAAGTGAGACGAGTATTGTGGATCAATATAAGGAAATCTCTATCTGAATATTAATTATTGTACGAATAATCTAGTAAACATCAACTAAAAATAATATAACAGTAGCGTATAATATATGTATATATATGTATATATATAAAACTTTCTTTAAATATAAATATTATTAATGCATATAAACATTTTAATTTTAGATTTATAAAAAGATTTCAGTTTTATAAAAGATGAATATCGCAATGTGAACTAAGGTGAGACCTCTTGAAATACAATTATCGGAGTTATTTTTATTATATTTACATTAACACTGCACAATACTTATTGCCATATTAATTTTAGGCCAGATTAATTTTATTTAACTTAAGTTTGAATAAGTAAGCAAAAGACTGTCATAATTATAATATGGACAGTCGATTTTTCGTGAATACCGCAGCAAATGATTTAATAATGCTTGGTAACCATTTGTAATATTCAAGATTAATATTTTCTATACGCAATAATGCACATACATCTCTGCTCGGTTTGTTCAATGAATATTTCATATATTGTTCTACGCACGCGCATAAACCCTGTGTATGTTTCTGGAACAATAATATTTACCATGTAAATCCCAGTTGCATTTTGTATTATATAGCATTCTCAAGTGAAATATCGGTGACACCAACGGTAAATGGGAAGAGCTAATACAGTTTCAGAGCCACCATTACGGCAGACAAGAAATCCCTTAAGCCGTTAGATTTATTCTAGTCCCTGTCAGCAATAAAATATTTATTCAAACGTCATCCAGAACGCAACATTAATTTATTAATACTACGAATTATTACAGAAAAACTTTTTTATACCATTTAATAATATACATGCAAAATGTATGTATAATTTTTGAAATATCTCATTCTAATAACTATTATCGCCCAGTCAAATATACACGACAATGACACGAATACACAATACACTCGTACTTGCACGAAAGTACAATTTACGTAAGAAATCTGGCAATGTGGCTTACCGAAAGTGTTCTTAGAGGCTATGGGGAATTTATATCATACAGTATCAGTTAGTCTGAGACATTCCGCGGCTTCGCAGCTCGGTGTAAATGCATGCTGTTAACCGCGCTCTACATCTTTAAAGCACCTTGAATCTACCTCCAAGGCGTCGTACACGGTGGAGCGACGAAATTTCGCGGCCGTACTGACTTAATGTCCTCTAAAGTGGTTAATGGATAATTTAACGTCATTGCGCAACCCACACAGATGCGCGCGTGGATGGGCGCGTGTCGAAGTAGCTACACGATGAATGACTTACATCTCACGTGTGTATCACGTTGGTGCTTCCAAGATTGTTCATGTAAGCCACATCAAACGAAATATAATTTCGCCAGAGTATGTAAAGTTCAACATTTACTCGATAGATATATATTCGTATATACCTGTTAGCAAGAATAGAGGTTTAACATCATTGAGTTTCAGACGCTTAATACTTGGATAAAATCAGTCTATTTACGAACAATATATAATAGATTTAAGAACAATAATTTTATAACATACTAATCTACACAAACATCAACATTTTCTTCACTACGTATGATAAAAATGAAGAAAATTTAGTAGAGCAGACAATCAGCAACGTATAGTACAGAATGTACCGAACCATTGAGAACCAACGAAGTGAAATCAAGTAGCTTCTCCGTATAATAAACAGTAATATCTCAAGAAAAAGCAGTCCAAATGGCGGATGTCTTTAATATCAAGATATCAGAAATTTATCACGCTCTAAATTTTGTCTGTATAGATTTTATTTTTCTACCGTATCGAGAATAAAAAATAAAATAAAATTTATAGAACGAAAGTAATCTTGGAAGCCGTTATTGTATACTCGCTTCTATGGTTTGCCATCGATCTATGATGAGGTAAACCAAGATACCAACAGACATTCTGAAGTCTCAAAACATCCACTCGTCTCTCAAGCATCAGTTAATTGGATACTCCGTAGCCGACACTCTTAGTGACATTTTTTCTTTACCACAACGCTCCTTTCTTCTTGTCTTTCTATTCGTCGCGGTTGACATGTATTTTCTCTGTTTAGTCTCACAGTTTTCCAAGCTAAAAGGAGTTGAAATATTACACGTTGAAAGATAATGTAGCAAGAATTTTTTTTTATATTCCATGTTAATGCGCTTATAAACTTTTCTTATATGCTGTGAATTCTATCATAAATAATGAAAGTGCATTAAAAAATCATTGGTAGGCGTCATACGAGGTATGAAGAATAAAATTTATCGCGGAAGAAGATGTTGCAGGAAATGGCACATTAACAATAATGTTGGTAACAAATTCTTTGATCTAAAAATGAAAAAGAAAAAGAATCACAAAAGCTGTTTGGTATCAACTTTGTTGCTTTGTTCCCGTATATGAAGTATAAAATTTACTACCGTGGGGAATTCGTTAGAGAACCGTGCCTAGACCCTCCGGATATAACTAATTACGCGCACTCAGCGGTGTCGTCGCAGTAGCTTTGTCAGGGGCATTTTATCTCTATGCCGGAATTTTCACTGTCCAGAAAGTTCTCTGCCCACGTATATTCTCGTTGATCTTGCGAGAGATAGGACAACCACGTTGTGATCGTTTAGTTCGTTTTCCTTACATAATTAAAGCTAACACGCTGCATTGCGTTAGTCGCGAAGTTATTATTTGAAAAAAATGAATTCAAATGTGTCAAAGATATAAATTCTACAAAACATTCTACACAAACGGCGGATCCAAAAAATTCGCCAAAAAGAAAGTTTTGGCTCGTGCAAGCAATATTTTTTATAAAGGTCAAATATAAAAAGATAAAATATTATTTAAATTATTACGTTGAAAAATTATTATTTATATATAATTTTATAATTCATAAAACGTTTTATTCAAAATTATATTAATAAAACAAAAAGAATATAATCAGAATCTATGTTTTTTTTATCTAAGAATTTCTTAAATTAATATTATGAATGTCTTCGAAATATATCAAAATTGTAATTAAGCATTTCAGAGAGAGAATTATTAAAAGATATACATAATATTTTGTTATAAATATTTAAAAAAAAAATATTCCAAGGAAACAAGCCTTCGTGAACCCACTAGTGCTGCAGGACGAAAATTATCTTGTAATTAATTAAATATATTATATGTCTCTAGCAAATAAATCTATTCTTTTCTGTTGAATTTCTTGTAATTCATCTTTTCACTTTCTCTTTCCATATTAGAGAAAAATAAAAGAGAAAAAAGAACGATGCAAAAAGTTCAGGTTTAATAATTTGTCCGTTTTCCCTCGATATTCTTCTACGGGACGTACACCTTCCTTTGGTTACCGAACATTTACTTATGCAGTTATTTAACACTCTAGTTCTAAGCGTTCCATAAACGATGTTAATTATCTGCATCGGGTATATCATCGTGCAATCTTTACGGTGAACTCGCAACGCCAGTTTATGGGAAGAGGATGAGGATGGAATTCCGGGAAGGCGCGCAGGTGCTTGAATAGGACATAAATTATAACAAGAGTATACGAAGTTGCTACGAGAAAGTACTTACGGTGAGAAAGAAGCGCATATGTCCGTAGTTGACTAGCGGTATTAACCGAGCGTGGTGTGCGAATATTCGCATACAAAAATACGCCTCAAACCGTAAATCTGCCTTGCTCTTAGGTTAACGTGTGAGAAACGGTTTTGCATATTCTCATAATTTTGAAGCTCGTGAACTTTATACCCTGGCACTTTTTCGCCAGTTATTACACGAGCGTTACAATCCCGCTATAACCAGTTATTGTCGTTTGAATATTGAATATATTATTTATTGTGTAAAAGAAAAATAAAATGAAATTATATTTAATAAAAAATATAATTTGATCAGTTTTTTAACCGTAAAACGAACCACCTTCCTTCAATTCTAATGTAGAAAGGAAAGATCAGTGAGGTTTGAGCTTACAATTAGCGCCATTTACCGCGGAAACTTCCGATCATAAGAATTAATCACCCGGCAACGAGACGTTCGCACGAAAACTGATCTGTAGATTTAACGCTTCGATGGATTATCTGGACGGGAAACAATGAGCGTGAATTTCATTTCTCGCTCTCTCGATCGATAGAGCCGTCTATATATTTTATTTGATCACTCTAATATTGTATAAGGATTGAAATTTTGTAATAAAATCGAAATTTTTTACGTAATACATCATATTTTACGTAATACGTCAGTTTGTCTCGAATCATAGCTTTATCTAGATTTTCAAATCTATGAAGAGATAGAGCAAAACAACAAGCACTACAAAGTATTTTGATGCTTCCTTTCAAAGGCCGCTATTTGCAATAAACAGCAAAATAATTTATGCGAACAAATTGAGATACGCGATATTAAAATACAGAGAGTAATACTTCAAAGATGATTGAACAGGACTTTCAGGAAAATGGCCGTGAGATCGCGCAGATACAAATTTTCCCGTAACAATATTCTCGGTCAAAGGATTACGTCATAAAGACATGCTATTATACATACAGCGATGGAAATAGAAACGAGAGAGCAAGAGGCGTGATATTACGCTCTATCGTTATCACATGCATGAAGTTCCATCGTTCGTGCATGATTGTCAGTGCACCGTAAATGACTGGTGCTGCATACGTTTGCATTTTCGCATAACTGGCTCATAAATATGAAAGTGAGTTTCGACATTCTCCTTAGAGGAAATCACGTCAATACGCGACAACATGGTTCGACTAGCTTTCGCTGAAATGTAGCACGATTCCAATAATTCCCGTCCAATGTAAAATCCTACAAGCGTAGTTGACAGCAACAATCTCCTATTGTTAAGAATATTCCGAATTTCGACAATTTACTGTCATTCATGTGTTGAATAAAGTAAATGTCAAAAAAAAAAAAAAGGGATTTACTTTCAGTGTACAAAAAACACGATCGAATAGAATTGCGCATGATTATTCTAACACTTCTCTATTGCAGATATTGATAAAAATTCAAAGAGCACTCTGTCACATTGTGAGTAACGTCTCGTTGATACAGGGACGACAGGGGGGATTCGCCTGCGATTCAAATTCGCAGGGCGTAGAATTTTCTATAAATTTGTTTTATGGATATTATCGTAAACGTTACACAATACTCCACACATAAATTTTTATGCACGCGCGTTACGGTACCATAACAAACAAAAGAGATATCGAAATCAAACGGAGAGGAAAGTAGAACAATCTTTTTACGAGGAAACTTACGTTAACCATTTATAGCGTATTCCTTCTGTTTTCCAGGATATTCCGCAGTTTCTAAGAGGTAAGCTGTTTTATAAACTTATAAATCTCTCGAGAGTATTCCAAACGTACAAACGTAAAGAAGAAGTTTCAAGTTACCATGCTGCATAAATTCCAATGAACTCTTGCGGCGATTTAAAGAACACAATGAGGTCTTGCAATAACCTCGGCGAACTAGTTCCATCGTCGTTATCATAACGACGTTACGTACCTTTATTTGATACACAATTCAATTTCGACCATAATAGTGATTAAGAATTATTCGCCAATGTCGATTTCAAACGCTAGAATATTCGTAATATAACAGAGTGCATACATGTATATATATATCTGCATTTTAAAATTATCAGTTCAAAGATAATTAATATATGACGTGATTAATAACATGATTATTATTTATAATAATATCCCAATGTTATAATAACGTCTATAACTCAATAAACTTTATTATAGACGTAATTAAATATGATACAATCGAGACTGCTGAATTTAGCTATTGACAAATTTATCATCGATTATTTATATTTAATTTCTTGTAAATCATGTTATATTCCATAATAAAATTAATATATATGTATAGAACGGAGGGGGATCTTATAAAGATTTTATTAAGAAATGTTGATTGTAATAACATTCGTAACATACTCATATCGTGTCATCTTAGGAAGTCTACCTACCGCGTGTTAATATTTTACGACAAAGCCAGCGCAAGTTATGGATATGACACGCGTATGGTGCCCATAATATCATCGCACATGGGTACAGCAATAGACCGAGACACGATGGGGCGGACCCGACGTGGAATTAATCACTGCGAAGATCATACGCGGTATATACGCGAGTCTGTCGTAACCGGAGAGACCCTTTCCATTTACGATTCCATTTACCCTGTACAAGCTTGACGTAGAAACCTCCAATACTCTTTCGCTCCTCTCGACCGCGAGTTTCTACTAAGATTCGTTTGAAAATGTTGCCGTAACACATTTACATTGAATCTTTGACCGAGTACAAATAAAGAGGAACAAGATTTTCTTGAGGCCATAAATACATCATCTGTGTTAGTGTCTACAGTGGATTGCAAAACACGATCCATTTGACTTCAATCAATCCAGTGTATTACACGGAAAGAACAATTTTGTTAAAATATCTAAAACCTTAGCTACATAGACAGGAAATAATTTTATTGAAGTATCAAAATTTTTGTCATTCTATAGCTTGAGCGCCTTACATATACATATTTCGATCTAACAAAATTCGAACAAAATTATTTTGGTCTAATAAAATTATTTTCAAATCTGTATGTATAGCTACATTTTAAATACTTTAGCAAAACCATTCTTTCAGTGTATATAACACGTTGGATGTATACGTTTGTGCGTGTAACACGTTGGATATCGTAAAATTAGATAGCGTGTTTGGATAAGGTAGTTAGTGTCACACGGCGATGTAAAATCACGAATCTTGCATGAGGCGAGATTGAAGCAGCACGAGGGCATCCTGCGCGTTGCAGCAGAGTCGTAATTGCGCGTTGTCAGGAAAACGTTGCGAAACCCTTGTTAATAACGGGCGAGCGCGGAATGATTTATACCGTAGCCTATTTAGCGGCGATTAGCGCTTCGCGTAGAGTTACGCGCGCTAGTCGTTCGCTTAACAAGCTTAAACTTAAATTACCGTATTAATCGCGCAGCAGCACCGCAGGGTCTAACCGAGTAACCACCTGAGCGGCCGAGCGGGTACACGCGATCGCAAATATGTCGTCCGGTATTTCCGGAACCTCGTAAACGTGTAACTGCATTAGAGTGGAAACTCCATGCGCGCGACCTACGACATCCCGCGCTGGCAAATCTCCCCAAGTTGCAGCGTCACCAAAGGACACGTGCCGCCGCGTGCGCCGCGTGTGCGCGCTCGACGAGGAGGATATTTCGAGGACAAGGGTTCGGAGGGAGGATAGAATTCTGAACGACATTGGAGCGCGCCGTGCCGAGACGCTTGTCCGACGTAGGCTTGCGCGATCGTAAATTCCGTGAAACGACGGTACATCCGGCCAAATTATACATGTCGTAAAATATTCCTGCCCGGTTTCTAGCAAGACAGCTTGGAAGTATTTCGCCTAATATCATTCCTTCCTCTAGTTCGTTTCTTCCCCTCACTCGCGACTGCTCGAAGACGAAGAGGGTGGAAAGCTGGAATTGTACCGAGGAAGATGAATAAATATGACGGTAGTTTGCAGGAGAACAGAACGCTGCTCCAATACATTTCTATATGTCACCGAGACGGTATATGGTATATACATATACAGGGACGTGACCATGGAAACAAAACAATATTTTTCGATATACAATTATCGAACACACTCTCTTTTAAAACAGTAACTAAAATTTCCGTTTTTCGCGGTTCTATTTCCATAAAGTAAGTCAGTAAAAAAAAAAACGGAAGCGTTGTATTTAATTAGCGTTCCTTCATCAGTCGTGTTGAAAAGAGGAATCTTACTGTCGAGTTGTACAGTTACGTATGAAAGAAACGCACGGAAACGTAGCTTTTATCATGAAAATGTAATGGTATAACTAATTAATTTTGTAGAGCAGGGAGACAAATTGCATTAGGTTTATGACTGCTTCGAACGATGCGCTTCTGTAATTAAGATAATTTTTTACGAGCGTGAAAAGGACTGTTCCGTCCCTTGGCGCTTGTCATGAAAGAATTCTACGAGGTGAATATATTTCGTAGTCTCGTCATGAACGGAAGTTTTGCGGCGTCGCGTCGAGAGAATCACATCGCGCGACCATTTCCATTTTCCATCTACGTGAAACGTCAGGACACGTCCGTTCCTTGCGAGACGTAATAGATACGGCGGTTATGCGATATCGTTGAACTACGGGATATAGCGGAATCGGATTTACTGGACATGTTCAGCGAGCCGTAAAATCGGATCGTATATTAGAAAATTTTTCGTGAATGTACATTGCGATCTCGGACTTTTTTCGAACATCTATAATGTGTCTCATCGAAAAAGAAAACTTATAAAAACGATAGAACGTCTCGAGACTGACAAGTAGATTAAAACGAATCATGATATTGCTAGTACCGTCTCCAAGAAAATCAACAGAGAGATTTTTCGAGTAGCACCGAAAAGTTGCACCGCATTCGAACTCTTTGAGGATGAGACTCGAACGAATCGGGGCAACGGGACGCGTCGCGAATCTGTTGCAAACAAGCAATTGGAATGGAAAAGTTAGGTAGACGAGATTTCTGGTTTAACTTGAGTACGAATCGAGACTCTTTCTCCGGCTGATAGTCGACTGACGTTTCTGATCCTTGAGATGCAAAATTAAAAGACATTTTAACTCACGCGTACTCGTATTTGAAATGAATAAAAGATAGAGTCTCTCTCTCCCTCTCTTTCTTTCTCTCTCTCTCTATATATATATATATGTATATGTATATACATATCCTAAAATACTTATTCTTTAAAATAATCTCTCTTGAAAAATGTAAAAAATATTACAAGAGTATATTAAAACGTATTCTATTTTTTTTTCCTAACGATCACAGAAAATTAATAACTTATTTATATTTATACACAAAGTGTCTCAAAATAGAGGATAATAAAACTGCAGTATAAAAGTTCATAAAAAGTTAAATAATAAAAGCGCATGTTATTTTTTAAAACAAAGTAGTTTTTAAGTTTAAAACTAAAATATAACCAATTCTAAATCCGTTAATTAAAAAGTCATCCATCTCTGTATGTCGTGCAATAGTATTAAATATCAAATACTTCGCGATCACCGACACTAAGTAAAACGTGATATTTTGATTTTTTTACCAACGTTTAGAATTGATTATACTGTAAATCTTTATACTAAAAACCTATTTTTTCAAATGGCACGCATTTTTATATTTACTTTTTTACACAAATTTTCATATTACAACCTTATTACTCGAATTTCGGAATATTTTTTCGGAATATCTATACATAAGTACTCATTCCCTTTTATTTTGAAGTTAATTTCAATTAATCGAATGGATGCTTGATTGACTGTATGAGAACATTCTTTCGCAGAGGTGCGAAAGCAAACAATCAAAATGGTATGGTAGCTTAAATGTTTCCAACTGCTGAAAGCACCAAGCGAGAGGTGAATACGGGCTGAATCAGATCAAAGGATAAAGTCGTCTTGTTTCCATTGTCATCCAACACTTTGATCTCACGTATACGCGATACGTTACTCCTCAACGAGGGACAATGGTATAAAGTTTCCAGTCGTTCTCAATCGCTGCGAGTTTTGAAACGTTGTAATAGGATTCCTCGTCGCGACTCGCGTAACATAAAGGATTTATACAGATACTCACCTGACGTGGAAACAGGGATGAAAAGCAGCTGGATTATCCTGCGCGGAGAAGTTCGGCAAAGTACCATGAAGTAGAGCGAGCCGTACCACAAGAAGTATGCTAAACTGCAAACATTAAATGGTCGATAAATTTTCATATTGTTATAGAGACACATTTTTCTTTCGAATATAATACTTATGTGAAAACATTCAAATACTTTGTAACAAATGTGGATTTAAAAGCTGATTGTTTGAATTAGTACTCATATTAATATTCAAATTAATTGTTTAAATTTAAATATTCAATAAACTTGATTCCTTGATATTTTTAGTACTAATAACTAGGAAGAATTTAAAAAGTTAAATTTAGAAAGTCCTAGATATATATATAACCTCAACAGTGAATTCATAGTATGAATATCAAATGTGACGTTAAGATTTATATTCATAGTCCGTTTTTATTTTAAGAAAGATTTTAAGATGTTAATGTTCTGTGATTGACTCGTGACATTTGACGAAGCGATCTTAAATATAAGACTATATGTAAAATACAAATACCTAAATGAAATGTCCTTTATTTGGAAAGTACGCTTGTATATTGCGTGCAAATTTATTAAATTTAAAACACTTGCAACTCTTATTCTTTATATTTGCATTTTATCATAATTGAATCATAAAATGTTTGGAAAATACACTTGTATTGCGTGCGAATTTATTAAATTCAAAACTCGCAATTCTTATTCTTTATATTTACATTTTATCATAATTGGACCATAAAACGTTATATTTATATAACAAAAAGTGAAATAAAACAAAGTAATTAAACTATACTTTCAAACAGTCTCTCATATAATTTATTCAGTTCATTGATTCACTGCACGACGACGGTAGAGGCGTAAATACAGAAAGGTATAAACCATTATAATGCAGTGAAATGAATCAAAGTAGAGTTAATGTTCCAAAAGTGAACAGCAAAGGCACAATTGTGCATTCGTATGCCGCGTCCACGTGATACAATTTTCTCTTCATGTTAATTATTCATCATCTGTAAGATACGTGGCAAGAAAGCTAGTAATACATCTCGCAATAATGTTACCAGTCGACGCAACGCACCAGTCACGTTCTACTAAATGGTTTAATTAAGTAACACGATTCGCGGGTCTGAATAGCAAAGAACGAAAGGTAGTTGCTTTGCAGTCTCTCTCTCTCTCTCTCTCTCTCTCTCTCTCTCTTGCGCGCGCGCCAAGACGTCGTCACGTTCACGCAAGGGATGACACGGGACCGTCGTCACATTTCCGTCACGTTCTCCACAGAGCTCGCTAACCCAATAGACGTCCGTACCATCCTCCGATAGACCGCTCTCTATCCCTTATTCCAGAGTTACCGGGGGCGTCGTTGGCCCTCTCACTGTCTCTCCGCCTTTGTACCTACGTCGGGGTCGCTCTCGCTCGCATTCTTGTCGGCGGACAGACACGACGGTGAGTGGTTCTGGAAGGGTTGGAGAGTCGGACAATATCTGCCAATTCGTGGTATTCATATCCTCTAGGATCGAAGTCGACAGACGAGGGTAGCGTCCATCCTAAACGGTCATACGAACACGTCGTAGGTACGTAACGCTGTCATCGAAACGCCTCATTCTGTAGAGACGTTCGACATCAATGCCGGCCTTGTTCTTCGATGGGAAGCTCTTGGAATATTGTATTACGCCACCACGGAGGATCCCGGCTGACCTGCGAAATACGGCGAGCGGAACGGAAATTCAATTCCGATAAATATCCGATCCGCACGAAATGTCGTATCGCATATTGATGCAGCTTTTTATCAACATTGCGAACTTTTAACCATAGATGAATATACAATTGTAAATAATGCTTTACAATGCAATGCCTGACTGCACTAACGATAAGATACAGCAATAAATTAGAAATTATAATACATTCTATAGATTAACATATATTTTATTCTTTTCAAATTAAGATTTTTCTCGCGCCGTGACAATGCATTCTTTTACTTAATATATTCGATTAGATATCGATTAATAATTAAGTAATGATAAAGTGGCTGCAGAAAGCAATCACGATAATGCATTTTTTGCTGGTATATAGTAGCTTCGATCGTAATTTCTCTTTAATTGCAGTATCTTAAGGGAGTGTAAGACACAAGCGAGAGTTAAACGTTAAGTCAATCAGGCAACAGTGAACATAGCAATGTACAATCGGTAAACATCGTATGTATCTCTCTCTCTCTAATGGATTGGCCTATTGATTAGGTTTGTCACATTAGATGTTAGCTGTATAACGCGTCTTTAGCGCTCGTGCCTTCCAATGCAATAACGATGATTTTTAGTGCGATTAATTGCGTTAATAATTTAAAGGCATTTGACGTTAATTCCTTCAAAAATAATTTCAAATTTTTCTCTAAAAATATAAACGTTTACAACATTAATTAATTTCTTTATAATTAATAAGTAATCGTCCTAAATATAAAAAATACGTAACTATACTATACGCTGTCTCATTTATTCAGAATTTATATAGAATGGTTTTAATGAAGTATCTAAAATGTATCTAAAAATTTAAGATACAGATCTGAAAATACACATTTTATTGAAGCACTGAAATATGTAAAATGCTTAAATATTGATGACAATACTGCAAAAAGTTTTTATATTCTAACGACTAGTTTGGGAGTCCTAAGTAAGTATTTCGGTCCAAACAAAATTATTTTTAAATATATATTTTAATTTAAATACAATATATATCGCGTTCTTTCCATGTACTTGTATAATCAACAATGAGAAGTATTATTTTACAAATAAAACATGATGTCTCTATCGCTATTAGTTCAAACAAAGGAATTTACAAATCTGACAAACTATGTTCAACGTTAGCCAAAGTATGGCATTCTATTCTGGAATATTAGCGGACTTTCCCGACGATGAAGATAGAGAAGCATCATTGAGAATGACGTACTTGAGGACGTGTAAGTGCTGCGGGATGGCGGAAACGACGGGGGTGGAAAGAGATCCGGGATATGTAGATAACTGTGTGAGGGTAGGTCGTGTGCAAGCACGCCTCCCTCGTTCAGCGGCATAAATTAGCATAACTCAGAATCGTGTTCGGTTAAAGTACTTTCCATGCGCAACCTTTATTCCTGCATTGGCCCACGTGATAGATCGTGTTCCTGCCTTGACTTAACCACAATACATCTTAAGGGTAAAATACATTATTTAGCAATTCCAATACTGAGGGAAATTATACAATTGAGTTTACTTCCTAATTATACACTACGGAATTTTAATGTGCAACTTGAAACTTCGTTCCTTCTCTCTCAAAAACTGTCTTTTTATGGAAACTTAACTTACGGAAAGATTAATGTGACATATAAAAAAGTACGATTATAGTGAGAATTATTGTCCATTTATACAGGATATCTCAAAACTAATGATAAATATTTTAAAGACAAATTTTTTGTAACATTTTGAGAAAAATTTAATGCGAAATCTAATAAGAAAGACTAAAATATCAAGACTAGGTGCTTTTTCGAACTTTATGTCTAAAATTCGACACCTCCATACTGATCATCCTTGAACGCGCGAAATTCCTGATATTTATAATTTTTAAACTCTTTCCGTTTAAAAATTACCATAGTTTCGACATTTTCGTTATTATTAGACTTTTTGTCTTAATCATGATCAGTTTTGGGACACCCGTAATTGCTAAATATGTATTTGGTAACTAATATACAATGATTGATAATCGGCGTATAGTACAACTATTAATTATTGATTGTGAGATATACTATCCTTGGATCTTTATCGAACGCTTCTCAGTGTTAGTAAGGATGCTTAATACGACGCCGTCTAAATTAATTCGCGACAATAAAGACGATGAGCGTCGGCGTCGTAAGAGCCAGCGTTTCTTGGGTATGAACATCAACGACAGTAAAGCGCCGAGAATTTAATAGCATCTCATAAACTCCGTTTAGGGGTTACACCTGACGGTGTCGTGATCGACCAACATGACCTCAATGGATTCGTACCAAAAATACGAGAAATTCACATCTTCTATCGATGAAATTTACCACTCAACTTGAGACTCCTTTGAAGATTCGATGCACTTCACGCCCGCGTGGATTTTACTAGAAAGAGAGAGCCTTCTTAAAAGCTTTACTATTCGCAAAAACTTTAAATCCTGTTTGAAAATTAAGTTTCAAAGAGGATTCCAAATTAAACGCATAAAACGTTCGATCGAAATTAAACTGTGCAAGTTTTCCGCTTCTTTGAAGTGTATTCAAGTTAAAATGTGATGTTTAACTTTAATGAATCTTAAAAGAAGATAAATTGATCATTTAATTATTGCCGTCACTTAACAAAATTAATTGCAAGAAAGCTGATTATTATCATGGATTCCAATGGTAAGCCCGTGCCCATATTTTTGATTTCCAAGCGTTATACAATACCCATTCATGCGAATCATACATCATTCTGTTGATCTTTTGAAACTGCCGCTATTTCATCCCTCGCTTCGTTTGCCGCACAGTTTGTCTTGTGTTGCATAGCAGTTCGGGGAATGTTATTTATTTTCGGCGACCGTAAAGGGAAATTCTCTACGTCGAGTGTATATATGGTAACGATCGTTAAATTTGCTTAAAGCACGAGTTGCTGTAAACATCGGTGTCTGACTATAGTCAGGCGATAAAAACGAAAGATATCGGTCGTTAAGAATTAATGCCAGCACGGAATAGAGAGAGCGAAAGAGAGAGAGAGAGATGATCCGCGCTAATTCCGTGGATTATAGAAGAGTGACGATCATGTTTTCTTAACACGTAGAAAAATCCCCTTCAGGTATTCACGCCGAGTACTACCAGATACATTACAACAGTGTGTGAATACACATTTGCAAATAATTCACTTCATCAAGATTTTCATCATCATCTTCTTCTTGATATTTTTAATAAATTTTCTGAATAAAGAGCAATCAAATAAATCAATATTTATATACAATACAATACGCTTCTCTCTCATTTGTTGTGAAGGCTTGATGTGAAGTTGCTTGATTTTTCTGTTAATCCAGTTACTCATAAGTTGAAAGTGTACAGACCTAAATAGATAAATATAGTCATGGACATCCCTGCAATTCCCCGGATACCAAAAGTGCAGACATTGTCGTTAATACAATAATAGGAAAGCTAGTTGCTCTTGCCACTCGTCTGAAAATCCTGTGGGACTTCCATGTACGACCGAATGTGCATGGTGCGTTGAGGTGATTCCAATCCTCTTTGACCATTACTCACATATCTACATTTCACATCATTATACGTAGAGTCATTCTTTCTTCTCAATCTTTTAGGATTTAATATGATTGATTGCTTTTAACAACCAATATTAGGATGACAGTGATGCATCGGAAATATCCTGAACCCGTTTTGAGACATAAGATTTTATCACGATATATTTAGACTTTCATAAATCAGATATAATCATAGTATGCCAATTACCGTACATTTACATTATAAATGTATAAAATTATCTTATAACTTACCGAAATGAGTAACGCTGCAGCACGTTTGGAAAAATATCTAGAATCGTCGTTCCACTTGGCTTCGAAAATAGACCTGTAAAATACATGTACCGAATAATGTAATGGCTTTTTTTCGTATTGCAGATTATATTATACGTCTGCCGCTATGAATACAAAAAGTACCGAACACTGCACCAGTATACTATCACTATGATTAATAGTGCACCTAGTCAATGTTTGAAAAGAGTTTGTATTCCGACACGGAACCTTAACGTGCCGAAATATTTTGGCCGCATTTTCTATCGTCACGAGAAGCACATTTACCGCTTTGAGACATGCGACATAGAATTCGTGGTGATTTTATTGTCGTGGCACGTACATGATTTCCGACGGGAAACGAATAAATTTCGTGTGGCTTTTTCGCCTAACACCTAATTTTTCAAACGCGACATAAAATATCTCAGATTAATCCTATTGACTGTGAGGTATTATAAGTAACTGAACTCGAGACAGCTATATCAGTTTAAAGTTTACCTCAAAGACATCAAATCTTACATTTCGCCAGAACGTACACCACGCTCCAATAGCACTTAAACACTTACCTCTTGATTGAATGCCAGGAACGACAGAGATCGTAAAGAAGGTTTAGTGCCAGAACAGTAACGCCAGTTTCCTTCGCCAACATCGATAGAGCACCCAAGCAAACGCTGGACCATACATAAGCCGTCTGCTGGCTATAAAAAAAAGTAAATATTTGGAAATTACATAAAAAATATTATACAATCTTAAATTGGATTTTGTCTCTCACGTACTTAGAATACATAAATCGATTGCAGTGATTTAAGTCATCGAATATATCACAGACTTTAAAGTATTACTACCTTCATTCATATATTATACAAAAATTGTAGACTTGAGATAATCGGTAAATACAGCTAAAAATTTATATAATTTAAGTACACGGTGTCTTATAATTATGACTAAAATGTCCTGCAATTTTTTTATTAATTATTAAAAGATGTTATTTATAACGCAGGTTATATTATAATAAATAATATACTTAGAATTTGAAATATTTTTATATAAACAAATCCAAAAAATCAATATCTTCTTCTTGACTCCCAAATTCCAAACGAATCCGATAAATATTTTCCCTATATAGGAGGCTAATGAGAGTGCCACGTTGCTGTTGGTACGTCAAACAATTTCCTTGGATATATTAAATCCTTTATTCAAAATCACATATAGTACGTTTCGACTCTTTTTTGAGTCATCTTCAGCTACATAATAACACCCAAATTGGATAACCGAATAAGTCACATCGAATTGGTAGATTTGATGTTCTTAATCTCTGTGAAATACAAGCTGATATTTTAATATGTTCTTATTTATAATAAAAATTCATGTGACTCACCAAACGATATCCAACCAGGAAAATACAAAACTTAAAATTAAAATATTTTTATATATTTTTATATAAAATTTTATTTAAAAAAGCAGACAAAAAAAGAATTAATATGAATATATGTAGAATAACCAAAACGTCTGTATAAGAGAGAAATAATACTTTAATAATACAACCATATTTTTGCTTATACAGATATATTACATGATATATTTCCAATATATTTTTCTGTTTTCAGATCGAATAGAAACGTCGGTATCGGGAAACAATTCTCACCAAGAACATTGATCCAAAGACATGTAGGATTTATTCGTTCACGTCGGTCGGCATCTACATCAATCTACGTTGAATGACAGATCAGTTCCAAGATGTCGTTCGGAATTTTAGGAACAACGAGACCAATGTGAGACTTGTCCGCCAAGACGAGACCTTTCTCGAAAACTCGCTCATAAAAACGAGGTAAAATGGAAGTGTTTCTTACAATTTACATCAAGCTTCTTAAGTAAGATTAATAGTAACTCGCCGCAGTAATGGCAAAGTGCGAATGAGAATACACCCACTCTATAGAGAAGTAAAGCGGTCAAGATTGAAGAGAACGATAAGAGTCTTGATAAGCCAAATGTATAATTGGAATTAATCATCGGTGGACTTAACTGTCGAAGGATTTAAATGCGATGCGTAAATGATTGAGAAATTGAATTGAAGACGGAAGAACTAAGAGACACCAGTCAGGTAAAAAGAAGGAAGATAGATAAGCATAAAGCGGGGCGATGAAGCAAAGGTGGAAGGAAACGAAGAAGAAAGAGTACTCAAAGGCAGCCAAGAGTAATCAATTTCCTAGGTTCGAAGACAAGCATCTTACCCTTCCGCCATTGGCCGCCCGGCGCTAGCCCTACAGACGGAGTTTTACCTTCTTGTCTTCTGCAAACGCTCTTTTATGTTGGAATACGACCTCTACGAAAGCTTTTTACGCTCTTACAATCAAGTCCGCCTCTACAGATTTTTCGTTATATCAGGCTCTCTCTCTCTCTCTCTCTCTCTCTCTCTCTCTCTCTCTCTCTCTCTCTCTTTCTCTATAGTTTATTAATGAAATTTACTTAAAGTTTACAATTTAGCTTCTTTATGATTAATTAAATTTACGTTCAGAAATAGCGACGTATATCTGCCGTAAAGTCGTAAAATGAATATTACGAGAATAATGTCTCTTTAGAAACATAATTGAAATTGTTTTGTGCGTTGAGTCATTCTTCTTAGCTCTTATGCTGAAGATCGATCATGAATAACCCGGGGCACATTTACGATCCCTGCACGTAACTGTAATAGTAGTTTGTAGAGTAAATTAGTTTAGTTCATAATTTTCGGGTTCCATGTACATGAGAACGAATGGGTCTCTGTTTTGGCGTCAGGCTGGCGTCGTCGCGACGTTAAGTGTCGCCCAACATTCTTGACGTATGTGTAGTCCCTAAGTTCCTCCAATTTACAGGAGGGTATATCAACTATACTCCAACTTTTAGATAATATATACATATATAAGCGTAATGTAGGGCGAATGCGAAATTTTTTCTACTTAGCTAAATTATTTTCTGCGTAACTTTATATTTGTTGTATATAATATCTTAAGGATAAGGAAATATTTAAATATAATAGAACAAATTTAATATAAACCATCTGTATGTCCATATACATTAATCTTAAAGAAGATTAAATGTCTGGAGTTTCAGTAAGACGAAAAGGATTAAGTTATTAAAGTATATACTTACCCATGATAGGCAAGAAAAGACAGCAAAAAGAAGATACACGCTAGAACATCCGCTCTGCCTACGATGCCAGTCACCTGCAACATAAAACGATATAAAACAACATTACAAGAAGATAATACACGTTGCCGCATAAATAAGCGCAAAATACAAATATGTTTAGCTTTCACGCGTATATTTATTGTATATATTTATATCGTTAAAAACTGAAGTGTTCACTTTAGCCTGGTTTCAAAAATTCTCTTCACTCAACAAGTTGCGGTATATAAAGCAATTCTTCGTCTGAATCGGTTTTTGTTTTAGAAGCGAGAAGAGAATAATAGTAGAAGTGCAATAGCCGCAGGACTACGTGTAGATCTCGGAAAATAGGAAACGACAGCCTGATATTGGATTTAGCGGTGTAACACGAGAAGGCTGATCCGAAAGATGTGTGAAGAAAGCAAACCAAAGATCTCCTTCGTGACAAACGAGATGATGGACAAGACGAGCGAGTACGTGAAAGTGTAAAAGAGAAAAGGAAGTGGGCGGGGCTAAGATTGTCCAAGTTATCGACAGCCCAGCACGAGTGAATAACCGAGATTCTCAAGGATCAACTCCAGCCAGGGAAGCCGACCTGCTACCGGAAGCTGGATTTACCCGTCGTACTCATCTCTCTTCCTTCCTTCCTTCCGCTCTGCTGGGCTAGAGTGTACCAGGTGTACCTTTAAAATTTACGAACCCCCGTCTATCATGGTGAGACGACCGACCTCCCACCTCTTAACGAATTAATTCCACGAAATCGCAGGGATACGATCTGCAAGGTGAACAGAAATTGCAGAGCAAGAATAGCGAGATATCAGTGAATTTCTGACATAAAGTTCGTTCTAAAAGGAATATATTAAAATCCGTTCGTTAAGCCGATTACATACAACGTCTAACGTATTATACGTTATTAAGTTAATTAATCTAGACTTGTGATACGTGAAAGAGCTGACTGTCTTGAATTTATGATCAATTGTAAATTAAAATATATCATTCATTTTATTTAAGTTCGATATAAATACATATTTGAAATAACTCGCGTGATAATATAGCGTAAAGGTAAATGGCTTATATTAACTGTCAAATGAATTGTTCATGTCTTATCTAGCAATATATTGTTCTCCAATGTGCTTGACAAATAATTCAAAGATGAAACAAAAACCATTACCGACGTTAACATTATCATTGAATTGAGAACTGTAATTACAGATACGAGAGACATTGATGAATATACGTTTTCAGCGATGCGAGAGACAGAGAGAGAGAGAGAGAGAGAGAGAGAGAGAGAGAGAGAGAGAGAGAGAGAGAGACAGAACGGTGATGCAATTAATCATTCAATTATAACAAAACAGTACCAGGGAGGAATAACAACTAGCATTTATCTTCCAAATTTGGCGTGAATTGTATGCAAATACGAAATATATGAAATACGAGCAAAATATACGAGATATGTACTTCCGATGCTTTGCATAAAAATGACAGTACTAAAATATTAACAGCGCACGATTACATATAAAATGTCTTCTCAAAAATCACATCGTATTGTTTTATACAGTACAACATTAATCGAATACTTAAACGAACATCAACATTCAAACAAAGCCCGCGAAAGATAAACATTGAGTTGACATTTCATTACAATCTCTTTTTTTTTTTTTTGTCATATCGCTGTACATGCTCTTGCAGCAAGTGGACCCGGAGGAAATCTTGCTCGAGGAAACAATACTCCGTCAACGTCAAGGAGAATGAAAACCGAGTCCGAAGCAGGATCTGCTAGAAGCGAGGAGCCACAACTGAAGGATCTGCTTAAGATAACAGAGGTTACGATGACCACTTTGCGATAGATTCCTTCACACGCCTCTTCGGCTGTCAGATTTATGGCGAGGAATAATGGTCAATTTGTGAAAAAAAGAAAAATGACCGATGGGGCATTTGTCCTAACTACGAATGATGGGCCATTGAGAGATAAAAAAAGCAAACGTGGGCGAAGGGTAAATGAATGATAAAATCGTTTATTATGCTTCTATGATCGTAGAGTCCGTTTGTTTCAATCCACTTTACATCAATCCTTTTCACATTCCATCAATTTTCCGAAAGCTCAACAGACATATGCCATTTTTCATTCTTAGATGAAGGTACAAACGCTATTACTAAAATATACGTGTACGAGTATATTTAACGTAGAAATGATGATCTATTACGGAAACGCGTCCCACCGTTACACAGTTAGGGAATCGAGGGATTTACGACGCAAATAGATATGAGATAGAGAATGTTGATGCGTTTGTTCGACTCGATACTAGTTTGCTCCAGTTTATACTTAGCTGAACTCCATTAGCATCTCACTCATTCTGAACTTCTAATTGATTATATGATGTATACTATACTTCCTTGAAAGTTCGCTCGTTATTTCCAGCTCGGAATCTTAATCTTCTTTAAATTCTTTTTCTTATATTATTATATTCCTTCTATTTCTCAAGATACGAACTATTATTCAGTATTGACAATTACTGGCATTGGAATATCTATGCATGCTTATACTGAACAAATGAGTGAAGAAAAGGTCATTATTAATTTAAACCGCTATATGCGAATGAATCATATATAATAAATACCAATGTAATTGTGATATCACTATTATATTTCAATTTTAGTTTATAATTGCATTTCAAATAAGCGGCGCGCAGTTTTGTATAACAAAAAAGGATATTTAGAATTTACATATAAAAATTATTAATTTAAACCTTTAGATCAAGACTGATTTGACCATTTCCTTACTTATTTGATTTATTCACATAGCTGTCTAGATTAACCAATTGTTTATACAAAAAGTTATAAACTTTTATACGATGTTATTGAATTTAATTTGTTACTTAACTCTTAACTTGTTATCAATGTTGTTTCCCGAAGATGTACGCGAAACGTAAAGTCTATTAGTCATTTTATTATAAATTTCATATTCATGCATAGTTTACAAGTGTTTTGTACGAGTAATACAATATTCTGACAAGTATTATTGTAGCATTTGTACTCGATTCCACTTTTGTTTAACAAATTGAGCACGTCTACGCTTGGGTAATACTAATATTTCCCACAATTAATTAATATCATCATTCAACGCGGTAAACCGCAGGCAACGTAGCAAGGGAGGAGAAAAGTAGTGATGTGTATCAACGATGACGCGTAACACCGTGCACCACGCTTCAAATTTCCAGCAATGCACGAATTCCCCTTGTGTGGGTTAACGTCACAATCAATTGTACATTAACGAAAGATTATTCTGTGATAGAGCATGTAATGAGTATGACTGTTTTAATTAGCTGAATTCGTGAATGTACCGCGGACTAGTGAAACAAGCAAGCAAATCAAACCATTATTTTAATATTACGTCCCATTGTTCCGTACGATTCAATTAACTGGAGTCCATATAACATACTAGCCACGTAACACTCGTTAAATTGCCCGCGTCTGCATTTGGCGAACGCGAAGATGAAGATGCAGCTGCGTCTCCTTTCTATTAATATTTCTGATCTAGCAATATATATTCATTCTGATCGTTATATAAAATTAAGCATTACCGTACAGCGCCACAAAGTAAAACGCTCGGTTCAATCCATGATCCGCCGTGTGGATCTCTTGTGAAGGAAACGTTCTCGAGCCATAACGATCGCGCAACTTCATGTTTAATTTGACCTGAAACCGCGAGCTCTGCGGGTAAAGCCATCCTACCGAATGTCCTCTTCTCCCCATACGCCACCCCTTCCGCGCTCGCAAAATTCATCCCTTCCGCGGAACTGACGCAGACCGGGGGGTCGGCGGGTCTCTTTCGCTGGCAATATACGCCGATACGGCAACGACGTCGTAACCACGAAACGACAGCTCGGTCACTCGGCTCTCGTGCTGTAACTGAAGCGCTTCTCGCGCAGGGAAACATTGCCGTGAAGTATAACGACGTCCAAGAGAGAACGTCCTGTTTAAAACGTATACGGTAGCGTGATTACCTTACGCCATAACAACGAGTCAACTGCAATAAACATCCTTGTAAAATAGATCACGTAGATAATAGCGAGACTAAATAAAAATATTTCGTTTACGAGATCAATCGTCTGTGGACGGACCGACGTTGATATGCCTGAAATTGAAATGCAAGAAACCGCGAGATATTACGCACGTAGAGAGAACAAAATTGAATCGTAGAGTTTCACGTTAAATTATTATTTCTTGCGAAATATGGGTATAATCAAGATACGTCATACATACATCATGTTGCACTTTGATATTTTATCCACGTTGCACTTATAATGAATACATTTTTTGTATTCTAAGAAAGAATAATTTTTCTCTGTGAATTTATATGTCTGCGTAACAGTAATATATACGCCTGTATTATAATGTCGTCATATTTTTATATAATCTCATAATATAACAAGAATGTACAGTTTCGGTATATTCCGAATGCGTTCTGGAGAACGCGATTATATTCGTGCAGTATAAGCACGTACGAGACACCGACAGTCTCTTGGCCTCTTTAATATTATAGGAGGCTTTAATAAAGCCCCAGCTTCTTACAGACTTGCTAGCCCCATTCTCTCCTCCGTCACGACGACGACATTGTTAAACCCCTCTGAACTTGCCCTACAAAAGACTAACGAAGTGGGAGAATGCCGAAATAGTAATGAGAGATTCAGGTAATATCGCTGCAATAATTCATAATATTATAAACGATTTATAATATTAACGTATCAATTCATTTATTATTACATTACGATTCGAAACACGGCGGTGCTCTGCATTTTTAGTTCCATTTTTACTTTCAGAAACGCTATTCTCCGAACGATATTCTGACAACCTTGTTAACTTCACCTGTATCCCATGTCAGCTGTTGGCAGCACGAATAGGTAACGGAGTGAAACTAGCGAAAGAAAAGAGGCAAACATCCGACTTCTTATTCTTTTTTTATTTGCGAGTGAATGTTCTTTTTTAAAGCAGTGATATAATTATGACTTTTTCACCCAAAATTTAATAAAACAAATATATAAATACGATTCACGGATCGATTTTTACCATGAACGTGAATAATTGTGTAATGATTTTAAATGTCAATTAATAGTCTAAATAACATTAAATCTCATAGGATCGTTCATGTCAGAACGTAACCAATAAGAAATAATGCCTTTAACGATCTAGTTGGATCTTAGATGCTTGCTATATATAATTCCGTGTGAATTTATGTACTACGTACGTAGTTCTTCGAACTGCGCACCGAAATTTTTCAAAACCGAAAAATTGTTTCGGTGCGCAGTTTAAAGAACTGTATACGTGGTTCCGTGTGAATTGATCATATATGTTATAAATTCACACGGAATTATACAAGCATCTAAAATCCAATTAAAGACATTAAATTCTTGTCGATAAATGTTTATACTATTATAAAAGGAAAATGAAATACGTATTTTATGTAAAGATTGATATCTACGCTTGATGTAATCATCTTGCGAAATCGTCGATTTCAATTAATCTTTCACCTGATTTGACATTTCCGGAGTTCTATCCTTCCGCATCAAGGATCTAATAATCGTTGATGTCGCGCTGAAGATTTCTCTAGTTACGACTGTCGGCGGAGGGTCATTTTCCCGCTCGTTCACTAACCCACCGTCGTCAAACAGCAAGCTGCAACTGGTTCACCCTTAAGAAGTTCTCCCCCCCTTTCCTTCTGAGCAACGGCAATATCCTTTAATGAAACGTCTAACCGCTCGTACGGAACACTGGGGATGATCGTCGTTGCGGCCACTATCAAAAGTATTTTCTCTATTTGTCCTCAATTACCGTCAGCCTGTGGTTCTCCTTGAGTTGAGTCCGGGAGCGGAGGTCGCTATAGGAAGTTACCAGAGCAACTTTTGTGGAATGGAACTTCAATTGGCCGCACGTGTCTCTATCCACGCTCTAAAGCCAAATAAGGGGCACGTTCGCCTTGTTTTATGATTCTATTCAGGGGAAAATGACAGTTTGCGTATCTACATTACATCTATGACGTATTCATAACGTATGTATATGTACGTCGCAAATGTATCGCTGCGATTAAGCAATCATTTTTTATTATTCCTTCAGATGTGAATTTTAATCAGCTCTCATGTGAATATGCAGTAAGGCAGACATGAAATATGTATCGTGACAAATTAAAACATTTATATTAAAAAAAAAAAATTGCTTTTAAGATGTTCTAGAAAACGCTCGTGTGTGAGGATTTCTACGATCTTGTTTGCAGAACACTTGTGAAAGTTCAGCTTCGCTCTCAAAGGACGTATATCTATAAAGATGCATATGTAGATAGCATATACATCGGGTATACGCTCAACGGAGAGTTTCCTGCGCGTCATGAAAAAGGGAACTGACAGCGCGGAACAAAGACATGAAAATGTAAGCGCGTAACGCAAAAATGAAAGAAGAAAATTAAACTGCAGTACATTACCCCATTTTAATATACCTATTTTAACAGATTACGAAACATTGCACACTGAAATAAGGACTGGTTCAATTTCTCCCTCAATTTAACCCGTTACATCCGGGCGAGCTCGAAGACGTGCTTCTTACATGGTCGCTCCGCTTTCGCGTCAGCTTGCGCGGAATTTTTTAAATCGTTGCTCTTGCGACTTCCCATTCAAGTAGATTCCGACTCTTTAAAACGGGGCATGTGTTTCCGAGATTGCGAACGAAGGAGAACGGCGAATAGTACCTCGCTAATATACACAGAAATGCTGGAACTGCGTTCCGAATGTTCTAAAATATTTCTCACATAGAAAATGATAAATTACAACGTTGAGACTCCGGTCTCGCTGTTCGTTTCTCCGCACGTTGGCGGTTCGAGTCGACGTAATCCGCACTAGTGATCATCTTCCATAGCGGCGCAAATTCGAGTTTCGACCGTAACGGACGATCTATCTCGTCCGGAAGTAAGGATCCGTCGTCGTATCACGCGGCAGCTGAGAACAAGACCGGCGCGGCGGCGTGGAGAGAATTAAAGGATGGGAGGGAGAGAGAGGATAGGGCGAATACGCTCGAATTCTAAGCGTTATGAATCGTGCAATCAAGGAACTTGGAACTCTCGGCCCCAGACTTCAACCAGCTGATACCTTTCTATTTCCGGCTGTTTCCAAAAGGGACGGCGTAATGTGAGACACCAGTGCGCCAGCGATACCCTCTTGTATCCGAACCGAGAAAACGAGAAGAATGGTAAGACACACAAATGCGTATACCTTATACGTATAACGAAGCCGTTTTGAAACTTAATTGTTCGCATCAATAAAGCGCAGACAACAAAGCGTGAATCTTTTCGCTTAATAAACTATTCTGTCTCATTTTATTATTTCAAATCCCGAATGTATGTTGTATATGGAACTGTGCACCTTTGCATGCGGCCCTCGAACTACGATCGTAGACAAATGTTTCTGCTCGCGTCACCAAGTTACGGATATTTTCTGAACATCGACTACTCGACGAAACTCCTTTGGGAACGGAGCGACACGTTTCCTGTAACGTTTCGACGTCAGCTCAAAGAGGGAGGAACACCGCTGGAAACGGGGAGAGAAAAGTTTCGTCCGCGTGAAACGAGGTTACCTCTTCTACTTTGAATCGACGTCCCACGAATCGTGCGCGGAATTACGCTGCTGGTAGTCGCGAATACCATCGCCATGAATATTTCACTGCGGGATTTCGCAAACGCACGCGCGGCCAAGAAGGAAACTAGTGAGGCAGAATCTTGCCAATAATGTGTAAGTGCTTTTAGATAAATTGCGTTTATACCACACGTTAAAGCAACAAGAATGTAGGACTTGCATTGACGTCAGTACATTTACATCAAGTTCCTTCATTAAGCTTTGGAATACAAAGTACACACGAACTACCTATATTTGCAAACGGACTAGTCTGAAGCGTACGAGAAGAACGTCTTGAAGCGAAAAATATCAAAGGCTTGACGGAGAACGAACAGCGACATCTCGCAGGCAGTAGTAAAACGCTTGTGCCGTAGCGAAAATATTCTGTTGAGTATAACTCCCGTTTCCTCGACGAATTAAATTTTTCATTGCAAACTTCTACCGCTGTGAAAATTCAACTGCATCGTCTCGGCGCGACAGCGCTTCCGTTTCTAACGACCGCGCTGGGCTCCGCTCGGAAAATCCGCCAAGCTCACAGGAGCCACGATATTTTTTTCATGCCCAAAGGCGAAGAAGGCGACCGACATTCTTTTTGTCTTCGTGCAGAACGGACGGCCGTGGGATTCGACGTGTAAACGATATCACCCTGCCTGTCCATTGTGCCCGGCCGATAATTCTTTCCGCCTCGTCGCCGAGAAGCCGAGAAACTTTCGGCTTCCGCACCGTGCTCTTTCCTCCATAAATCAGAGATAAATCACTTTTAAACTCGCGCTGTTAACTCCAGGTCGTCGCCGACTTGGCCGACCGACGCCCGCGGATTCCCTCGGGTGAGAACGTCGAAATCGATGGTCCATGAGATAATGAATATGTCTCCTGGAATCTTTTTGATTTCCGCGAAAGAATGAAGCGTACTTAATTAACAGACTCGAACGTGCAGCGGGACAATTATTCTGCTCTTGAAATTTTTATATTACAGTACTCCCTTTCATCATTAATCTCGTTAGGACTTTTATTGGATATGAATAATAGTCTATACGCGTATAATGTATAATATTATAGGCAATAATGTTTTCTTTAACAGTATATTATATAATTTAATTGTTTACCGCAATAACTTCTATCGATTTCTTCATTATGTTGTTTATTGCATATTTAATTTTTTATTAACCTTAATCAGTATTCGAGAATCTAATTTGGATCCGAGCATCTTCAATTACGTTATACAAAATTGTTTATAACAAATGTTTCTTATAATCTTATATAATTTTAAGTTACGTACTTATTTTTCAAATTTTGATCTTCTAAACTAAAATATCTTTCGATTACGAAAAACATTAATTTAAGTTACACTAGATCTAAAATCAGTTTAAAAAAACAGATACTAATTAGAATTAATTATTTAAACGTTTCGCCGAATTTATGCGATTTAATTTATTATAATAATATGAATTGTGTGTGACATAATTTTATAATTAAATTACAATTAAATAGGACTTTCAGACCTTTGATAAAAATTTACCGCGCGCGAATATAATTCGATAAATTTTTTAATGTATATTTAAAAAATCATTGTCGGGGGTAATACTTATACGTAAAGATGTTTTTACTAAAACTAATAATCTATCAACAAGTCTCAACAAGATCTTAGAGCCTGTTCAATGATGTTGTAATTTTTATGACCGGTCCTGATACTGTCGACCATCACGCAACGCTGGCTAGTGGTATGGTTGATGGTTATACTTTCGATAAATTGCAATTCCTTTCAATACAGTGACTGACTTCGCTTTAAGCCACGGAGAAATAAAACTGTACGTTCACGAAAACATTCTCTTACTTCAGATTCCAGTTTCTTTCTGCATTGCTCCAACATATTCCGGATATAACATTATCATTATATTCGCTTTTCTATTTCTTCGTACTTGAAATATATTTATACCAAAAGAAAGTGTGGAATTTTAAGATATTAAAATATTTTTTTCTTGCCTCTCTATTTTTGAAATACTTAAAAATGTTTTAGTTTTGAACCTTTTTAATAAACAAAAAACACTAGAAGGCTGGGTTATTTCACCTTCCGGTAA
The DNA here is from genome assembly GCF_001594065.2 of Cyphomyrmex costatus. NCBI lineage: Eukaryota > Metazoa > Arthropoda > Insecta > Hymenoptera > Formicidae > Cyphomyrmex > Cyphomyrmex costatus. Next base: position 114,024 of record NW_017275163.1, read on the forward strand.
ACTTCAACTCATCTTCTTACTCCTTTTATACTCGTATACGCTTTTACTCTTTTACTCCTTTATTTATTCAATAGATAAATCACATAGTTAATCTGAATGAAACAACCGATCCTAAATCGTTTAAAATTGAAATATCTGTTATTATTAAAAGTTTGTTTTGCAAAGATGCTTTAAACAAACATTTTAAACACTGTACTTTTACGGTGTATATTGGTATTGTATCAGCAAATATATGCATACAAATAGATATATCATACATATAATAATAAACAAAAATGAAATTAATATGATAAATAATAATATACGTAATTATATTTTGATATCTATAATAATATCAACTTTATACATATACACATAGATTCATAGATATGTATACCAATGTACATTATCATACATATAACGTATCAATCAATTTCTGACGATCGATTGTCGAGAGGATGTATAATCTATATAGAAGCGTTGCTAATTCCAAAGTACTGGTCATTGGTAATCCATAGGGACTCGTGAATTACTTTGTTAATCTAGACCAACCGGTTGAGCTTCCCTTAATTTAGTAACCAGACTATTATATGTATTAAGTACAATTATCCCAGAATATACACTAGTATGAGTTTGCCATACCGCATAATACCTATCCATAGTGTAGTGAATGACTGGCACAATTTCCGGGATTTGTGTAATTTTCAGTGGTTACGCCAAGTGATTCATCAGGAAGAGCAGGAGTAAAATGTACAAATTTTCGGAGCTATAACAATGGCAAGCGTGTCATCCTTAATGCATCCATCCGTTTTCAGCTTCATGATAAATTTTCAATTTTAAAATCATAAAATTTTCAACAACATATTCTCAACGTGAGGAAATTTTATTATTTCCGCTGTGTGCATAAAAGCAGAAATTTAAAAGGTATCTCCGCTCAGTATCGATCTTTCGAAAGCAGTGGAAATTCTAAAAATAAGGTGCTAACAACGCAACGTTTGCGATTTTACAAATGATTTAACCGCAACACAATACTTAGGTGCACAAGCTTCGCTGCTATGCACACATGAAGGGAGAACAAAAAAGAAACAAGACTGCAATTTATTACGAGGTCTCGTGCGCATCTTGCCAAATTTATTTTTATTTTTTCGCAGGCGAGTATAGTGTCTTTGGACAATCTTGTTGAATTTTCGAAATACAAGGATTGTTGCGCACGGAGAAATGCTTCCGCTTTCGCATCGGGAAAATCGCATCCCATGCTGCGGAGGCACCTACGATTTTACGAATGATTTAACGGGAATGTATCGCCTGCTCTCCGTGCCTCTCTCCCCCCCTCCTTCCATACTTTCTAACAATATCTAGAAAACATTCCGGTATGCACGTTGATGCTCTTTAGTTTCTTTGAATGAAAAGAGAAGGCATTCGAGACACATCTCGCTCGATCTGTCTTCCCTCTTTATTCCCACACTTTCTTTCCTCTCTTCTGCGAATGTTTCGAGGTAGCGGCTTCTCTTCCGTGCATCGTGAAACGGAACACGTATTTTGTTTTAGCCCACTCGTTTGCTTTCGACAATACACGCGCACAGCAGTAGATCCACGTTCCTCCTTTTCAATTCAAGAGACGCTTTGAGTAAAAATAACACTACTAAACAATTTTCAAAGGTTTCCATACCGAACGAAAACCCAGGTCTAAAACAAGCTGTTTACAAACATACGCTTTTCTGCAAGAGTATTGGCCATTTACCTGTCTCACGATGAGTTTGTATATATGTATTTTACATTATTTTATATTACTTATCAATAAAACTATATACGAAATGTATGTAGTCCATATTCCGTTTATAAAACTCAATTTCAAGCATCCTTCGGAAAACGAGTATCGCACCGTAAATAGTTGAGTTCCGTTATCGCTGTAAATCGCCTCTAGCAATATTCCACCGTGTATGAGATAAATAAAGTAAATACTCGAGAGTATAAACATTCACACTAACTAATTAATCTTATTATCATGGGACGCAGAGTTAACGAATTAACGTGCCCTTTTGAGTTTTCGTGCGCGATTCAAGCTATGTAGATGATGAAATTAAATTTGGCGAATAAAGTGGAAAGCAATATACTATTACGATTACTTTGTTTTTGTGTGTAAATTTTAATTTTTATATTATACGCGGTATAATAAATGCGCAAAGATAGATAAAAAGAAGAAAAAAAGAGAAAATGCGATGAATGAAGAAATTATTATACTACAAACAACGGTATATAAAGCGATTATTTGTAATAGCGAAGGTTGTTAGTCTTAGTAGGTTCTTTCAAACGTCATTTTCCTAATGTACACTTTCCCTTATGAAAATCGTTTTGTTACGCTCACTTAATGGCGAGGTGAAATTGAGCGACTTTCATGTTCCATTGTATGAAAGCGAGCGCGCTTTAATCCGATAAAATAGCTGTAATTTCGAAGAATTGTTCTTCTTCTTTGCAAGCTTTATACGTACGCGAAGAACAAAAGGTGTGTGAGTAAGATGATAAAGTAATATTCAACGGAATCACTTAGTGGACTGAATACATTTTCCGATCCGAATAGATGGACGGTGATTTTATAAAATGGCCGATGTACCTTCGTGATATTGTGCGATCTAAATGTTCCAATTCTAATCTAGACTACTTTTGTCGTTCGCCTACGGCATTTGTCTTATCCGATAACGCGAGTACCATCGATAAATGTATCGCTAAAAATCGATGCATCCAATTTCGTGTGCAAATCAGAATATCGAGCGACTTATAGCCAGAAGCGATGCGAGACGGTCGTGAGCATGAAGAGATAGCATGATACGCGAATTGTAAGATCTTATCGAATAAAACTTAAGTGTTTTCTATGCAATATTGAAACGAATGAATGAAGATAAGATAAAAGTGTCTTAAAGTATTCATAAGCTCCTGAAGAAAGGATGACTTTTATCCCGACACTTTATCCTACTAGATATTTTATAGAAATATATAGTAACGCTATAAGAGTATAGTTCATATTATTTAATTCGTAAAAAAAATTTTATCGAAATAAGATTTTTAACAGCATTTTTCATCGCTTCATTTATAGGATTATGTGAAAGTAAAACCAGTAAAGTTTGGTAAATATTTAGTTAGGCCGAAGGACGGCTGTGAGCTAAATCCTACTGAAGGTCACTCAGGGGTCGTGACCTTGACAACGTATGTCATCGGAAAGTGGTCCGTTATACTAAATATTTACTCGAGATTTTTAAGATTTAAACGTTTTTAAAAACGGAAAAAAAAAGATTACTTGCAGCAACAAAGATTTGTGTGTGCGGTAGTTAAATTCCAGTCGTAGCATATGGATATCTAAAACTTTAGCAATGTGATCCATTTTATTTAGTTGTAAACATTGAGGTAAGAGTGACAAAAATTTAGCTACCGCAGACGCTACATGGAATGGCTATAATACAACGCGCTGCAACAATTAGCACATTAATTGTACAGGAGACACCATAAATTTTGGTAATTTCGATAACATTTTAAGTGCCATTGCAAATTCGAATGTTCGTGGACGGAGTGTTCTCCAAAGTTAAAATTGTTTACATGACAGCTACTTTAATTTGCACTACCATTTATTAGGTCTGCCTGGTAGAAATAAATAAATAAATCTCTGAAATTGCTAAAGTGTTTATCAATTGATCCACTTTTAGTATAATCATACTGAAAGTGAGTCAATTGATAAACATTGATAAATTTCGAACGCCCGCTCGGACATCAAGCGCCTGCGTCTATGACGCACGTCTCGCCACAAAGATGCGCGTCAGGACGAACGAACGGGTCGTCTAATTTGCGGACCAATCGAAAAGAGATACGTATGCACAGTTAAAGTCGGCAACACTCAAAAATATATGATTAGACAACACCCGAACCGAAACGCGTCCGCCGCGGTCGAGTGGCTCCCCGAATTGCCACGATTACACGACACGTTTGCACACGCTTCAATCACTTTCGACTGTTTTCATCGAGAGGCAAAAACAATCGGAAAACAAAACAAACAGCGTCTACAATATTCATATTGCTGCGCGCTGCGGGACTACCTATTTGCGCGTTCTCCGAATTCATAATGAATGTTGCCCGAATGCTCTGCTTCGGTTGCATTAATTACAATTGTTAGCTGTGATAACAAATCTTCAGTTTGTAATCGATATGGTCACAGCAGACAAGTATGTTTTGCTAAGAAATCCATATAATAGCAACAATAATAAATTCTTTTGCTACAGCAGCAAATACAGTTTCAGCAAATCATGATTAGCTGTAGCGCTGAAAACTTTTTTTTTTCCGTGAATCGTGTTCAATTCACGTACCATCCTTTCTGACAATAGCATGTCCAGCCAACCAAAGGCAAACGGGAATTGAGTATTTTGTACGGATTTAAACAAAATAGGAGATTGTAACAAACAGTCTTTGAGTTAGATGTGCAATGGATGCAATTTGAGCAAAACTATGATTATCTTTGATGTGTTATTGCAATGTAAATGTTCTTTAGTTTGTAAAAGCCAGTTCAATTAATATCTGACACATGATCTTGTTACACACATCCCGAGTATCCATCAACAACATACTCGTATTATCTTCAGAAAAGCCAACATGCATATTATACTTGAACATATCGCAGAAAATATTTTTAAACGCAGCTACAAAGCGATCTGTTTCTGTACAATAAAAAACATTTTATATTTGTGTTGAAATCCTTGTTAAAATGTTTGTATTCTATTCTATTTTTATTATATTCGCGTGTTAATTTAACATAATGTGTTATTTAAATATTATGTGTAAAATTATTATTTTATATAATATTTTATAGAGTTAAAACAACATAATTTATTAGTAATAACATAATAAAAATAATATCTTTTAAAACATAAATTCTAAGTTAAGTGAATAAAATATGTGTTAATTTAATTTATATTACATATAAATATTAATTTTACTTAAAAAAATATGCTTTCATAAGCTTATAAATTGTGTCAGTTTAACAATTTTATATTATTTTTTAATATTTGTGTTACAACATATTTTTCTTATGTTAAATTAACATGAAGTTTTGAGTAGATACATGAAATGAGTTAAATTAAACACAAACTTTTCAATTGTGTATAAATTTTTAATAAATCGAAAAAAAAAACATTTTCTCTTTCCTTAAACATTATTTCTCTCAAACTTTTATACACTTAAAAAAGTGTTTAATTTTAAAATATTTTATTCTTATTTCGATTTTTTTGAACACTTGAAGATTTTAATTTTAAACATTTTTAAGGGTTCAAAAAATGGAGACAAAAATAAAAAATCTTAATATCTTAAAATTAAACACTTCTTTTTTGAGTATACACGAAACAAATAATTAGCTTTCTCAAGAATCACTCGTTATTATACTAATAAGCAATTTTATGTATAATACATAAAAAGATCAACTCATTAAATGACTGATGCAAATACCCGATAGACTGCCAATTAATTAGTCGTATGAGCACAAGTAGAATGCGGCCCATATAATGAACAGCAACACAAGCATGGTAATTGATCGATCGTAGAGATTTCCGTGTTTGGTGACCGAACGACGTAGTCCAGAATGATAGTTGGCGATCTCTCTTCACTCGATATAACCCTTCTTCTTCTATCCTCGCAAACGCGTCCTTTGTTCGGGCTAGTTTACATCGGACCAAAAGCCAAAGCTTCAATGGCATTGTACTTAATTAGTGAGAAATTCCTTTCAGCAGCTCAGCGAAAGACTTAATTCACGAACTAACAGTGCTTTCATCGATTGATTATTTCAACAAATAGAATCAAACTGTTAACTTATTTGACTGACAGAAAATCAGCGATTGCCGTCAAAACAAAGATGTGATAACAGATTGTATTATATGGCGAAACAAGAGCCAATAAATCAGAGGTTAAAACTATAGCGAATTATTTAGTATCATGTTTCCCGAATGAGGTGAAAGATTTCCGATCCTCGTGTAAATTTGATACCACACACGACATGGTATAATTTACTAATATCGAGCTAATAAACGTTTCGTGACAGAAGTGTATAAACCCAAAAAGCATGAGAACTTTTAATGATATCGTGTGAAAAATTTTGTGCCAATTCTATGTGACGTGATAGAGGCAAAATAATGACTAACTGATGTAAAAATATTTTAACATTTAATATGAATATAAAAATAGTTTGCATCAGTGGATCGTTAACATTTCGAAATCAGTTGAAATATATATGTGCCGCGGCATATGACGCTCTTGCTATTGTTTCCAAATGGGAAATCTGGGAATGGCACTGATTATTCTCGGTCAGAATCAGATGTTTACGAAATCTGATTCTGCAGTCAGATTCTATCTGACGCAACAATTAAAAACGATAAAAATGTTACATGCAGTAGTAATGTAGGAAAAAGTGACGCTGCATGAGAGATGTGATTGTGGGATATTTTACAGCTCCGTGCAAAAATAATCACGGATGGTAGAGTATTTGATCTGAGTACACATTATTATATATCTGACTTGGCCGTCCGCGTACGACATGAACATGATATCACAATAGTGACACTGGCAACGAGGGTTGGCCGCGCACGCAACGAGTAATACATGCAATACCGCACGCACGTGATGTAACAGGATGCAGTGCGTGACCGGCAAGCAGGTCGAGCTTGTAATGGGCAGACCGGGACTTGCGAACCAGTGTCGTGTGCCGCCAGTAATTCCGCTCAAAAGGCACGATTCCGTACTAATAACGCGGAATTCGCCTTTATCTGAATATCTATACAATCTATTTCCTATACATTCTTCTTATGATTGCTTATTCATAATTACAAAAAATTATTGATCATGCTGTATTACTTCCGTGATTCGTTAAATCGCGAATAAATTTGAGTTCTGTATACTTAATATCAATTTGAAAAATAAAAACCATGTACACTACGTGACTACACTCTAAATCTTGTGTGAAAATGAAATTTTACTCCTTAAGAGTGGTACTTGCACCAGTCCAGCACTTTTCACTCTTAGAAAATGAAGTATCACTTCAAGTAAGAGTCAATTTTTAATTTCTGTAGAAAGTGAATAATTTCATTCTCTAAAAAAAAAGTAAATATAAGTTTAGTCCCTTTCATTCTTGACGAAATTAAACCCATTCGATTGTGTTATTGCACAAAATGAATCTGACAAAAAAAGCGTCGCTCTGCTTCGCGAAGCGAAATATTAATCGGCAAAGTTGACCTTTTGGGAAATTCACTTGAAGAAATGAAGTGAAATTTATTTTTACTGAACTGGCGCAACTATTACTTTTCTTGAAGTGAAATTTCACTCCTAAAAAGGAAGATATTAAGTTAGGACTGTTTTTCGACTAAAATAAAAAAGTTTCAAGATGTACAAATTATAATATATATCAATTGATACATCATAAATTAAAATTCAATTTAAGCAGAGTTGAATGATATATCGCTTATCTCGGGAAAACATCGGAAACTGGTAGAAATCCTTATCAAAAACAATATTCTTCTTTCGCGGCATTACAGTTTACGGTAAACCAAAATCTACCTTTCATTAGATTTCCATAACAATGGATTTTTTGTAGAATTAGGTGGTTAGCCTAATGTCCAACCTCTTACCTGAGGTCGATACATCTATCCACTGATACATGGGACCTACCAGTTTAACGCTAAATCCGAACGGGACGCTATCAAAAACAATAAAATTAACAATTGTTAAATAAGATATCATATATTATTATTTTTTTTTTTTCGCGAATTAAGCAACAAAAACTGTATTACACACGGAATACAAAAAAAAGCAATGGGAGTCAACGCAGTTATTAGTACGATTATCAAATATTTATTCTAAAAAATAACTCGCAATGTTACATAAAGATGGGATGCGCAAATGTGATTAATTTTGTCAATTCTTCAAACGTTTCAACTTAACTTTTAGTCATCTTTAATGAATTATCTAATGATCTTAACGAATCTCGATGTACAGTATCAGCGTTTCAAGTGGTGTATAAATTTTCTAAAAACTGTATTGTTATTATTTAAACATGATAACTTGATAAGCATGTTTTTTATTCAAATTCAAAACTAGAATTCGAAACCAAGCGATTATTTTGCATTGGACTCTTTGTCGTTTGTCAATCGCTTGAAAATATACATTTTCTTTTAAATTATATGTATTTAAACAATAACAATATTTCTTGTTTCATTCTCGGAATATTTTAACATCTCAGTTAATAATTTTTTATTAATAAATGTGACAATATATTAGCTTCACGGACTTTTTATCATGATTCCTTTCATGTTCCTGATATTTTCCTAAGATTAAGTGATACATTTGACTTTTTTGCTTAAGTCCTGTAATATGATACATAATTTGTACATCTTAGTTAGAACTTTTTCATTTTAGTTGAGAAACAGTACTAACTTGACATCCTCCTTTACATTTTTAAATAATTATATTGAAAAAATAGATCTATTTTCTATAATTAAACATAATTTTTGGAACTTCAAGTGAAATAGAAAGTAAAATATAAAAGATATATGTTTTTATATTTGGCGAAAGCGAGAAAAAATGACTAGTGCAATTTAATGTAGGAATAAAGAACTTGAAATCGATATATAAATATCGACAGCTATATGATCTTTCAGTGATTGTCTGCAGAATATAGGGAGAGTTTCTCTCCATTTATGTAAACTTCAACGTTCAACGAACGCATTATAATCACCGACGTATTGTTCCATGCCGTTTCTCAACTTCCTAATCTAACGCTCTATAAACTTCCATTTCCATACATAATAACATAATTTGTGCAATAACGGCGGACAAAGCTTTATAGTTATATGCTTAAGTAAAGCGGGTTAAGTAGGGTAATATTATTAACGACGAAGTTTATCATTTTCTCTGATGCCGTGCAGAAATACTTGATGGAACTCTAATACTATTTCTCCAATTTATATATAGTTCTAAAGAAAATTTAAGATTTTTACGTAAAGTAACGCGCGCACTAATTATTTCTCTTATGACTGATAAGCGTCAACGTTGATTACGTATACAATTAAGGGTTACCAACCGTACTCTTTCTTAAAAGAGTACATGTACTTTTCTTTCAAGATCGAAAAACAGCGTCCTCTTATTTTTCACTTATTGTACTTTTTCTCGAAAAATGAGACAAAATTTTAAAAAATAATAGTTAATATTTAAATTTAATATTTTACAAAAAAAGTTTTGCTTGACTTGTACTAAAGAGAAAGGTTAGACAAGGATGAACAATTAACTTTGATTATTCATCCTTGTCTTATGCATGTAATAGCATAAAAAAGAACAAAAACGTGGACATTTCTTTACGAAGTTTGATACATGAAAAAGACCGGGTTGTCCACTCTCATAAGATTTCTCTTTGTTTGTACTAAGGCTGTGTGTTCGCTTTGGAGCAATATGTAATATATAAATGTTTATTTATATATTATATAAAGATTTTGTTAGAGATTTAATTATATACATATTAATTTAAAAAAAACTTAAAGTTGCAATATACATTGCATACATGAATTAATTTTATTTTTTCAGTTCTATTGACAGGAAATGCTGAAACCGCCGTATTATCGATAAAATTATTATACCGATAATTTTTGACGTTTTCGTTCCTATCCAATTTCTTCGTAAGTTTCACAAAATAAAAATTCCTTTTCCACGATTAAAATATACATGCCAATGTACTTGTCCTTGGTGTATTTCGTGATCAAAGCTGGAAAACATAAAAAATTACGGATTTCGTTATCCATTTTTACCTTCAACATTGATCGCCATAGTGAGATAAAAATAAATAAAAATATCTGTAACTTTTTTATTTTTTACAGCTTTGGACACGATATACACCAAGGGCACATACATTAGAATATATATTTTAATCGTGGAATAGGAATTTTTATTTTGTGAAACTATTACGAAGAAATTGGATAAGAACAAAACCGTCAAAAACGGTGATTTTATCCGTAATACAGGCTCCAGCATCCCTACTTAACAAAAAATCTGGTTAGAAAGTAAAGTTTTAATAAAATTTAAGTAAATATATTTATTTGTAACTTTGAATAAAAGTTGTCAATAAAAATTACATCTTAGAAATATTATTTTATTGAATATCGGATTTTAAAACAGAAAACCTCTTTTTTACATTTTTATCTTATCTTTCTTTAGAAAATGTATGCTTTTTGCCAATCGATGTGCTCTTTTTGTGCAACCAACTAACCTAACCTAACCGAGAGTTGGTAACCCTAATTACAACAAAACAAGTCCATCTTGTTTCGTTGTAGCAACAATCAACCCCCTTCCCTCTCTCACCCCGCGCTCCCTCCCTCCCTCCCTCTCCCTCTTTCATCCTCTCTTCAGCAACATGAACGAACACTTCAAATTCTGTCCGTCACGATCATAGCCATAATAAGATTAGGCTAATTACGTTTATGCACTTAGGAAAAGCGGATCAGCCAGACTCTATTCGCGTACGCAGAATCGAGCGGTTACGTGGCGAGTGGACTCTACTAATCTTGTTGTTTTGTTTGGTTTAGGATGAATTTGTCATTGTGCTGTGAATCGTGCAACGCGTAAGTACATGTTCGCGAATATGCTATTGCATATTAGCTAACGGTAAACAAACAAAATTATAGAACAGCGAATGGCTAAAGCGTCGACTAAAGCGTTTGTGGATAACAATCCTACTTCGCTCAAAAGATTTATATTTGGCAAAATGCTTTCATTTTTTCTTAGGACACCTTGACAGTTATCACTTACCGCTTCCGTGTGTACAGGATGTGCGGCGAATAGCAACCCAGCGAGCGCTGCGAATCCCGGCCGAAGTGCAGCTACCACGAGACTCACTCTGGTGACTAAGATGCACGCAGCAGCGTGTAAGGCGACATTCGTGACGTGATACCACATGGGACTCAATCCCGCCATCAAATAGTTCAACCTAAAATTAATTGAAATGGAATCTGAATTAAATATGATATCGATAAGGCACAGTGATACCGGATCTATTTAAAAATATCCGGATCAGAGTGTAGCAAAAATTTTGCAGTAAAAATTTTAGATAAATTAAGACTACAAATGAAATCACAGATCAGATCACAGATAACAGATAATAATTCCGTTAATTTAGTAAGTTAAAGTATGAAAGAGAAGTGTAACATCGGATTTATTCCATAAATAACGGAATTATTTAAAAGCCGTTGATATAACATTTAAAGAATGATTGACATTTTTATTGAAAATACATGTATCTACAAAAATAATTCATACGATACGTTTTTGCAGAATGAAATAGACTAAATCATTAAACTGTTCACGGAAAGAACGATTTTGATAAAGTCTCCAAAAAAAGCTAGGGGCAGATCTGAAAATAATCTTCTTGAACTATTAAAATAATTAGAAGAAATCCAAATGTGTGGACAATTCTGTAAAACATTTTTATACTTTAGTAATTATAGTTTGAACGTCTTAATTTATGTCTATAATTTTGATAATCCAACAAAATTATTTTCTGATGCGTATCTAGCTAAGTTTGTTGATATTTCAGCAAAAACCATTCTTTTTGTGTATATTATCAATTCGTGTGCATCTTACAAGACAATGTCACCCATTAACAAAGCAAAAATTAAAACGCCCATGTTTTACAAAGCGTTTCTGCATCAAAGGACCGTTCTGCATCTACACAAAATCATCCTTACTTGAGAAAGAGAACAAATTTCATTGTTGTCGGATACAAAGAAACGTTGGAAGATGAATTCTGTCATCTTTTTGTTTATAAGCACAACGGATTTCAAACGCGAACGTGACGTAGTTTCCACGAAAATCCGCTTAAGTCGGCCGAAGTAATCGGATTTTAGAGAACCATTCCGACCGTTCCCTTTTCGCCGCAACTAACCGAAGGACGCCGTTTTCTTTGAGTAGATTAAAGTAACTGATGTTATACTCGTTAGTTAGCAAAAAGTGATATCGACTTTTGATAAGTACGTGCGTGTGAGAAACGAGAGATATCCTATCGAGTCGTTCCATCGAATGGTTTCATTAATTGCTGAGAAATTATTCGCCATTGCGAGACAGTAGACGAGACTGAAAAAATAGGACGGCGTGAAGAATATAGAAAAGTATGGATCGTGGCGACATCGAGATGAAAACAAACACCGTAGTTGCTGACGCAGTCGAGCTATAATTTTGGAAGCCTGCCGGCGGCATAAGTTCGATGCCCTCGGAGGACCTGCGCTTGGCTCGTTTCCAGGTGTCAAGGATCATAGGTTGTCGGAGGCGTATCCTGTCTCTACCTTGGCTCTAGATCAAGCAAAAAGCGCGCATACGTCGATCGCAGGATAGAAGTCGCAGATCTCATGGCGAAGCTATTATTACAAGTTAGACTGTATATTTATTTTTATTATACAAAGGTATATGTATAGCAAATTAAAACGACCGACAGTGCGAACTTATTTAAAATGAAATGATCAACTTCGTAAAAGTTTTATTTTAATGGCAATGCTCAAGTTTCGCTTAAAAGTCAACATACGGACCGCACTTCCGCATTTATATCTACTTACTAACAAAGTTTATTGTTTCTCTGCTGCATCCATGGTTTGCAAGTTTCTGATATACGCAACGGCTCGAAATACACAGTATGAGGGCTGTATACTTAGGAGCTTCTTGTTTGTTCTAACCGGTTTCTCCAAGCATAACGGCGTGCGCCTGCATTCCTGTTTCATGGAATGAAGTACATCGTATTGCAGCGTCGATATTACGTTATCACACTCGCGATGTTAAATAGACATTGATATAGTTTCGCTATCAATTAGGCGATTAAATAAACAAAAGCAACTACATCGGTAATATTTCTTCGATCTGTGTAACGTAAACTGACATTATTTGATAAACAACAGGTAAACATATTTTAACAGCTGGTATCTGTCTTTGATCCGAAAAACACAGAGATTAATCGCCGTGCATTACAAACGTCTCTATTTCCAGCCTCATTCTTCTTCGCTCTTTGCGCATAATCATTTATATTTTTCCTCTGAAGAATTCTGTAACGCAATTTGTCTTCGTTGGCGCAACTTTCTACGTGAATTTCTCCTCTCATATCTTTTATTCATGTCATCATTGAAGCTCTCTCAGACATACACAGAAAAAAGGTCTGCAAATAATTACAGACTCTCTTTATTTATATACAAACAATGAAAATTATTATTTGATTTTAAAATATCTTATGTTATGCACAATAAGATATGTATGTGTATATTCTAGTGACCAACCGTTCCAAATTGGGAGAGACAATTCCAAATTTTAACTCTGTCTCTCTTTACAACGTGTCCCAAATTTTGTCCCAAATTAAGACCGTAATCACAAATTGTCTCTCTTTTTAAGAGGTCCCAAATGCAATTGTGGCGTTGCAAGCGTCAATTGAACTGCCATCTAATAAGTGTATCTGCTATCACTGTAATTGCGATTCGAGAGCGCGTTTTTAGCGCTAATCAGCGCTAATACGCGTTCTATCTTCATTGGACATAGGAAAGTATTGTTTTTCTTTAATTACTCACATATAGACTCCTGAAAGAATACAATTATTAATAAAAACATTAGAATCTATCTAATGCTCAAGTGTGAAAATTAATTTTAACTTAACGTGCGAAGAATTTTACGATTTCTTATTAAAAAATTCAAAAATTATTCGTAAAATACATAGCGTACAAAAATATAATTTTAAAACACATAAAACGTATATACATATTTGTGATTCATAACTTAATTTTGGTTGTGACTTATATGATGCTATTAATTAAGTGTTATTAGTTTATTTACCAATGTAATAATATAATGTTCATATTTCATTAACAAGTCTCAAAAAGTGTTTATCTATCAAAATTTGATTATGATTAATATTAATTTTTTTCTATGTCCCCCTTTCGCTTCTCTAGGTGTTGGTCACTAGAGTATATATCTGCATCGGTTATGTAGTTTAACTACACACATACACAAAAATACTCACATATACATACACAAAACTATTATAGATAACAAAATTGTATAAAACTTTTGTCAATACGTTTTTTGTTTTTAATTATTGATTTAAAAATAATAGTAGACTGTCAAAATTTTTTCTAATCAGACACAACTAAGGAAAATTGTAGTTGAATTAAAAAAGTTTTCACTTATGAAAAAATAGGCAGACAGTTTTTCTTCGTGGTGAGAAATTTATTTATATGTGTGACTTTTATATTATAATTATGCTTTTAATCAATTTACTCTTGAGCGTTTAATCCGCTTTATTCTACATCCCATTGAAAAGATACAACAAACAGCTTTTGAAACTGCAGCTTTCGTAGTTTCTGTATCATACTGTATCCTTTCAATCATCCAATTCATATTATTATCATATATTATTATTGCGGATATTATATGATAATAATAGTAATAATAATTAATATGCAATTTGATATTCTTGAATTGCATTAGATATGCATCGAGTCTAAATTTTTATGTTATTCTTCTAATGCTTGTTAAAAATGCGAAAAATAACATAATGTACATAAGAAAAACACTACAAATTTATTCAAAAAATACGTATTATATTCAAAAGATAAAAGAAAAAATTATTCTCTATCTAAAATTTTATAATTGAATTGAATTGTAAGTGTGAAGGAGGGGCGCGCGCGCGCGCGTGTGTGTATATATATATATACATACATTTGCATTTTCAAGCTGGAATAACACTGGCGATACACCATCAAAAGTTTCAAAACAGAAGCATAGTATGACGAAGTAGAACAGTTGCTCGTATCAGACCGCAGCGGGACCTGATACTAACTGTCTGACCGCAGGTACGCTCTTACTACTGGCTAACCACGACCGGTTCTATTACGACTGTTTGACCGCACCGGCCCGTAACTACTGGCCAGCCGCAGAGCGCGATCAATACTTATCCCCGCCGTTCTATCATTATCACTTTTGCGTTTGTATCTTGGAACGAAACGAACAGCTCTCGCGCCAATTAAATGAAGGGCTTTAATCATGGGAAGATCTCTGAAATCGGACACTTTTCCTGAAATAATGCACATCCAAGCCTGTGGAGACATCATCGTGCATATAGACTTTAGTTACACGAGTCGCGCAGCGAAGATCAGCATCCTAAGAAGAAAATCTTGGCGAAGTTCTGGCACGTAATTAACTAATGAAATTTTGCTCGTCGCTGTAAAGATGAATCGCCCTACCAAGCTTTTCGAGGAAACCTTGGGCCTCAAAGGAGTTCCCTAAAGACGTCGCAAAAAGTTGAAAGATCGGACTCTTCGTAACGAGGTATTAAAATCTTGAACGTTGTCGTTAAAGCACGCTGGCTTAGTTTACCTCCCACTACATCGCCGTAAAGACCAACCGTTTCATCTTTTCGTCTCGTTAGTATCCTCTTCCACTTTTATGGAAGAGAGGTACACTGGTACACAGAAGCTGCCAGTACTCGTATATCACGAAAAGTTATATCGTTATTAAATCTTTACACAGAAATACGTCAGCCGTTTAACAAAGACTAAAAGACGAAAGTTCATCAATTGGCAGCTGTGATTATTTTTATACAGAATAAAATATATTTTATTCAATATTCCTTTTTCGCTCTTTTCAAAATAGAAAATTCCTTTAACCTTTTATGGAATGTCGAGGTAATGCATGAGGAAACATTTCCGCGCGATATTCTCTGACAGTCACGCACGTATTTCGAGTCTCGTTTCCTTTTCGACGGCAATATTGGGTTCTAACTTTGAGGGGACTATCGTTTGCAGCCACAAGACAAAGGCACGATGATAGAGCATCGTAGAAACGCCATTCGAGCTCAATCGTGCGCGGAATATAGCAGCCAAGATACCGATTTCGACTCTCCAGTGCTGCTTCAGTGATTTAAGGGATTGGCTAACCCATACTTCCAGTCACGTTCCTCCCAGAAAAGTGTCCAACGAAATAAATCACGAGCACGTCGAGACTTCGATCTTTGTTGTGCGCGCGCGAAGAAATTCGGACACGTTAAGAGAAGCACCGATCGATATATCCACGAGATATTGCCCACTCTCTAAGACTTATTTATGTTCGAGGAATATACGTTTATGTGTTTTTTGCAATGTTTGTAAGCGTTCTATTGGATGGTTTTATAAGTTCCTGAAGTCAAGTTTAAATGACATTGAAACACAAACGTATAATAAAGTAAATATGATAATGAAATCGGCCGATGACGGTCAAGCAGGATTTTGGTTGCTAAATGTAATGTGTGAATTTTATTTACCACGTATGTAGTCCTCAATCGCGTGCTGAAATTTTTCCAGACTTACAACGCAACTCTAATCAACTACCGTAGTAATATCACTTTTTAGTTAAATTGACACAAGCAATCTAACAAATTTTTGATGCTTATATAAAGCCTGGAAAAATTTCAGCATGCGATTGAGGACTACATACGTAGTAAATAAAATTCACACATTACATTTAGCAAAATCCTACTTGACCGTCGTCGGCCGATTTCATTATCATATTTACTTTAGTTTTCAACATCGACGGTCTTACACAAATCTTAGTTTTAGACAAACGTATAATCGTTTGGTCTATTTTTAAATAATGTTATACAGCATGCTTAAACATATATAATAACTTATGATTATTGTTATAAACATATTTTTAAGGTCTGTTTTCTCTGGACTAATGTACACTTCTGGAAATTAAAGTGTGAAATAGATCTGTGTTTGATATTAGTCGAAAGAGCGAGAAAGAGAATTCTAATGCAGTTTAGTGCAGAAATAGAAAACAAACCATCATTCAATACTATATACTTTATTATTTTTATCGCAATAATATCGTTGCTGAAACCGCTAAAATTATTAGAAAGATGATGAAATTACTGTAAGAGTGCACTGTTAAACATTAAAAGGAACAATGGTAACCCAAATATCTTGAATTACATAAATCAAACGTTTTGTTCTTTTTAACTTCTATGTGTGTTCAAATGTATATATCAATCTATTTCTGTGGTTAGTTTTTTTTTTTTTTTTAAGTAAAAAGATTCATATTATAAATTATATAAAATAACTAAAGTACACTAAACTAAATTTAAATAAAATTTAATACATTTTCGTAAGTTAAATCATTTAATTTTATTATTTTAATTAAATTAACAACATATTTTGAGTAGAAACTATGACGATATATGTATAGAAATGATTAAAACTAACTTAAATATAAGTTGACATTATGAATTTACAGTGATTGAACAACATTACAAACATAGAAAAAAAAAAGTTAAAAGATTACAAGTTTGTGTTTCTGCGTCATTTAAACTTGAAGGAACTCATGAAATTACCAAATATATCCACTATTTCATTATTTTTTCTTTTTATCTTATTTTCTAATCAAACATTCAAAGTAGAACCATAACTGTTATGCAAATGTAATGTGGCGATTTAAAATATTATAATCAGAGATTTGCAAGAAACCATCATAAACGATTGATTACCTCATATTTGTTTTCCTTTGACCCTCTGTCTCCTAACCTCTCCACCATATTCATTCCTATACGAACGATCCGCTTACACATAGTCACGAAGTCAGATCTGATAATAGTATAAATTACGACCGCTTATATGCCTTGAGTGGCGCCATATATCAACGGACGAACCTCATTCCTTTTCTAGATTGTATATTGGAAAACATGGTGTGTTCACGTTGAACATGATGAAGGACTTTCTGAGAAAGGCCATGCAGCAGGTACCCAGCTAATATCTTGTAATCATTAAGCTGCACATCCCTTTCCAGATTGCATTTCAAAATTACACTATCGATCCTGACTCTACAAGCTATTTTCTGAACATATATAAAACTTAATTCGCATTTTCACTTACAATTAATTATTATAATCGTATAGATTTCGTATTAAGATTATATTAATATTACTTGCATTTTTTAACAAAATTAAAAAATTCTAAAAAAATTACAAATTAAAAAAAAATTTAGTGACGAATTAAAACCTGAATAAAAAATTATTTTAATATCAAATAAACATTTTTGTAAATAATTAAAATAAAATTAAAAAATTTACAACTTAAATTAAAAATTGTATTATTAAATATAAATAATAATTGCAATATTATTATAAAGTGCTTCATATATAATATTCACTTTTATATGGAAAGCATAAAGTTTCAATTCTAGTAATTTTTGCAGAGATTATATACACCTGAAATACATCCCTAAATTTACGAGAGAAAATAAAACGATATGCTATAACTCTTATGTGTTGGCGCAAAAAAATTTGACTAAAAGAATCCTTTGTGTGTTCACTAAATAACGAGCGTCCAGAAAACAAAAGGCAACAAAAAGTGCCGTTTGAACGACAGTGTGGGTCATTCTAGACAGCAATGGAACAGTTTTAAAGGGCACTTTGGAATTGTGCCACCAATCAATGGTAGCTGATATCGCTAAGCGAAAATCCGACTTACGGGTCGTTCCAAATCCCTTGTATTGGGATCCGCTGGGAAATGGCCAGGGCTGGTTTCATTGCGGCCAAATTAACCCGCCGATCGAGCGTGTCCCCATAGCCAAGGTCGTTAAGGAACAGATTAAGCCGTGTTCAAGCGAAGGGAAAAAGCTCTTCTTGGAAAAAAGCAACAAGATTAAAAAAAAGTCGCGTTATTAAACGGTTTACTATGTTTTTATTTTATCGTAATTTTTTAATCTCTTTGAGAGAAACGACGAGTTAAATTATATTCTATATATAGGAGAGTAAAACAAGGGATGCGATAACTAGAATTCTATGACCAGCTAAATTCAAACGCTCTTCAATTAAACTCAACATGATAATCGGCCGATGGGATAGCATGGCAATTGATGATGTTTCGGCGAAGTAAGCCCCCACTGATTTGTTGTAATCCGATTTGCTCCTAATCCGTCACGAAGGTCGTCCGCGTCATATTGCGTTCAAGGGTTTTAACAGCGCTAACCGCCCGTGTAAAACCATCGTAATCGCAAATGGAAAATTCGATATTGTTATAACTGCACGAAACAAGTGATCGATTGACAATGAGAAATTGATAATTAACGATTGGTCATTTCGTGCGTGTAAGTTTGCAATGAGATAATAAGCAAGTTAGTTGAAATTTTCTAATGAAAAATTAGAGCACGAACTACGAATATGACATTCATAGCCAACGTACCCATAACAACTCGCAAATATCACATGTGTGTTTAAAAATTTTACTCAACTATATAGTCTCTTCATATACGCGAGCTCGTACGCCCTATAACGTTAAAATGGCAAAGCTGTGTCGCGTTACAACGTAATCTTCACGCGCTAATCATTTTTTATCGCAGCCGATAACCAAAACGTTATTCGCGCCTACTACGGGGTGTCATCGTAATTGTCAGGCAGGCCGCGAAACGCGGCAATTAAATTTGTCATTGTCGTTGAGTGCAAACGACATGCATTTGCGGAATCGTTTCCACCTAAGGGTGGAAAGCCAAACCTCCCTCCGTTCAACCCATAAAAATTTCGCTGAAATTCATGAACGATATCGCGTATATACCCTGATGGGCAATCATTGGATCGCAGTCGCCTTTATAGTCGCCTTTAATTGTCGTTCTTTTTATTGCTGATACACAATCAGCTTGATGGAAGCTTCACGACTGGACGATTCGCTTTTTCATGTACAAGTAATGCGAAGGGTGAATACAACGGAGAGAGAAAAAAAAAGCACAGAGAGAGAGAGAGAGAGAGAGAGAGAGAGAGAGAGAGAGAGAGAGAAACATGTAGAAAGACGAGCTGCCACAATTCCGCGCTGCGCGAAGTGCGGCGTCAGATGCGCTCGTCTCGGCCGCGATCGTTACAACCGTACGCTGCAGTGTAAGGAACTACACGGGGCAAGTTCTCGTGCCTTAAGATTAATCGCGTTCCAGGTTTCTCCCTGCCCTGAGCATTAAACACGACGTCTGAACGATCTCGCGTTTTGTGCACTGGCGAATAGGCGGACGGGCATGATGATAACGTACGACGAAACTGCGAGCGAAATTAAGGACCCCGCGCCGTCGCTGTCGCCGTAGTGCCGTAATAGAATCTCGCCGTTTAAATGTGAAGTGGTTGATGCGCGGGTTGTAAAGGAAAAGGAACACGGGGTTTATTATCGATTTGAGTGTAAGTTGATGTGTTTGTACAATGAAAAATAACCGATATTATGCAAATATTCGACGGTAAAGAACAAGTTTTTTTAGAAGGAGCATTTTGTTATATTACATTATTAAAGATTGAAGAAATTGTGAGGCTATAAATGCGAAATATTGGAATACTTTATTAAATAAATATTGACTGATATGTATTGAAATCTAACGCGCAATAATAATTTTTTAATAAAACTGTTATACTTCTCCAGCTTTATTCACTTTCAATCCTTTATGTTTTTAAATCATGCACCGATTACTATTGAATTTTTTCAAGCGTAATTTTATGTCAAAACTGTAAAAATATTAAACTAATACTCAATTTAGTACTATGTGATGTTAATGTAAATATTTTATAAATCTACAAGAAATTTATTCAGATATCAAAAGTTATAATTTTATAAATCTATATATAATAAATTTATTGAGATATTAAAAGTTATAATTTTGCTTCAGTTTTGAGTAAATATTAATAACGATTAAACGTTGAACTTAGGAATAATTATCTGATTTTTTATGTAAATAATCACCTGGGGGGTATTTTTACGCCCCAATTAAAATCACCATTATTAACATATTGTATATTATCGATTATTCATTATTTAAAAATATTATGAATAAAGTTGATCATAATTTTAATCATAATTATTAAAAGAAGTAGAAACTAAATAAATATTAACCAAAAGAAACACTTTAATTAGTTTATTATGATAGTATTTCTAAAAAAAATATTGATTTTAATTAATATAGGTAATGCTCTTTTATTGCGGGTTTCATAAAAATTGCGTATTTAAAGGTTCACAAAAAATAGTTATTAAAAAAAATATTAAACAATATCTATGTAGAACAATATTTTACGACATTCTTTTACCGCTGGGATACATAAATATTATACCTAGTCTTGTTAATTTATGTCACGTTATATTTATGTCACTGAAATGCGTATCAAATCCAATTCATCTATTTGATAAACATACGTCGTTCTTCATTTAATAAATGTCTCCATACTTTATTTTCTCTTCTCTTTTAACGAGAACGCTGACATAAGAAAACATGTATTCCAATCAATAGCTACGTTCAATAGAAAAAGCAGCTTTACGACTGTTGTAAGATTCTTTAATGTGATTGGTTCTTGTCCTTAATTTCTTACTGGATCTAAATATATAAACTAATCGTTTTAAAAAATCTTACAGCTGTTTTTTTCTGCTGAACGTAGCCATTAAGTAGTCAAAAACAAAATACGCGAGATCTTATCTACATAAAGATAAATAATCTCATTTAAAGTCAAACTAAATTTTTCTTTTTAATTGCTTGAAGAACTTGTATATTGCCCCGTTCTATTCGTCACGCTTTGAATAAAATGAGTACTTTTGATTTGAAGTACAACTTTACAACCAAGTCTCGAATCATAAACTTCAAGGATGTAGTACGTCGTACGATATAGTATAAGAATTTATGGATGTATGCATACACGATGCGCATTGAATTTTTTTAGATTTATGGTACCAGGTTTATCGAGTTGAGCTATAACATTACAAATCAGTTATTCTAACCAAACATTGTAATACGCAGTCAATTTTTAATACAAAAGCTGCAGAATTCTATAGTTATTATCTAAAAATATAATAAATATTTACAAAAAGGGGTATGTAGGAACCGTATAGCATATCGTATTTATACAAACTCCCTAGTGTTTGAGAATGTCGCGATAGAGAAAAAGACCAGCAGTTACCATAACTTCGTTGCTTGAGATGTACCTTAGATTTCGCGGTGTGTCATTACACTATTTCGCTTGCGTGTTCCTAAATAGTACCGTACCGAGAAGGAGAATAAGTATATATGATAAGAGCAGAAAAGCAAGGGAGACGACGAAAGCGAAAATTCAACGAGATGTGTACCGCAAAGTGGCTTTTTCAATTGCATGTTAAGATTTTCCTTTTTATCGAGAAAATTGATTCACGCAAGTAGCGTTAATATATCATTTAATTCACATAACGTTCTACATAGTTATACATAGAACATCAAAGTTATGACCGGCGAAAGGCGTCAGGTCGGAAACGTAGAGATTTATATAAATTACTAGCGAACGACTGATGAGTGTTTCTTAGGTGTTCCTTATGATTCTTAACTCGTGGACAATGCAATATATTCTCGGAAACTCGTGGCTGCGCATGCAAGATCGGACGCGTTCGCAAAGCTCAGGGAACTTTATCGTCGTCGAGTAATGGGCGGCTGTTTGCAAGGCGGAGGCGCGTATAAATTGCTTCGCGAGCAGAAACGGAGAAAAAAAGGCACGGGAGCAAAAAGGACAGGTTGAAAGGAAAGAAAAAAAAAGGGAGAGAAAAGAGAGATAGAGCATGGAGGTAACTTCTCTATCCTCCCAGGATATCCAGGGCCATTCAGCGAGCCGAGGAAAGAAAGAGACCTACAATTCCGTGGGAAGAATACCTCTGGGTATTTAAGGGATAAAGTGCCGCACCAAACTAAACGCCTCCGTGCCTCGCGTATACCACCCTCAACCCCTGCATCCCACGCACAATCCTTCGCGGGATCCACGTCTCCCAAGAGAAGGCCAGAAGAGAAGAAAAAGGGAAAAAAAGGGAAAGGGTGGAGGATGAGAAGGGAGAGGAAGGAAATCCATATGAAATAGCCGAGACAGTATCTTCGACCGAATTGAAATACATCTCCGGGTAAGATATAACTAGGCTCACAAGAAGAGTAGACTGCTTCCCGTCTACAGGTAACTCTCTCTTCGTCCCATGAGAAAATAAGCTTCGCTCTGACATTTCTCTGTATTCTATATAAGTTTAGCGTTCAAACGCCCCTATAAATACGGTGGACAATGTTGAGCTTCAGTCAGAATAATGATACGCGCAATCTATGAAAGGATAAATGCGAATTCTTCCTTCCCATAGAAAAATCCCATTGTCATTCGTCATCAACAACAGGCTATCGTAAATCCGTCGAATAACGCGACGAACCGCAATATATCGGCCAGTAAATGTTTCGTATTTTACTGTGCTTACTGTATTTGTGCAACAGTAACGGCTTTGTCGGCGCATCGGATTATTATTGAATTTATTACCGCAGCCGTCCGAGAGTCACAATTGTGTGGCCATATTTAGCTTGATATTACATAGCGATGATCAATGATGATATTTTGCGAGGAGATGCAATATATAAAACTCATAATTGCATATACCTTTCTTCCAAATTATGGCAATATAAAATGTTATCTCTCAAAGCAAAAATATTAAATTATAAATTTTATTATGTAGGAGTATTTAATTCAGAAGAATTTAAAAGATAGATCAACACAAGATAAATTACATTTGAATATTAAAGAATAAAATATGTTAGAGTCAATTAAATTATAATAGAGAAAATAAATTACTAGAATAAAAGAGAAAGAAATTTATTAATTAGTTAATTGTTTTCATTAGAATATCTTACAGCATTTAAAATATGCAGTTTAGTAAAGCTTAACTATTGAAAACACTGTAAATAGCAAATTTACAGTTTAAATAGATGTTCTCTAATAATATTGAAAAATATTCGACAAATCTCTCTCTCTCTCGATTCTAAAGAATAGTTCCCCAGAACCCTAAGAACAAAAACGAGAAAAAAGTCAAATAAAGTTCCTTCATGTTTTTCAGATTCTTAAAACTCTCGTTGGTTTAAAATAGATGCGCTCGGCATAGCATACACATACATTTTAAGATTCCAATTTTTTATTCTAAATCGATCCTCTCTCTCTTATTTTAACTCGTAGTTTCTGTTAAAAACATCCTTTTAAAAACTTATTAGATTATATACGAAAAAATGTATGTTATATGACTCATCTAGTGTTTATACAATAAATGAGTTCACGTAAGAATAAATGACGCAAAGAAAAAATAGATAAATGATAAAAACGAAAGATGTTAAAAATTGAACCACATTGAATTGGATTTAAATTGAATCAAATAGAAAATTATTCTGTGAAACAATCGAGGAATTATTTTTCAGTGAATTTTTGTACTTTCGTAGAGTTTTTAAGTTTAATAAATGAACAGGTCAATATTCGGATCAAACACATTCTCAACTTCCGAACTAGTACACATGCAATAATAGCAATTACATACTACAAAAGAGACAAAAATATATGTGTTTGTTCAGTTTACCTTCAAATTGTAAAGATATCTCTTAAATAATTTAAAAATATTAATGTGTTCTGGAATATGTATATCTCAAATTAAACATAAAGTAAAGAATGAAATTAATTTGCTAGAATTCTTCTAATCTTCTAATTCTTCTAATCTAGTTCAGGTAATTAGTTCTTATAAAATATTTAAAACCACCTTAAATACAATTTTAAGATATCCTAAGATGACAGAGAGTATTTGCATATATATCTTAAGATTGTTTTAAAATAAAAATGGATTATGAATATCAGTCCAATATCTTTTCCAATTATTGTTTATCTTGTTATAAGACCCAAAATCAACACATTCTGTCTCAGTATATATGATACAATTTCTATCATTGTATAGTTTGTTGAAAATTATTTGTATTAAGCTTGCAGAAAGTACTTTACTACTTCTCGTCATTACTTTGAAGCAAATTACGACAGGGAAAGGATAATAGAATTTTACAAATAAAAATAATGTAAAAGGTAAAATATTATTTAATAGAAAAATAAAAGTATTGTATAGTATATAATAAACTATATTTATGTTTTAAAAAACTGTATAGCATATCATATATAGTATATACAGAGTGTTCACAACTGATATAACCAAAAAAGGGGCGATTCTATATAAAAAAAATAAGCGAAAATGTAAAATAAAATCTTTTTATATAACGCGCTTTGTTTTCAAGAAAATCAATTTTAAATATTCCTAAAAAAAATACGGATTTAATTAATAAATTTAAGCATCAGAACAATAGAAAAATTCATAAAGCAGAGTTGTGTAAATCAACCAAATTTTCAACATAATTGGTAAATTAAACGAACTTGTGAAGTTCGATTTCAATTGTGATGTCCGAATATCCATCCGAACGAGACAATGCATAATTTATAATATAAAGTAATAAAATTTATCGTTAATATCATATTTTTATTATGTACTCTCAATTACTCAATACAATAATAAACACAAACATAAGCAAAGATAATAATCTACAATAAGTTGAAAGATGTAATGAATATTTAAAATCGATTTTCTCGAAAACAAAGTCTCACAAACTTCTATTCTACATTTTCGAATTAATTTTTTATATAGAATCACTCCCTTTTCGGTTGCACTACCAGTTCATAAATATCCTGTATTATATTATAGAAAAATATAATAGGTATTATGTAAAAAAAAAAGAATATTATGTTATTCATCAAAGCAATTTTTCAAATAAATGCTAACTCTTTGAGAAAAGTCTATTTCATCGTAAAAACTGAAGCAACTTTGAGGGTGAAAACAATATGGATAATGGCCAAACTCGAGAAACCGTGGTAAGGATGCCACCCCTATTTGAACATATAGAACGGCAATGGTGATCATCAATTTCTTTTAACAATATAGCAAAAACTTCGATAAAATTTATCAAAATTTATTTATCTCCTATAAAAATGATTCCAATATAATTCTTCAAACCCAGCTAGAAATATTTTCTCTTCTTTCGAATAATTTATCACTGGAGATACATTTCCGTATTTCTCAGTTAACATCACTTCCACGTTATGAACCTGAATTGCTTTAATTCATAAAGAATACAAAGAGAAATTGAAAAGACCGATATATGAGGAGCCCGTAACAAGTTAAATCAAAGCTTTACTTTTCCAACGTAACATTGTCATAAAGTGATCTTTGCGGTTTCAAAAATAATAGTGTAAATATAAATGCGTACTCACTTCAAAGTAGTTACTAATTCTCCTGCCTTTGATTTATATATTAATCAAAGATCCATGAGATTGATATTTCTTGTTTAATAAATAGTATGGCAGATTGAAACAATTTTATAAAATTTACAGTCGATAAATAACTAAATGGTTTTTGTGCAATACCTCTCAATTAATTCCACTAACTAACGAAGACATAAAGACATATATTGTTCATGAGCTTATATGACGGTTTTTCTCTCTCTCTCTCTCCTGTTCCTATTGTAAGGACTTTCGTCCAGTTGGACACCTAGAGACGTCCTTATCAAAGCCCTTCACAGTGGAGAGATGAAACAAGGCCACTCTCATTATGCAAGAACGAACGGAGAACTCTCATCTTGAGTACCTCGTATTGTCTCGAAACGGATGTTCTACGAAAATATCAAGAATATTTTTTATACTATACTATTAAAAAGTTGCCAAATATATTATTGTATTATTTGTATTAAACATATCATAAATTAACATCATAATAATCTTGTCATCAGTGTATAACATAATGTATCATAAATTTAAATATCGTAAAAAGGCATTGCCAATTTTTAAAAATATGTAGATACGCTATTATAAAAAAAAACAATTTATTAAAATTATATTTTATGCTAATTGAAATTTTTATTTATCTTTCTTATATTTGAAAAAGTGAAATGAAAAATTTCCCTTAAAAGAATGTGATAAATACACAATGTTCATTTAATGCAACACATAATCGTTGTACATGATTTAATAGGTCTATGAAAAATTACTCATGAATTTACGACGCGTCTAAGTCTATATGCACCATGTATTACTACCTCATGATAAAATACGTTCGTGTAACATCAAGGGCATTCATCGGTCGATTTACGTTCAAAGTAAACTCTGCAATGAAAAATTACCGAATGCAAATAACTGAAGACACATACACCGATTAATCTCAGTTCCACATTTGAAATTAAAAAGAGCAAATAGGTTTTTATTATATAATACCAAAAAAGTACTAATTTTTTTTAATTAGGATAATCGTTATAAATGTATAATTTTCTTTTTTCTCAATAACATTACAATTTTAATAGTCGACAATATTACAGGAAATTATTTATCTGCTTAATTAACTAGAAAACCAAGTAAGGCCAACACTGCGCACTGTTTATTTACTGTTTATTTTTATACTGCTAGAAAATGTGGAATGTGCGTTTTCATATCTTTTAGCAATACACATCCGAATGTCCCATGCAAGTCGTTGCATTTCTCGTTACATTTCGTTCAGCGTGTCAGCTGGGGCTTTTAAGCTCACGGAAATTCGCCACGCGATTCGCTGTCGCGAAAAGCCGCCGTTGCACCGACGGAGGTGCACCGCAATATAGCAAACTTTTTTCTAATACCCCAACTCGTTGCAGCGAGTTTGCACGTAGTAAACCCTCACGACGCCGTCATTACGCCGTGCAGCACGACTAAAACGACGGACACATCGTTCCTACGTGTCTAGGAAGTTTTCGCATCGCCCGACTCGACATCCGTCCGGGCTCACCTCTACTTTCACCACTGCGGGCACGAAATAAGGGAATTTGCCCAGTGCCTTTCACATAAGTGAAGACGTATACCTGACCTGACCGCTGCAGCCGCATAGTATATAGTCTGGCGAAGACGTAATTAGCGATTAAAACTTTCCGCGGTAATTTCTTTCCTCACGGACGGTTGACCGCGTTTCACGGACGAGCTAGCCAGAATTTTCATTTCTACGGCTTCCGATTCATCAGACCCATAGTTTCCCCGAAGATTCTTACTTTTTCTTCCGATTCTTTCCTCTTTTCTCGTCTCTACAGATTATTTATACTTTTTTCTTTACGAAATCGATTGCGCTATAGTTTATTTATTCTTATCTCGCCAGCTCCCTTTGTATGCCGTATTGCTATAGGTATACTTAACAATTTTTAAATATCATTATTTTATGTTCTGCAATTTTATAGAAATTTCACATATAGCACGTTATTTTTAATATAGATTTCTTTATCCGCGAGAAATATAATTTTCTGTTAAAATTATATCTAAATAGACAACAGGATCTGTTTCTAAAATATCCGAGCAATTTATTCATTTCCTTGATAATTTTAGCCTGGAAAATTTAACATGCATCTGTCACATTTAAATATAATCGGCGTTCAAATGTGGATTTGTTAGCTTTACAGTATCGTCTGTCGCGCATAAGAGTTTGTGAATAAAGTTTTTATATTTACATCTCGGCTAGAACAACGCGTTTCCTTTGTAAATTGTCCCTCTAAATGTAATATAACTTACCGCTGCTACATTATTCTGCATCTCGCGTGTACGCAGATTTAATGCATGCATTAAATCTACCTTCACAAAGCAGCGGTAAATATCACTTCCCATACTACACACGCGCTACATTGTTAGCAAACAAAAAACACAGTTATTTCATATAGCTATATATGAATTGCGGGAAGCCGTAGTAATATATTAATTATATTACCGAATCCTCTAATTCATATAATAGTTATTATTGCTTTCAAAAGGACATTAATAGCATTAGAATGCCATTAATCATCGATTCTCTTTATTGCCAGCTCGCGTTAATTAACATGAGGTAATTTTCTCCATATTTACGGTGTTTCATCTAAAATTCAGCAAAATTATTCCAATGTTATATTAATAGTTAATTTATTCCACTCTCTTCCACTATAAATGATTCCATTTGTATATATTATATGTGTATATAATATTCTTATATGTAATATTACCGAAGAATTTTCAGTGCGTGTTGACCGTATCGATCGATTTCATTGTAAGTGCACATCTTGGAAAATAACTTGGAAAAACTTGTGTTCACAACCAGTTTGTCCCGCGAAGATGGATAGCAACGACATTATATTATTTTTCTTAATCGGGGCGACAGCATTGCGCGCTCGAGAAACCGACGAGCGAAAGGAAATTGCAAGCTTTGTTCGTGTCAACGAAGCAACGGGTTGTTCTTAAGAAATGCGTGCGACTCAATTTGCGTTCAACCGCGCGGATTAGCGAGCATTATTATGCGCATCCTGTATTCTTATCGTGAACGATTGCTCTACTTTTTCGCGGCGAACAGTTCTTCCCCAACGCAGGTAATCAGCAGTTCTTTGTGTCGAGTTTATCGTACTTGCGAGGTTTCCGTCTAATTTACGACAATTCCCCTTTTTACGACGTAATCTCTGAGACCAGTTTGCTTCTCGGGTCTCGCTGGATTCGCACTTGCTTGCACGGAGAATCGAGACGTGCTCATCCGGCAAAGGTAACGCGATATGAACTGGGTCACGTCCGTAAATCGATCCTAACCCCCGGCAGACGGATCGCGATCATCTTCCATCTGTGTAGATTGGACGAACAGATAGACTTCCGATGTCAAACGTGTCGACAATCTCGCCAAGTTTGAGGAAGTCTGATATGTTATCGTTACGACTCAATTCCGGTGATATTCCCATAGGAATGACACCGAATTCTCTCGATATTGTTTCACATGATCCTGATTGAGATTTAAGTAGTATACGGGATCCTGATAGACATAACTTCAATAATTCTTGACTAATTAAAGAGTATATCGAGTGTTTCTTTTTTTCTTTTAATAAAACTGTAGCGTGTTTTATTAGCGGAAGCGATATTATTGCAAGAGTGTTGGAAGAATAATTTGCAGATTTATTGATAAAGATTTAAGATCTAAGAGGTTTAGAAGTTCAACTATAAAACTTCAAGGATCGAGAGCTTTAACCACTTTGAAAGTTTCAAGATTATTAATGTATAGTTTTATAAAAAATATATATAGACAAATATATAAAAATATACTTAAATAAAAGGTTTTTTGTTAATTATATAAAAAATTATCTTCATAAGATTTCAGTGTTTCTGAATAAAATACTTCTGAGTATGTTTTGTGTTTAGAATTTTTAAAACTCTATATCCATCTTTTATGAAGGTCAATTTCAAATGAATCCAAAATCGGAAATAGGTGCCTAGGATAAATCATAGGCGACGCTCACGTTTTCCTACGCGCGTGCAGGAAATCCCTCTCCTCTCCTTTCTTCTGTGATGTGATTGCGGAGAACGAGAAAACGAGGACTCACGCGATGTAGCCGGGGCTCGAGGAACGTCACGTCGATTGGATTGACAAAGTCATGGTTCATTGCGAGTTTCCCAGCTCTTGCGAAGGGTGGCAGGGGTTAAGGGTATGGAAAATTACGGTGGCATTTCCAGGAACGAGCAATTTTTCTCTTCAACGAAGGGAAGTTCTTTCACTTCCTGCTCTCGATTGTAGATAGAACGACATACGAATAAACAGAACCGCAGAGCGATTATAAGGGTCTGCTGATGTCACTATTCTCCCAAAGAGAGCATCGTGTCACTAATTATTGATGATTTGCTTCCTTCCGCAATCATCCTTCTTACGAGACGTAAAAGATAGATAGCGGCGCTTAATTGCGATACACTACGTCACTCGATCTTGCTCCCGACATTTCGAGATGCAGTAACACGAAATAAGCCAAACATTTTACGCTAGAAGCTATCTTGATGTATATAATCGAATCTAAAGTTAATTACTTTAGCTTTTCTTGTTACAAGCTATTGTAAAATATTTGTTACAGTATTTGTTAACTGATGGCAATTTCATTGCTATATTGCCAATGGGCAATCAATTTAATTTGCAAATTACACTACTCTACAATTATCGATGACACAGCCTAAGGGTAATCGAGTTGCCATCGATTTTAATCAATAGTTTCATTTTGCTGCGAGCGTGAGAATTATTAGACCACAGAAATCTCGCATCGATCTCGTCGAATATATTTCAACTGAATTCTCTCTCAAATACAATATTTCTCGCTTATTTCTCACATGATAATTTTTCTCGATATTCATAAAAAATAATCTGTATAAGTAGTACGCACATTTTTTTTAAAGTAACGCGGTAATGTATTGTATAATAACGGCGACATATGTATTATATATATATATGTGACGATGTATGGTAAATATTTAACTTTTGAGAAATATACATATTGAACTTTTAGATTTAAATACGGAAAAAAAGGATTTTGCTGAAATTAAAAATTAAGTCAGATACATATCTGAAACTAATTTTACTGAGCCATTAAAATAATTACATAGGAAATTACACATGATGCGCAATGTTGCGAAATATTTTGATATTTTACAAAAAATACGAAAAAACAGGCTAAACCAACGAGCAAATCAAAGGTCGTGCTTTAATTAACAGTCTATATTTCACTTCATATTTAATATGCAAAATTAAAACTTTTAATTTTTAGCAACCAGTTTAAGCGCATCCTGTATAATTATTTTAATGTGTGTGATATAATAAAACCATTTTTAGATCTGTGTTTAGCTAAATTTTGCAATATTTCAGCGAAACCATCTGTTCATGAATTAAGAGAACAAAACCTAAATTCCTCCTTGATTTATATCATCATACTTAGAAGTCTTTTATTCAGAATCACTAAAATCTTATAAAGATAATTTTTTATATAATTAACAAAAAACTTTGTATTTAAGTATATTTTTATTTGTCTACATATATATTTTTTTTTATAAAACTATGCATGTTAATAATCTGAGTTGAAACTTACAAAGTGAAAATCAGGTATTTCAATATATTATATTATCAATATTACGGCTCTGATATAAACGTGATTCTACTTAAGGCTTGGACTTGTACGAGGGAACAAAGTGAGAAGATTGAGAAAGTTTTTAAACGTGGATTTATCCAGTGTCAAAGAATATTTCTTGAGGGTTTACTTGGAAAAGGGACGGTAAGAAGAAGGACGCTCAGAAGGAGGTCAGCGACGAGGGTGGGCGTGACGCGATCAATCATTCCCGGCAGTCATTCTGCTCGTCTTTCACTTAAGGCCGGACCCGTTAAGAGCTTCGCAGCTACTAATCTCCTTTAATAAAACGAGCCGATGGTACGTTACCCTCCGATTCTTAGTTACAACGCGATTTACTCTCTTAATATCGCCGTTCGTGAGAAAATTGTCAGTTTTCGGGATCGAACGGGGACATTACCGTCCACTTGACTACAAATACAAATGCAGTTGATAGAACTATTACCAGCGGCGCAAACGACCCACTATAAGGAAACTTAGTTCGCACGAATCAGGTACTCTGTGTGACCCTTTTAGGCACGACAAGTTTACCGCACGAAGCAGTGATTTACGGACTAATTTTTCACGAGTCGTTGGACCTCAAGTGGAAACTTCTACACTCTTCGGATAAGTAAATAGCCTTAGGTCTGATAACTAAATTAGCCTGAAATAAAAGTTATGCCTGTAATTTATGTTCCATGCCGGACTCACATTGTTAATGCATGGTTCTTCTATTTAAATAAATGGTATTTTACATAATACACAATTCAAGTAAGATTAGGTATATAAAAACATTCAGAAATCACGTTAAACAATTAATGAAATGGTATCGTTTAAAACTATGCTTAATTTATTCATAAATTATATTCTCGATATCCTCTCCTTCTTCGTAATTTGGAACACTGTCAACTGCAATAATTGTTCAAATCATTCATAGCATATCGATTATGCTAATGCTTGTTATCGAGGTCTATTAAGCAATGTCGCGTTCTCGATTACCTGCCATCATAGTTAAACTATCAAGAATAATCATTGCGAATAGAATCTATAATAGCGTATTTAAACAAACTCTGCCGTCAGCTAATATGGAATGAAAATAAATTATGCAACAGTATATGGAGCATATTCAACATTCAGTCATGGATTCTGTATTGTATATTATCCTTGTTTATTATATCTAAAATGAAGAAGAATGCCATCATTGCCTAATATATTGTATAATATAATCTCACACGAGAAAATAATATGCAACTCGTTCACAAAATAAATATTAACGATTCAATTAGCAGTAGATATTACTGGAAGGAATTCAATTTTGCAAACAGTGTGATTTCCGGCATAAATTTCTTAAAAGACAGCCAGGAAAGTCGCAGATTGATTCTTCTCTTTCGATAAAATATTCAAAATGATTTTAAGCACAGTGACAATTTCACGAGTGTGAAGCTCGATGTTCCTGTCAATTCCTTTTTCCTCGACGTCTGTGACTTTCATTTCGATTTTTCGTTGGGGACTAAAGTATTAGCCCGCCGAATGAGACACGAAGTAACTTTATCGACTTGGTCGACAGTAATCGATCAAGCGATCCAACAAAATAACTCTCGCTGTTCTCTCACGCTGCGCAACGAAGGTAAGAGCTCGGTGGTCTTATTGCATTAGCGAAGCGCCACTTACCACTCCGTCTTCCGCGCGTCTTTTCTTCCTTCTTTTACCACGGCCAGGAAGAACCATCGGCTTACCCGGTATTTCTGTCTTCGTATCGGTGTGTTGCAACAGCGGCAAAGCTTTATGCGGCGGTGGAGGCGGTGGTTTTCCTCCCGGACGGAAAAAGCTGACGTACGATCGATCATATCTATGATTGAACGGTTCTAATGGAGCCGGAAAGCTACGTGGGATTATGAACTGCCGTCTGTGAATAAGCAAGCAAGTCGCTCGAAGTGGCGGCTTTGTAAAAAATGGCATAGGGTTTATTCAGAGTCGTCAGACGGATCTTCAATCGCTATGATTTATTATTCATCGTAGCCATGAACGGTTTTATTTGTTAACGACCAAGAAGAAAGCTCGCGCGGGCGTGCCCACAAGATGAGACATCGCTCGAAATCAATTTCGATCTCCGTAGTGCGGCCCATTCGTCGTTCGAATTCACCTCGGCCTAGATATCGACCTAAGAACGCTTGAACGCGATTCCTCGCGCGCACGAACGTGAAAGTTCGGAAATCACGCAAACGTGCTTGATAACTGCGACGCGAAGTGATACAACATGAACGACGAATCGCTACGGCGAGAAAAACTTGTAATAAATCTTGCACGTTCCAGAAGTGAGACCGAGTAGCAAGGACCCTGGTTTCATCTTTTCCCGCACGAAAGAAGACGCGCAAGAACCGCTGTAGAGGATGGTCGAATGGAAACGGAGAGAGCGACGATTTGTATTCGTCAGAGACGCGAAGCCTTGGCATGCTACGTGGAATAATACTGGGCGGTACGCCCGTACCGCCCCCATAGAAACTTCACCCTCTGGTTCACCATTCATCATATTAATAAACCAGATTTCCCTTTTACGTAGCGGCACCGCCTTCCTTTCTTCGCTGTCAAGACTTAATCGCTCGTCGCTACGGCTACAAAAAGAGGCTCCGCTGTCAGAGCGACATTTATGATTGTAATTTCTTTCTCGCGCCATTTCCAACCTACTGACAACTACAGTGCATATTAATATCTCGAATTTAACGTTAATGTAACTGCAGAATTCTATATTTCGAGATATTGTACGATTTTCAAATATAATCATAACTCAGTTTATGGATTTATCTATAAATATTCGCAAATACGCCATGTCACAAAAGTATTGTTGTGTGATTGTAATCTTCCAGTGAAAGAGAATAGGCGACAAATAGAAAGAACGGATCAAGACGCTCGAGAACTCTCGATGGGGTAGGCAAGGGTGAAAATCGTCGACTAAAATAAAAACGAATGCACAAGTAAGTTTCGATTTATTTCCGCAGTATCAAAGGGATGAAAGAGCGTTGCCTTTCGTGAAGTTGAGAAACGCGAACTTGTGTATCCGCAGTTGTACAGTACCAAGTATATTGATAAAACATTCATGAGGTGAGAGAATATATAATACTTCGTAGCAAGGCGAATAACACCTTAAAAAAGGGTTTGTAAAGAGAATGCAATAATTTCATACATGGCAATATTTCAAATAAAAAAAGAATTTAATGAAACTATTGCATTAATCTGTACCTACTTACATAAAAATATTTCCACTTACATAGAACGCTTTGGATTAAATTGCTTTTCTACAAATATACATATATATATATATATATATATACACATACATAATATATGTATATACTTGTACATATTTTTATGCATATGTATACATACATGTTTGTGCAAAAAAAGATACTATCATGGGAAAAAATTATTTTACGAGTTTATGTTAATTATATAATTATACAACAATTACATATAAATTTTTATAATTCAAACTTTAATTGAAATACTCTTATTGTAAGTAAAACTTCAATAATTTGTGGTTTTCCTCATTTCTATCGCACCAACAGCAGTAAAAAGACTTAAATCCTTCTGGACTAGAAGGAAAATTCCCTATAGTAAACTTTGTTCGAACTTCCTTCTTCTTCTTTTCAGCCGCCTAGCCTGAATCATCACGCCCGGCATCGTAAACGTCGAGATAGGTTTAGTGCATGCAAATGTAGGCGAAAGCAGAAGTAGAATTCGTGCCGTATCTTCGTGAAAAGTCGCGACGTTCTTCCTCTATCTTGCTTCGCCGTTACCGGTATGGGTGGGAAGCGCGGCAAGCAATTTACCGATTACCCTTAATTGAAGACGATGACTTAACGCTCGTATAACCACCCTGGGTGCTGAGAATCGCAATAAACGATCTGTTCTGCAGCGTCGGCGAGCTACGTGACTTCGACGACGGCTCGATTAAACTCTACAAACACCTAATGGATGGCATGGGTAATATATACAACCGCAATACACACATATATATATATATATATATATATACAGATATATTTCACAATGACACTCGGCGAATCGTGCAAAATATTTAATGCCGTGGATATCGTCAAGCGCGCGATAAAATTTTCACTCGGCAGACAATACTTTCGTCAAAACTTTTGTAATACGATCGAGTAACTGCAGGACTATTCGGCCCATCGATCAATCGGTCGTTGTACTGACAGTCATTAATCTTCATTATAAAAAAGGCAAGTTTCAATTAAGCGAATTGCTTGCCCCACTCGAGCTGTAAAACCGTTAAACGATGAGAGGAGCCTGCGTCTTCCATCATACGATGAATGAGAGAAGAAATGTGCGGAGTTTGATAAATGATTCCATACGCGCACTGTACACGTTCATATTGCACATCCTTGAGCGTTAAGTATTAACTGTGTAGCCTCGTATTCATTTTACTATTTGTACATTGGAATGATTTCCAAACGACGATATATCGATGTGATCGGCTGATTTTTAATGAACACGTATAGCACTATATCGAAAAAAAAAATCACGTTGTGGGCAAAGTTTTCAGGATTTCTGAATAAGCCTGCTCGTAGATTTTCGCGTAATCTGTGTTTCCAGTCTTGTAGACGTCGAGGCCCGGTCTGATAAATCGCCAGCACCAGACAGACGAATGGCCCGTAAAACGCATCTCTGACAAATGGATGGCCATTGCCGAAGAAAAGGGCGCGCGGACTCCTCGCGCTGCCTTTATGGTAAACGCCAGGAGAAGACTACTAGGCCTGGCAAACTGATCTCCGACGAAAACCTACGTGATTTTCTTCTGTCTGATATTTTCACATCGCAAATAAGACCCTGGAGCTTAAACCCCCAAATTCCCAAAATCTTATGGGCGACGTAAACCTATCCACAGGAGGGAAAAGTGATGATTATATTGTCTGTATTGTGTATGGATGTTTTATTTCGGGCACATATTTGACAAAAATATGGAAGCAGTTTTAAACGTTTACGGAAATAGCAGTCAAAATCATTTCTAGTTTGAGCGTAAAACTTTCTTTTTTATTACATGCCGAGGACACCGTCATATTTTTCATCAATTCTTTTAACTGAATGAAGAAAAGACTTTTATTATTATTTTTGTTTATTTTTGATGATGTGACATCGCTCTCAAATGAATCCCGTTGCAAGCAACGTAATCGAACTCGCTCGCAGGCTTGCGATTGTGCAAAGGCGATTGTGCAGTCTATCGAAGATCGATTCGTTAAGTTGAACGTCTGTATCGAGCGCAGCATCGTGTCGCTGCAGCACGGCTATTACTGCATAAAAATGCGGATACCGTGAATGTCGATACGGCCAACGGCTAAATTCGATACGTTAACGTGATTGCATATGCGGGTTAATTCACGGGGAGGAAAAAAGCCAGAGGAAAAAGGGAAGATTGCAAAGAGCACCAAGGGCGATGCCTGTGTGCATGAACCGGCGTAAAAATCAAAGGCTTGCTCTCGATGTCACCAACACATGCAGACACGATTTTCCTCTTAGGCCATCGGACCTATCAACCGTCAATAACACGTGTTACATCGACATGCATGTATGATAGAAAGCTCCTTTAATACGGAATATCTTTAAAACCGTGAATAATTGCAGTAACGATTGTCTTTTAGAGATATTGGATTTATTATTATAGATTAACTTATATACAAGTACATATACTGTGTGTGTGTACAGAGAGAGAGAGAGAAAGAGAGAGAGAGAGATGTGTATATATTATGTCATGAAAAACTTCTACCTATCTACCCCTAAAAATCTGATATTTCATAACATTTCGTGTCCTATATATAATATACGCATATATTTTTTTATAATATATAACATTAAAATGGTAAAAATAATACCATATTGTAAAATATTATATAAGAAAAATACATTATATTTACAATATATGTATATATTTCTGTGGCTGGCGTCGTAAAAGTTGGAGTAATTGGTAAATAATTGTTCTATATCATATTTGATGCGCAGCCGGTAGAATTCGCACGCGTGATAATTAACTGGAAGTTTCTAGAAAGGCGAAAAGTAAGAAAAAGTATAATGAAACTCGGGCCATTTCGTATACGAAACTTTACATCCAACTCTAAATTTCAATTAAAAAGAGTTAAAACATTTAATTACATGCAGGGAGGAATGAGTTCTGCCGTTATCATAAATTTGGACTAACTATTGCTAGCACCCCGTCGCGTCGTTGTATATTAGGTAAATCTTTTGAGATGTATTCATGTGTTACAGCAGTTACGGGATAGATGCGTATCTCCCCGTCCACAATGTGTGAACGGAGTTTTAACAAATAATTTTCACGCTTAGCTGCCGCGCAAAATTAATGTCTCGCGAAATACAGGGGGAACGTTTTAATTAGTGAACACCTTCACCGAAGCGTTAACGACTTGTGATGCTGGTTTGACGTGGTATTTGGATCACGGCTATGGCCACGTATACACACTGTGCACTGAGGGGGCGCGTGAATATTTGTCAGAACTTATCGCAACGTGTCATCGCGCCAAGTTTGACATCGTGTAATGAACGTGGTCGCGCATGTGTATGTACGTGTCAAGTGAGGTAAAACATGTGCCAGACTATACCACGCGAAAGTCACGGCAACCAAAATCGTTATCATATCTGCCACGAATTTTTTTTATAGAAACAGTATTTATATTAGCCCTTATTTTCAGAAAAACAAAACTTCGGTAGCAAAAAATACACGATGGACAATATATATATTACAATTGTTTGGAACAATAATACCAGACGTATGATAAAAAAAACATTCAAAAATTCTTTTTTGTAAGTAAAAATTATTTTTTAACGTTGTTACATTGAACGAAAATAAAAGTAAGGATATATTTTGCGCGCAAAAACACATTTTCAACGAAGAGAATACGATATAAAATGTTCACGATTAAATGAAAAATTGATGTACAGTAACGTTTGACATACTAAAATGTCAGTGTTAGTGCTCATATTTTTTGTCTGTCCAAAAATTGGACAGTTATTAAGCTCATATTTTTTGCCTGTCCAAAAATAATTTAATATTAATAAAAATTTTCTTCTTCTTTTTTTAATGGTTTTTTTTTTGCTCGAGGCAAAGAAGTATTTCCGAAAGATTTAACCAATAAATAAATAATGTAAGATTAGTCTTCATCTTGTTATCATATCTTTTTCTTCAATTTGTGAAGAATGGTTATATCGTTGTAATTTTACATGCATATAGCGATATATTTATACGTGATAATTTTAATAATTTTTTATAAAAATAAATTATTTTTAATAATTATATAATTTACTTAACTCTTTCACAGTAATAACTTGAAAATCACGTTTTTTAAATTGTGTTACTTTTTGAAATAAAGAAGCGGTATAATCTATGTTATAATTATTATAAAAATAATTCATGCATTACTCGTTAATACTACATTCAATATTCAGCAGTAAAGAGTTTCGCATGAATTAGAGAACAGTTATTTCCAGCGAGAAACGAATAATGCACTTGGGTAATGGGTTTCGTTACCGGTATCTTCTATCGCGTTGATTTGTGCGCCAAATAATTCGTTCTCGCGGTATTTCCTCGTGTTTCACACAGCGAACGCTCGAGCGAGGAGGCAAATAATCTACGAACTGGCATTATATACGATACGAGAATACGACCAGATATTACTCGGATCAGCATTACCGTTATTTACAAGAACGCATGCGCCGTCGCGTATCGACAGAAGTTAATTAAAGTGTCGCTACCTGAAATGCAATGCTAAACAAACACGAGAGATTACATCTAAATACACTGGTTGTGTGCGATTAAGATGTAATGACGGATAGTGTATTAATAACCGTTTCAGCGGTTTACACAACGTTATACGTAAAGCCTGGGAAATTGACACGACAAACAAATAAAACAATTTTCAGTTCTTCGATACTTTGTACTATTGATGTAATCTATACATTCAGTAAGAAAGAACGTGTTTTTATTATTTTTTCTTCAGTGCGTTAACCATATGTACCGTGTCCTATAGTGCAATGTGTAAATCGTCTAAAGATTTCATCGCGGATTTAACGTTGTACGTCTTTGTGCATCCCGCCGCATTAGTATTGTAAGGGATTAAGCTCGACCAACACCAGTTTCAATCCCTCTCGGAGTTTATCCCCACGCGGATACCCACGCTCGTTTGTCGCATTAGGTGTGGAGGTAACTTCGCCACGTTGGTGCGGTCGAGTAAAGGTGACTGCGATAAAAAGAATCGAGAGATATCGTGGAAAACAATTATAAGAGAGGGGTAGCTCGGGGCGAGGCCTGAACCGGCGAGAGACGCGGCGAGAGAAGCTGCGGACATTCCCGGAAGAGTTATAATGGTAGAGAAGAATAGATATAATAGCGACGGTCTCTGAAAAGGGTGGGAAAGAAAGAGAGCGGGAAGGAGAGAAACGAGAGCGGCAGGATGGAGAGGGTTTTGAGGAGGGATCGGCGGTGGGATTGGGAAAGCGGAGATGGGTGGCGAAGGGGGAGCTTCAAGGGGAGGACATGGGGCACAGGGTCTGCGCAGCGCCAATTCATCAACCGCACGACTCCATACTACGACCAGAGACCGCCAGACCACGGCGAGCCATTTCATCGTTCATTCTCATCAACAATGCTTGCCAAGAATCGCGATGGGCGGAGCGGCTCGCTACGAACCATGGAAACAATTCCCGCCAAGGTATACGATTCCTCGGAGTCGCATTATTCGCTCGCGCGCTCGCTATATCCCTCAGAAAAATCCTCCTTGTCGACCGCCCGAAGATGATCAACGCCCCAGCGACGATATAGACGGCTAATTATACCCGCCACGCTGGGATATGACTCTTCCCAGCGCGCAGAAATGAATCAACCATAAATCGTGTCTGCGTGTCCAGGAAAGGCGTAGCAAAAATACGGGCC
Source organism: Cyphomyrmex costatus (assembly GCF_001594065.2). Lineage (NCBI taxonomy): Eukaryota > Metazoa > Arthropoda > Insecta > Hymenoptera > Formicidae > Cyphomyrmex > Cyphomyrmex costatus. The sequence goes on from NW_017275163.1 coordinate 154,738, forward strand.
GCTTGTTTTTGCGCGAATGTTATTTAAGTGTTTTTAGACAATGTTATTTCTCACGTAACACTGTTTTCTCGCAATACAAATTTACCTGGCGCACGTATAAAGGCTTTTTAATACATTATTATTTCCAACGTAAACACGAAGGAAGTTTTTAAAATTTGTTTCAACTTGATTAAAATACGGAACAGCTCTGTTATGAAACAATATCGACGTGAGTAAGAAAATAATATTTGAAGCAACATTCGCTTCGTAATCACATTTACTGCGTTAATCGACGCGGAAGATACAATAGGAATATGCGGTATACAATTGGCAAAGAAAACATTTCTTGTAACTGTTAATAAGTACTGGTACTTTGCATACAAAAGAAGGGCTAAAGCTTTCCCGCGCTTCCATCTGTCCCGAACCGACTGCTATTTCTCGATGGAGCAAGAACCGAAATCTTCTTCGCTTTTTCGTGCTCCTGACAACGGACATTCACAAGAATGACAGATGTACGACTCGACGAGATCGCAGATTTTTTCGCGTCGCTTTTCCATTCGCGTCTTCCTCATCTTTTTCATGTAAAGAACCGCAACGTCCCGTTTCGTGTTAACCGTAGCCATCCGCCTTCGTTCTCGCAACCGGGAGAACCGACGACGACCACCCGCAGCGCACTTTTCACGTCTAGGCTTGATTGAAACGGGTGACTTGCCAAAATAGCGAACGTGTAGTATTGTACGCGACACTGCGGTCGGCCCACGTGGCGACACTCTATTTTCCAGCGGACATTCGCGTGAAAAATGAGCCGGGAAAACCAATTCGCGTCTTATTCCACCCGGTGCTCCATTCTCATTCCACGAACCGACACCATGGATGAAAACACACGAAACTCGTGTCGGATGTCGTCGCAAAAACCTACCCTGCTTCGCTGTCAGCAGCTTCGACCCCGGGCGTTTCTTTCGTTCGGAACACGTCAGACACGACTGAGGAAACTATTTCGGAAATAATTCATTGAATACACGAGATATTTTTCATTATCGCGCACAAAGATTCCAAAAGAATTCTCAGAATTGCAATATGGAGAGTAACGCACATGAAAGCCATACGTATAACACTCGCAAAATTACGAATTGATTGAACGGCTGCGTCGAATCAATATCGGACTAAACATCGGTACGCACTGAAGCATCTCATAATTGTATTTCGCCCGAACGATAGTGTGCAGCGCGTGGAATTTTCGGGTATAAAATAAAACGCGACCGGACGCCCCGGTTACGTTAAAAACTCGCACACAGATATAGGCATGACGTGAATAGAAACAAAAAAAATCGCCGGATTGGCCCACAACTATATGTATTATATATATGTTTTTTTTTTCCTCTGAATATATTTGCGCCTTCCGCTGAGTTATGTCGGGGCAGTCGACGAGATAGCGAATCGGTGCAGGTGGTGATGCTGCAAATTCAACAAATAATTGAAATACCATTACACACGAGGCAATACAATTGTTATTATAGGGCACGTTATTATCGCACCCCGTATGATCGCCGGGATAAATGCAGAACCAGCCGCGGGTGTGCACTCGTGCAGGTGAAATAAATTCTTTCAAACGATTTCACCTGCGCAGCGTCGGTCCGCGCCCTGCTCGTTTTGCGAGCGTTATCGCACGATACTGGCGCGTAATCAAAAATCACGAACGCGGCGTGAATTTTCGCGAGATGGAAATTCACGGCAAATTTAATCCTGTAATTAGACCGGCCAGTGTGCCGTTTGACACAAGGCGCGGATATCGCAATTTGGCTATCACCGACGCTGATCGCGAAATGGAGCGAAAATTAAATTCTTTTATACATGTTTATTATATTAGCGGTAACAGCTGATATCGCGATTATAAACAGAATATAGATTCCGCGATCCTATTTGCAGTCTCTCATTTTATCAAAGAGCCGCATTTACCACGTTAAATGTATAATGAGCGCATACAGCTATTCCGGCCCCGTATTCGTTAATAATTGCAACAACATACTGCCCTATTTAATAATTATATTTATTAGATTGTAGTAGTTTACGCGGTTCAATAATTTGTATTACAAAAACACCAATGACAGATTAATAGGTATATAAAGATAAAAACAATATGCACTATAATGTATAAGTGCGTATAATTAATTCAATATGCATTACAATTTATAATCATAAATATCAAATGCGATTAAATCTAATTTTGTATGAAATGTTATTAATTATAGTTTTGCATATTACTGACCAATAGTTTTAGATATAATGTTAACGAGAAGGATCAATATATGTACACAGGTGCAGGTATACGATAGATCGATATTCTCAATAATATTCCGTTGCTTCGAAATATAGCATATTTATATACGATTTGCATTTTACGGCATACACAGTTGGAAAATTTGTGTTAAATTTAACATATATTTCACATGTCTCAAACAGTCCACTTAAACTTTCGTATCAAACGCAAAATGAATATGTTATTAGAAAGTAACACAAATATTATGTACACAATTAACACAACATACTTCTTCATTAAAACTAACATTAATATAATTTATCAAATTAATACGTTTCAATAAATTTAACATTCATAATATACATTAAATTAACGTTTTTTATTCATTTATATATTGTATAAAAAGTATTATTATTACATTTATTGTTGACGTACTCATAAATTGTGTTATGTTATGTTAAATTAACACTCAGATGTATTAAAAATTCAACACAAAATTTTAACAAGAATCTGAATTGTACCATCATTTCTGACACAAATATAAAATATTTTTTACTGTGTAGGTAGAGAAGAATGGTTTTCTAACATGTTTAAAAATTAGCTAAACATAGATCTAAAAATAATTTTGTTAGACCATTAAAATGTTTTGTAATTAGATAGGATGCGTTCAAGCTGGGGTTGCTAGAATGTTAAAATTTTTACAGCATTACTCGCATTATGCTTAAGCGTTCTATATAATTATCCTGATAATCCAACAAAATTACTTTCAGATCTGAATCCACTTAACTGTTTAGATTTTGTGGAAAAAACGATTTCCACAAAATTTTTACGCATCTACCATATCTCATCAGAAGAAACTATATCTTACATAATCTGCTTGAACCGAGATAAGAAATACGTTATAACGGATAGTTAACATTACTTTTAATCGTTTTTTTTTTCGCGAAAGACGTTTTTTGCGTTGTATACTCGTGCACGGTTGAAGACGTCTTAGACATCCGGCAGAAATATCCATTGCGCATGCTCTTTCGCGAAGGAAAGTATACGAACGAATCGAATAGGATTCCGCGAAGACGGCAGAACGCAATGCGGACGTACGTGCGCGCGAGTGTGCGAAGGAACGAATGCATTTTTCAGGAGGGATGCTGCATTCGTCTCTTAGTGGACCGGAAGGCGGAGATGGAAGGTAGGAGAAAGCAGCAGCTCCCGGGGAACCCTTTTAGCCGGCACGTCCATTTTAATGGGCATGGGTTTTAGTACCTTCGGTAGACACATGTTGCCACGATGATGCATATAAACGCGAACGCGTTACGCCATGCCATATAAAGAGAGAAAAGTGCGCTGATATAATTTATGAAACCTCACTCGTTGCATGCAAACGAGAATGAAATTATTCATGATGCAAGTACTGCGATCGTGCATACGTGATCCTAGAACGGTCGAGCTTGTTCTCTCGTATACGTATTGCGAGATCGCGAACTTCGCGCCGCATTGACGATTATTAATTATACGGAATGTAAAGTGAGCAAAACGTTTTTCAAATCGACGTTTCACCCCCTGCATAATTTTGGTATAATAAGTACTTTACAATCGATGTCTGAACGACCGTACAAAAAAAGCTCATATTACGTGAATATTTTTACTATTTGAATATCTTTCATCGTCTGAAAAGGTTGAAATTAAGGCGGTGGCTCTCTCTAAACGTAGCAAAAATAACTTTTACGTTTATTCACTGTGTAAGCATCGTATAAATCGTACTAAAAAATTATAGCAGTTTCAATACTTTTTCCAAATATTATGTTCCTTCTCATGACGAGAGGAATTGTTATTTATTTTTAAATAATATATACAGCGTATATGACGAGCTCTCGTGGATGAGCTAGATATACAATATATGATATACGCAAACGTTTAAAAAAAAAAAAACATAAAAACACGCCGTGCGTAAATCTTCGATTTAAACACATTTAATAGGACAGAAAGCGCGCGCTAGATTCTCGCTTAGACAAGAAATCACGATAGCACTCTATTCATGTAACGGTTGAAGTTCGTCCACGATACCGTTGGACTCTGGGATAATGGTCTGACATCGTTTTTGTCGGCGTTTTGTGAAACGGGCCTGAAAGTGGCGGTCACTTCCTTCTTCCTTTCGCCCATTACCGCATATGTAACACGTCGTTGATTACGCCTTTGTGACGGTGTCCGAAGGATGGGCCGACGTCGGAGGTAAAAGCATAATCTTTCGACGCGCCGCGCGCGGATCGAGAGAACGAGGGTAGGTACTCTCGGTGGTGAACGCGCGCAGGGATGGGAAACGCCGGGAATTGGATGCAGAGGATGAAGGGAAACGCGACAACGGGAGGATGTGCAGGTGGTGGAAGAGTGACGAGAGTAGCAGCGCGACATGATTACTCGACGTCCCGCACCGACGCAAAACACGTACGCGCACCCCCTTTATCTTTCACCGTAAAGCACCGCGGCGCCTAAGCCGGTTTCACGGCTTTAAACGACACGTCGAGATAAACGGCCAAAATGCGGTCCCCCTCACGTGAGATCGCGGGTGGCTTTAATCACGTACGTATCGCCCGCACGCCGAGAGTGACGAGCGCGATTTACGTCGAGTCTGGAAAACTCGTGTACTGGCGAGTTGATTCGTTAGAAGAGACAGGGAATTGTGTGCACGGTTTGAGCGTGCAAATTGATCGCGACGAACATCTCACATTCATTTCTGATCTTATTGAAGTCAGAACAAATTTACCTTATCTTAATTCATTCTTTTGCTTCGACTATTTCTTCCAAATGTATATAAGAGAAAATTAAATATTTATATCTCTCAATTTTATCTAATCGGCTAATCTCAAGGGAAATTTGGTATAAAAAAGTATAAAAAAAAAGTATAAAATTGAAAAAAACATATAACAAATAACAATTTTTTTTTCAATTTTTCATTATTTATAATTTGATTTTAGAGGAACAGTACCCTCTTGAATAAAATTGTACATTTCTAAACATATAGCTCGGAAACAATGAGAAATGAAAAAGTGTTTCCAACAAAAGTTTTGCGTAATTTTGAAAAAAACTTTACAATAACTGCGCGATTAAATGTAATTTTTTAAAATCTAATCCTACAGTTATTGTGAAGTTCTTAGAAATGTAATAAACCAAGTTTATTTTTAAAAAACGGTGCTGTTCTTTTAAAATTAAATTATAAGCAACGAAAACAAATTTTTCATAATTAGATTACATTTACTCTAAACTTATGCGAAGTTTTAGATTCTTTCGAATTTTATATTTGCCAAACTTCCCTTGTTTAAAAAATTTTTTAAACTCAAAAATACAGGGCGACAAAAAAGTTTAGCCATAAAGTTTTATATTCATAAAATAGTATATAATAATTATTTAATGTATATTTACAAAAAATAAGCTCTGAACTATTAATTATAATTTAATAAATAACAAAAATAATAGTTAATAAAAAATATTATCTTTAGCCTTAAGACAAGTTTAAAACTGTTTCAGGAACGCAACTGCGCATTTTTCCACGGATAAATTCTCCCAGACAGCCAATAGAGTGATCGTTAGTCTACGAACCAAGATAAAAAGCATTGTAATATGTAAAGTATTTTTGATATTTATAATAAAATGTAATTAACACTCTCTAGAGTTTGAATTTTTTTAATATGTGTCACTCAAGTAGCAAGCTGACATTTACGTCACCTTGCTACCTGAATAATCATTTGTCAAATACACAAGACTGTATCACATAAACTGTTTTTGACACTTTTTTTTGTATATTTTTAAATAAACAATATGAAGTCAAGGGCAATATAAGAGTCAATAAAGATTTTTGTTCAACAATAAAACATATAATTAATAACTACTTTCGATAATTAAAGGCGAATTAACATTATGTTAATGTTTATCAAATTAATTATCGAAAGTAGTTATTAATTATATGTTTTATTGTTGAACAAAAATCTTTATTGACTCTTATATCGCCCTTGACTTCATACTGTTTATTTTTATATAACGAGTCCTCATTTCTTTTTCTATTAATTTGTATATTTTTAATTATAATCGCGATTGTAAATAATGAGTTCGAATGCTTGAAGAATTATACGATTTTACGCTATCTGAAAGTTATGGTACGTCAAGTCCAACACGATATATTTTCTTTTACGAGAGAAAAATATAAACTACTAATTAAATTGTTAAAAAAAATACATCGTAACATAAATGTTTTCCTCGTTTCACAGAATCTTCTCCTCGAATCCCTTTAAGGATTAATAAAATTTATAAGTTCTGTACGTTGTTACAATTTAAGAAATCATAACGTTAGAAATACGAGTCCAATATATATTAGTTGCCCATCGCGAGGTCGAAGATGACTTCGTTCGAGGATTGTATTAATGCCAAGGATTGTTTTGCGGCGCGTTACTGTAGATAAAACCCGAGCGGTAAAACGATTCAGCGTAATATATCAATTCGCAGGACGATGCGCTCTGCAAGTATCTAAAAACGCCCCCGAACGCATTATTTCCCGAGTACGTCGGGATGGCGTTGTCGGATATAAATAATTTTCACCTCGCCGTTTCTCAACGGGATTACGTAATATTTCGAACTAAGGCGAAAGGACAACCTTCGTAAATACCGATGGTGTAAAGCGTGCGTTAATAAAGAGCAGTACGGGCGCAGTTAACGAGAGGCAGCAAGCAGTTCCCGCTAATGCGCTCAACGTATCCACACCTTATGCTTGCATAATAATATTCCACCAGTTGGAACATTCTTCGAACCACCTGCGCCCGTTTTGATTAAAAGCTAACACATCAACGAAAATTTTATCCTCATGACAAAACATTAAAACCACAATGTGAAAATGACGTTCCTGTCTCAGTTGCGTTATATATGGAAAGATTACTAGTTGTCAAAAAGATGAGATGTAATGTTTTGACAAAAGTGAGTTGATTACACTTTAATAGTCGCTAATTAATTGTCGTTTTTTCACTCAAGTATGTCGCATGCTTTATTTAATTTATAGCGTCTTATAGTTCATAAATCATAAGACTTTTTATAAACTAATTAAACTTTTATAGTTTCAGTCGTAAGAAATTGACCAATCACAGTTGAATATGAGAAGAATAAACGACTATGATATGGTCAATCTCTTACGGTTTAAGACTTATACTTAAGTTTTACGTCTTAAAATCTTATTATTGACGCCGCTTTAAGTAAGTAATACCTGTAAAACGGCGTCTATAATAAGATTTTAAAGCGTAAAACTTGTAAGAAGTCTACAATAGAAGTCGTAGACAATCGTAAGATTTTACATCGTATAGGAAACTGACCAATCGCAGTCGAATATGAAAAGAATAATCGATTATTGGTAATTGGTCAATTTCTTACAACTTAAAACCTTACGACCATCTAGGTATGACTTCTATTGTAGACCCCGTATAAAACTTTAAGCAAGTCGTAAGAAACTGATCAATCACAGTCGAATATGAGGAGAATAACCGACTAGAATAGGTCAATTTTTTTACAGCTTAAGATTTAAAACTTAAGTCTTATGCCTTAAAATCTCATTGCAGACGCCGCTTTAGGCACGTAAAAGTGCTTCAACGATAAAGTCACGCGATAAAGCACACCTTAATAAAGAGAATCGAGCGTATGATAAAGAGCGAAGACAGCCACGCCCGTTAATGTAGTCGATCCGAAACAGGATTAAATCCTTTACGCGGCAATTTCAGCGCCCCAGCACTTACTGGTGCAATACACAACGGCAGACATAACTCTTAAACCGAACTCTCAGCTCCACAAATTACAAAACCGTCGAAGCGTTTATGCGCAAGTTATAACTGTATAAGCGGTATATTACGCGCTAAGAAGAGCTACGATGTTTACTCCTCTCATCCCGCGCGCACTGTCCGCGGTTATTTATAACGCAATGCAGTTATGCTTTATTGTCCAACTACGTACATTACGTCGAGATATCTACGGTGTTGCACGTATGCGTGTATAAGTACATATCGATTTCAGACGCACACAGAAGGAAAATTTTGTTATCGCCGCAGTAACGTAGTAATTTTCATTAATTTTCTACGTGTACTTGCAATCAATCAAATTTAGTTGTACCAAATTAACATGTATATATACACCATCAATACATCGCGATTAATTATAAAGAATGAACTGAAATATTTGCTTATCGATATTATATACAAAATACTCGGCGTACGTAAATTTATTAACACAGCATGCAATGTTGATGAATTGCGATAAAATACAGCCTCCATTGTGCAGCTTTCAATCAGATAAGATCACACGATATGATTTTGCGTCAGAAGATGCGATAAATTCATGAAAATACTCTCGACTCATCCAAGAATGATCAGCAACGCGATTCACGCTTGGATTCTCACATTAAAGAACTTTCGTTAGGTATGTCTTACATAAAGAGGAAGACCCTGATGTACATTTTGAATTTGATGGTGAACCCGCATGCCGTAAGAGTATGCGTCTAGCAACGAAACGACAGAATATCACAGTTAATAATCGCGACAATTAGCATTGCAAGTGACAGTTAGAGGCAAACTGTGCAGAACAGCGTCGCGAGACGGGCATGGGCAACACAATGTAGGTAATTCTCGGTTAATTAGAGGTGCCACCGGGGCGCCACGGAGAAGAGAGATAACGAGAAGTGTCGTAAGCGCGGGAGGAGCGCGGTAAGTACGGGACGGGGGGTCCAGCCAGATAGAGAACGACGGCGCCGCGCCGTCAGGACGCTGACCCAGCGGTTACGATTCGCTCGATTTACTTGGGACTATGAACGCCCGTTGCTACGCCACACGCTCATCCTTGCAGCCGTCTCCGCTGCGATTATGTCTTCCAATCTCAATCTCGATATAATCATTCCGCCGTTTCGACAACGAGCGAGTACTCGATTACCTCCGAAATGTCTATTTTATGATTTCTATATGGCTTGTGAATCTTAATACTACATATCGACATAGAACATTTCAAGACAGATTTATTCACGTGAACAACGAAATATATCAAAGAAAGAGGAATTAATCTTGGATATCGAAAATTTAACCTCTCGGAGCTGACAGTAAAATTTATAATATAGTTACTGACGCTGGTAAAATCTGTAAATCTAAATTTATAGATGCAACATAAAGAAAATTAAATTATTTAACTTGAACATTCGTACAGTAAAATTCGTTCAATTGCTTTATAATTCGCATTGGATTTTAATTCTTTACTCTCTATGGGTAAGTTTTTTATTTTTCTTTTAAATATATTAATTTTATTAGTAGTGGGATGTCGCCTTTGTTGCAGAATTTAGCCACTGAGTTTGACAACCGATATAAGCGACATACTTATTTTTAGTTTTTTCATTTTCATATAAAACCTACGGTATAAAAACAAATTACTTATTATTAGAATAAATTAAAGATTTTAACGAATTCATTGGCTCGTAGCCCTGTTTCTCTTTATTAGTTTTAAATTACTTATTTTATATTTGTATTAACATTATTTCTCAAAATATACAACTGACATTAAAATAAAAATTGTATTTTTTTATACGTGTTATATTATAAATACTATTAATCCTAGAACGTGTGACAATCAATTCAGAACACGCGGCTAATTGTTACATTTTCGCAGCTTATTTAAAATTAAGTAACTTATTTGTACGATATATGATAAATTCAAGAGTAATCTTTTTATTAATACTCCTAAATGATATAGGTATATTATAACGTATATATATTTCAAAATCAGGCATGTACTTTTTTCTAAAAATCACTAATCAAAAACTGTGACAATCAGCCTCCCCTAAATTGTTTGACACACACACAAAGAGATTTATAATTAAATGATATAATAAACCCAACATTAACTCCAGAGGATTAATAGCTCTACAGCCAATAAACACGGACATAGACGAAGGGATAACATGTGTCTGGATACGTGTGGGATGTCCTCTAATGAGAACGCGATACGAGCTCTGCCAAGGCTTCTTCATCATAAAACCGGATAAGAGCGTGGTACGCGGCTGCGGCGCGGCGGCGGGCGTCTGGAAATGTTCAGCCGTGAAAAATAGCGATCTCGCGCAGCTGGTGCGGTTGGTGGCCGAAAAAATGATCATTCCTTGAGCCGAATAGAAATTGCAGTAGTACGTGTTTAACATGCCCACACATGTACGAGTACATGCACGCACACACACATACACACACACACACACACACGCGCGCGTGCGCTGCTGATATCCTCATAAATAAAATCAAAATATAGATTAAATCCGAACATTATTTGTCGATATAGAGAAATTGATTTTAAACGCGCTTGTTGAAATTGGATCTCGAGTAAATACATGATACTTCTTTCGTTACGATATTATGTTTTTTTACTGATAATTGCAATACTCTTTGACGTTGGTCATTTAACATGACAGCTAAATGCTTGTTATTACCGTTTGTTACGGCAGTCACGCAATAATGCAGTGTTTATCTGTTTCAAAGCTTTGTTTCGAAAGCGTAGCCATTATATATACATTAAAAAGGATAAATCCAAGATATACATATTTCCCCATCATTTGAAAAGTTTAAAAGGGATATATTATAAAATTAAAAATTATTAATATATTAATATAATATAGTTATAATTCGATCATGATATATGTACATTTAAGCGCGCAATTTTCATTTATTAATCAAATTCATGACGTATATAACCGAAGCGTATAGACGGCATGTACCGATGTAGCGCACCGGAATTTTCTAAAACTTTCCAAAAATGCACCAGCTATGCGAGGCCAAAATTGTTGCATCGAAAGAATTCATTGTCGACGCAATATCGACGGTACAGTCCTCTAACGTTGGAAAATTATTTTCTAGCAGAGCACGTCTCCATTGAAAATCCGAAAGAGGAGTAGCTTCTGCGAGTGCGGTCAGCGAAACGAAAAGAGAATTGCGTCCGTGCGATCCGGGTTTATTGAGTGCGGAGTCTCGGGAGTGCGCGCGAGAAGAAAGAGAGTGTGAGAGCTTTTTTTCACGACTCCACTTTTCGAATTGCCGGCAGGGAAAATCTTGCCGCGCGCCGCGCCGCGCCGCCGAGATTTGTTGGATGCATGCCGGGCAGCCCTGTGAGATTTATTGCCGACCCTCGCTCGCTTTAAGAGCCGAAGTCGGGCTGTCTTCGCGAAATTCATTACTTCGCACTGGGACTTCTCGACAGCTGTTGACGCCGCGAAAAGTTTACTTTGAAAAGTGCACAGCAAACGCCGGTTTACTCGCGGCGAGGCGGAAAACCTTTCACGCCCAGCCGCATAGTACAGCTTATGTAACTTCGTTCATTACACGGATGGTATAAGATGCAACAAAGTGCCAGATGTGTAATCATAAACCAGTGAAACGCGGTACAAAGACTTCGGTATCTCACTGAAATAATTTGTCTGCTTGTAAACGACGACGAACAGTAAAAGTCTCTTTGTCGCGATGTTAAGTAAAAGAAAATCGCAAGTTTCACGAAAGTATACAAAAAAACTTTAAGAGATAGCTTAGATAGCAAGAGAATCGTATAGGGTTTGTACCTGAGGTCCCTTCGTACCGATTTTATCCGCGCAATATCCGTATATGAGAATCTCGCCTCTATTTCTGGCTATGTTCACCGATCGAAGCATATTGCCGTGTTCCAGTATCTTCGAGCTTCCAACTGAATGGCATGTTATGCAGTACGACTAGGATCTTTACTTTGTCCAAGTCCGAGTCGACCTGTTTAATGGCGGAAAAGTTTTGAGGCGCAGATATAACGATACCTGTACCAGTGGGTGGCATGACGATAACGTCAGAATAATGTCTTTTAATGGCGCGACGACAGGAACAGCGGTAAGTGTGACGTTTCGAGCAAAACGGTCTTGGTTCTAAACGAAGTCCGAACTTTCCTGTGAAACTTATAATGCGACCGGGCTCGTTAAGATGCCATGGACATCGGAACAGAAGCTCGTTAGCATAATCTACGAAGTTCGGTAGTCTAAATCCTCCTATACATAAATACACGGTCGTAAAAAGTGCGCAGCGACTTATATATATTACGATGGCGTTCGAGGGTTTCTTCTCGAGGAATATGTATAAATCGATTCTCAGGGCGACCTATGCACTTACGTCAGTTAATAAATTAGTTGTATCGCTGAAGAACGTTAGAACTATGATCCATTATATTCCAATCAATGGTACTAAGGAGTATTTAAATAATTAAGAAATATTGTTCACGTCTATTAACCTTTAATATAACTCAAGTAGCAAAATAATGTCTTAATAACATCTTAACGACATCTTCGATGAAACATCATTAAAACATCAATTTATTACTTTGGACGCGATAAGTCATTCAAACATCTTTCGTTTCTTCTTTTTGAAATACTAGGAGCATCTGATTAAATAACGGTCTTTATCTTCTCTTTTTTTTAAGACTCAACTTTACTTACTAAGGATGAAGTTATTGTGTATGTAAAAATCACTTAATAATTTTTGTATACTTGTAAAAGTGACGCCTCGATCTACCCTAAAGTGAATTAGATCGGATCATTATATTTAAGGCCTAAAAAACTGATAAAATTGCGAATCCAAAGGTCTTATTCACAAAAAGTATCACACATACAAAAATATTGAGGTAATCGTAACTTTTCATATATGATATTTTTCGAGAATACGGCAGGGTGCATGTTAGATCATTAGAAACAACTATCCAACAATCGTAGGCCATATCGATGTTACATCATAGTCGAAACGTAACAACAGATAACTAGCGGATACCGTTTTCCCTCCATTTCGGCCAATTACGCGCATCCAATTATCGAGGCAGCGGCCGCGGATCGGAGCCGAGGCCGGATCGTTATTCTCGCGTACATGCGAAACACGTTTCAGATATCGCCGCCGCGTGCTTTTCATTCTCCGCCTCCCCCTCACGACCGCCCGGAAACGATGTCATACGTCATTGCCGATTTCATTGTGATTCGCGGATAGCCGTGCACTACCTGGAGAGCGCGAATTCCGCTGTACCCGATTGCGCTTCGGCTCCACGGCATTCCAATTCCGCGCCGTACTTTTAGTGGCATTGATTAGTGAGCCCGGCATCCATAAATTTTAGGGGGAGGATCCATTGAAGGAGAATGCGGCAGAATGATCAAAGGAACGTAGGATCGATGCAGAAATAGAGTACACCAGCGCGGCGGAACGCGTGTTTTCGGGCGGCATCGCACGTGCGGAACGACATCGTTAATCGTCCTGTTTCTCTGCTCGGAATTCTGCGCAACTCGAATTTAATTATAATGACGTGACTATATCGCAAGAACATACTTTCGCTTTGTAAACTATGTTGACGCGTTAAATCTCCGGCGGTTGTGACAAAGCTTCTGAAAAGTAACGAAAGACCGCGCCCGGCGATGTCCATATTTTTAACATTTCTAAAGTTGCGGCGAAAAGTTACACGGGTATGGAAAGGGAAGTTAACTGCTACTTTGTAACGCGGAGAGTTCGAAATCCCCTCTGGGATGACGGAGTCCTTCGAATTTGCATGAAAAAGGAACGGGCCTTCCAGCAACTGGTATATAAGCTACTTCCAAATGAATGCAAATTCTTCTTCGAAAGCTCTCTCGATGAGAGTCTAGGAATTTGCTTACGTAAATACGATGTTATTGTGCGACGAAATATTGCATCGTCGCCACCTTTGGCGGAAGCTGCGCGAAACGCATTAAACATTTAAGATATTCATTTGCCCATCTTCATCTTTTGCAACGCGCGTTACTTTAAATTTCAAATATTGAAACTCCATGATAAAAGATGCTCATCTCGCGCAGCATTATACAAAGTTTATCAAATCATCAAACTATTTAATATACCATCGAAAACTTTTTCCTATGTAAATATAAAATGTTATAATACATGGAATGTATGTAACGATCGTATACGACATGTTTGATGGGTTGCTACTGTGAAACGGTGTAAGATAATTGATTACGCGTGCTTCTTTGGATCAGCCGATAATTGCCTGACACAGAGGGTACAAAAACAATTACCGGTTCGGATTAGGTATTGGCACAGTGTCGATGTGTACGTGTAGGTAAATGTGTCTGTATGTATGTGTACAAGATCTGCAACGCGCAATGATATGGTGGCGTGTCGAGAGATAGTAAGCACGCCAGGCCATGCACGATATATTTGGTATTAGTTGATTGGATCGATTCCAGATTTCTACAGAAACAACAAATTGAAATTCGATCTTACGATTTGTGGACTTACTAAAGTTAATTGCACAATAATTATCGTAATTATCTGAAATACAGGCAACGTAACGTTTCAATTTTTGATCACGTTCATATCGCATTGCGAGTTTCAATAACCGTTGGAGATTTTTTTTTGCGAAAACAAAAAAATTATAATATATGTATATATCTGAAATTTAATTATCTCAGATTTCATATAATACACAGATTAACAAAGTTTGCTTAGCAATAAATTACCACATGACCTGAAACGGTCAGAGTTCGATAAGCGTCAACATCCTGATTTAAATTGACCTAAATACTGATTTCCTCATGCGAGCGACGGGAAACTTGGATGAGGTTGAATTTCGCCGCGCTTATATCATTTCACTATCAACTCAGGGAATCAGAATTCTAAAGAGGGACGCTCGATGACACTCCTGAACCTTTTCCATTTCTTACGAGTAGAGTAGTTGCCCACGATATTGGCCCAATTCGCGGTCGACTCTCGCGAAGGAAATGGATCTTGGCATGTGGCTGCGCCAGAATCGAATCAGACTCTATCTAACTGACCACGTCGATTTCATCCTCCAACCACCACCATCGTGGTATTTTAATGCCACGAAATCCAAATTATTTAGTTTCACAATCTGCATAATCATTTATCCTTAAAACACTCGAATCATGTAATTTCTCATCCATTTGTCTATTGATAAATGTTTCAATTATTGATATAACTGTAATATGTACATATACCAGTATATATATATGCATTTATAAAAGAGACAGTATTCCTTTAGTTTCAAATGTCGATATAATAAGACATTTTTGTTTTAGCATATAATATTATAAAAAAATATGTTTCATGTTACACTTTACACTTTTATTATTATTAATAAATACAATCAAACAACGATATCTCTGTAGTAATTCTAATTTCAGAGAATAAAACATCCTAGCAATCTGAATTTTCTTTCGATACGATTTATACTGAATATCCCCGGCTACATGTAATGATGTTTGACTTTAATCCTAGATCTGTCTAAAAGACTGGCGACTATGCTGTTTAAACAATTCTCTACTCGAATTTCACATGATAACGGAACAATCGGAATAACCAGATAGGCGAGATGTAAGCTACGATGCCGGCAATACCGTCGTCGTCACCAACCTCCTGTCCACTCGTGTTTTACTGTTTGCGAGTGTTGAGCCTCGCTAAGCTCCGTAGATAACGTTTTGCCCTTCGTACATTGTTCTGGGAGTTTAAACAGATTACGCCCCGGCGCTGGTTAAACGTAAATTGCTGCCCCAGCTCTATCCCTATTCTCATCGAAAACCAAGCAGCCTCTCGATATTTTAAACATATTTATTCAGGTTAGTAAGAAAGCGAAAACAGTAAGTTAAGTATATATGGTATATATATATATATATATACATATATATGTACTACACTCTATATGCAGCTTTAGAAAAATTTAATTTACATTTTTTAAACATTAATTTATATTATGTTAATATTATCTATAATGCCTGTAATAACCATATATTATATAAGAAAGTATAAAACTCTTTTTAGACATATACATTATAAAAGAGTAAATGAATGATAAATGGGCGATTATAAGAACATAAAAAGTTTATGAAGAATGTTCTTGTAGGGCTTATAAAATTAGTTCTTTACAATATTACAGTGTTTTAAGTTGCTTATGAGCAACGTTATTAAAATAACAATTCATGTAATTTGTGATGTTATTTCCAGTTTATAACTGTATTTCGAATCTGACAAAAAGAATCAATGTGTAATTTACAGAGAACTAAGAAATACATTTATAAATCTATACATATATGTAAATGTTATTAAGTATCAAGAATCCCTTCGATTGAAAATAGGATTCCTACTCTTATTTGATTTCTTCTCTTATCTAATTTTTCGACTTATATAATTATAAAATTATATATATTACATATTTATCAACAAGGAAGAATATGTTAGGATAGAAAATAGAAACAAGATTTTTAAATGTACATATATTGGATACTTAGGGAAATTATGGCTGTGAAAATAGTATAAAATATAGTTAGAGTAATAGAATATAATAAAAAGAGGTTTTTTATTTATAGAATTATGTATTATGTTACAATTGTCATGAACCAATTTAGGTAGGAAAGGATGTGTGATGGAATGGGTTATGAATGGATTAAGACTTCTTTATGTAAACCAAATCCCCTTCTTAACTGTAAAGTTGAAGTGCAATAAAATCTTCTATTGCATATTTAACTTAAATAAAAGACTGTTTGGAAGAAGGAACTTTTTATTTTCAAAGAAAAACTTTTTTTCATCTCGTATGATAATGAGATTCTTTTGTTAATTCACAAAACATTCATATGGAATTTACAAGTAATCATGTAAAAGTATTACATAATCCCAAAGATGGATGAGAAAATGATAAATGTCAATCTATTACAATTTCGGTGTAATGGCAATGATCTTCATATCGAAATTCCATAATGGAAGATTTTCGATTCCAAATAGTGCAATCATCTTCTTACCACGGCCGTATCTTTCTTAAGAAGTAAAACGATGTTTGCGGATCGGAAAGATCACTAACAATAAGATGGCTGGCCTGTTTTTCACGGTTTCTTTGTGGTAAAAAGGAAAGAAAAATCTGTTTTACCCCGAGTGTATGGAACTACAGAGTAGTCGATGGTAAACATCAACAGCCAATAAGCCATTCCGTGGGGAGCATACCCTATTAGAGTGTTCACTTCTATTGCGAAGCGTCTCTTATTGCGCCGATTCTTTTCGAATAAATATCTTCCTCACTATTCGTATTTCTATTGACGTTAAAATGTCGAAGCAAATGCGTTGATAAATTCATCAAAAAACATAATTCATTCAATACACGATTATCCCGCAGTATTCATAGTCTGGTATGAAAAACGCCGAATTCCCGTAGGGTTTTACGACGCATAATTCGAGTTTGCATCGCATGATTGAACGAATAATGGATGAATTATTCGTTATCGCCATCCATTTTACGCGATTTATCGTTGAAAGAAATTAACATTTATTTACGAGTTGTTTGCTATTATATCGCAAGCGAATTACATATATATGGATCCAGTAAATAGCAAAGATCGATGATTTAATTTATAGTTGTATATTTAGAAGACTATGCGGATAGATACAAGATACTCAATCATTTATATACAAAATGTAATGACAATTTGTCATGATTTTACAAAGAAAAATATATTATTTCTTTCTTGCATGCCAATGTGAAGTTATTTTCAACGTTTAAGAATTATTGTTTGCGAAATTTTAGAAGGAGCATAAAATGAAGCTTCAGAGAACGTTGCGAACCTGTAATCTCCTTGATGTCTTTCTTATCATGGTCATAATTACGCCCGCTATTATAAACATCGTATTTTCAACTCTAAGAGAGCAGATCTCGGTGATGCTGTCTGTTTAATAACAGCCCTGTTATCCAACCGCGCGCGCGACGACAGTCAACGCGAGAGGCAGAGAAACAGAGACAAGGGATAACGCTAGAAAATGCGGTGTAATAACAGAAAATAGGTTATTACTATATTGTAATACCTAATGAAGCTCATCTCGAGCGGCTCGATATTAATAATATTGCACGGTCCACGGAAACGATAACGCCGAGCGGAAGTTGAACCGACGCGCGACCATCAGGATTACAACGACAAGAGGCCGTATATTTTATGTTACTCAGTTTTACGATTGCCGAGATTAATGACATTCCACTTCTCCTGGGCTTCACTGCGACATACAAGTAATATCGCGAGACGTCGCTGGGGCTCACGTTTACGGGAGGAAAGAAAAAAGAAAGACAAACACCGGATAAGAGGAGACTGGCCGTAGGGCACGCGTTAAATCCAATTTCCCTGAAACGACCCGGACTGCCGGGAACAGGACCAAGTACGATCTATTACGGCGCTGTCTTGCGTAGATCAGTCGCGGTACAAAAAGATTATTGTTGCATTATGTTATTTTTTGCGACTGTGCGCGACATGAGTATAAATTTCACACGAATTCTCGGCAATTCTTTCCCACAAATCTTTCTCGCCTTGTGAATCACGTCATACACTATTGCTTGTGCGTTCCACTATATTCTCCTATCTATTGTCTGCTTTTTCTCGTGGTCGCTGCGTTACTGGTCCTTTCGAGTGCTGTTCCATTGTAAAAGTTATCTCGGTTTTCAATTTCATATGCAAAAGTAGAAATACAGAGAAGGGGGTGAGAAATTGAAAAATTTAATGCGCGTAGCGTCGAGAACGTTGTAAATTTTCAAATATTTACCGATCTCATATAAATTATATAAATAATAATATACGACTGATTAGTGTTAATATTAATACAATATAATGATGTTACCCGTTGAAACTTTATCTGCAATGTAAATTATATGCATCAGCGGACATCGTTATACAGATAACGACTGACATTAAGCAATTCTCTACAAAAATTCAATGTGAAAAATGAGAAATGCGAGAGGTTAGCTGATATACAATCGTTATATGCACCTGGGATTATAATGAGTCGTATTTGTATAGCTACTGCAAAATATCGCGATTTTTTAAAACGTAATGAACGAAAATAAAATATCCTGTTAAAGCTGAAATTTAGAAACCAGATTTAATTATTGCGAAAATTAACGTATAAGTAAAGAACTCGTCAATATATGTTACAACAACATATATAAGTTTTAATAGAAATAATTCTTGTAAACTTTATGCCGTCGAGATAAAAGAAAGAGAATGCAAATAAAGAAATGGTCTGACACTTTTGCATATGATGAGACTTCCAAGCGAAAGCTCGAATTTCCTATGAAATACGATGCAAAAAATCCTGCTTTCATACGTTCATTCCTACTTCGCATCGTACTTCTTAAAGTAATGCATACAAATGTAAGAATAAGAGATGAAAATACGAGATATGTGTGTGTGTGTAGTAGTAGTAGTAGTAGTAATAGTAGTAATAGTATGTGCGTTAATGTACCTTTCAAATAATTGTTATTCGAATAATTATTTCATTGATTAAAAAAATTTGTGAACAAATATAATTACTTTTTACTCATTGAAAATATGAACGTATGTATTTCAGATATTCAAGAAATGCAATGTTTTTCATTATTCAATTAAATTTTTTTATATTGCCAATTTTAAACAATTTGCTGCATCGTTTGAATTTACTTTGAGAATTTCGTCATTCTTTTTAGCACCATGGTTGGATGTACAAGCTCTGGAAAAATCGTTTAGAGACGGTGTCATAGCTTATCTTAAGTCCTTCTCTCTCTTGTTAGATGACATCCTTGTGCTATACAAAAGCAAGTAATTGAACTCTTTGCATTGAAACTTAGGAAGTTAAAGGCCTCAGGATGTTGCTTGAAATTGAATTGACTCGAGCGAGTCAAGCTATTTGGCCTTGTCCATTGTGAATAAGAAAGTTGAATTTACGTAAATTAAATCTTTTACAGCATATCTATTAATAATTTTTTATCTATAAGTGCGATATTTCAAGTGCGCTTTTCATATTTTACATAATAAATAATTACTAGTCCAATTTTTATAAATTAAAAAGTTAAAAAATAATATACTAAATAAAAATTAATATTAAAATAACAATTTTATTTATAAACAAGTAAATATTGACGATTATAAAACTTTACAACACATTCACATATTTTCCTCATCTTTTCATATGTATAAGGAAGCGATTTATTATTATGGGGATACGTCAATCAGGTAACTATAGCACACTCGACTTTGGAACTGTGAACTAATTACGACGACGTAATTAAGTAATTAACTATCTAGCAGAGGATGCTGCAAAGCACTCTGTTCCATAACTCTGTCAGACTATGTATGTACACGCACATTTAAAGCTGGCGCAGTTTGAAAGAGTTATTACGAAGTCATATAACTAACTACTTCACGATTGTCACATTAGTTGATATTTTTTTTATATTATAATTTTGATAAATAAATATTTCCATGCAAAAT
Source organism: Cyphomyrmex costatus (assembly GCF_001594065.2). Lineage (NCBI taxonomy): Eukaryota > Metazoa > Arthropoda > Insecta > Hymenoptera > Formicidae > Cyphomyrmex > Cyphomyrmex costatus. The sequence goes on from NW_017275163.1 coordinate 175,269, forward strand.
ATATTTTTAGATAGTTTTTTAATGCATCCATTCGTTAATAAACAAATTCCTATTAGTCCATCATTAATAGCATATAGTTTACAATTTACATCCAAAAGTCGTTTGTATTTCTATACTGCTAAAAAGCAGTTTGACAATATAGGAATACGAGTTTTAGAACTAGAGATTCATAATTTAGATTCATATTTCTAAACAACTTCGCTCGATAATCGTATTGCGTTCTCATTTAATTAGTTAAAGGGAGCATGATTAGCGCGTAATAATTCAATGCTAATAATGAGAGTTTTGGCGAGGAAACCATGAGGCAACGAACCACTAATTAATTCTCTCAAGCTGGGGCATTCGTCGTTTTCACGGGGTCTATATCGGGGTCAATGAAAATTATGCGTGTCTATATAGCGCAATAGAATGTTCAAACCACGAAGTACCCACGCTCTCTTGTGCATACTCAGGCGCGCGCATCGGGAAAAGTGTTCCTTAATATACGTGCATCGAGTGAACGAGCTTTACAGCGCTTGCTCACGGCACGCTTCTGGTACGAGTCACGAAATCCTCTGGATGAATCACTGCGCAGCACGAAGTGCAGTGATATAGGGGCAGCCAACGTGCCACGAGAACCCAATGACGCGTCCATGCGGAAGCGAATTATCTTTTCTACCACCTGTACCTTGCACCTGATTAATCCGCCGTTTCTCGATCACGGGGTCACACTTTATCAAATGACGAAAATTTAATGGCGCGCGTCCATTTGATTGTACGATTAATCGAAGGGAAATATTATAATCTTCACTACGTCGGAAATGAGCTTCACGGCCAAATGGGCGCGTTATACGGAACGTCAAGACGTCGGAATAGATAATATATTCATATTATTAAAAGCCTTTTCATGGAAACGATGAAAAATGGAAATGATTTTTAACGAGCTCTCTCAACTTGCAAAACTTTTCTCGTTGTAAATGTTTCAAAATGTATTCAACAAAAATATCATATATCGCTCATTTGCTACAACAACAATACAATTAAAAAAAACACAGTTTTCTAGAAAATGAGTTGGAATATTTTAAATCATTAAAATTTGTAATGTAATTTTGATGCAATAATCATAAGGGAGTAAAAGTACGTACCTTTCAAAAGTATGTTTTATCCTTTTTTTTTTCTTTATATTTCCGTTCTTTTTTTGCAAATAAATAAAAAATGAAAAATTTTGAAATTATGTTGTAACAAATAAGCGATATGAATCTGAATTGCTTGATAATGTGATTTACACAATAGAAGAATAGTACGGTGCTGAAAATGCAATGGTAGATCTACTTTCTTCTTTCCGGATTTACGAAATCTCATCTTTTTCTTATATGTAACGTAGCCCGTAACAACTCAAAGTTCGCCGATCGAATAAAAAGAAGGTGGTACATCTTGGAGAAGACAAATGCGCGCTCCGAGTTTCCCGCCATGATCGAATTGAAAGAACATTCATAGATACATGTATAAATAGCATATTCTTGTCGCGTTTGAAACTAGAATGTCCCTTCCTCACATCGACGATGCAAGTACAGCCTGAATGCACTTGGTCTGAAGAGTTCGCTCATGAAACTGTCCTGCCTCCAACAACTCAAATAAAACGGGAAGAACTTCTAGTCGTCATAAACGAAGAACACCAGAGGGGAAACGCGATTCGCGATACTTCAATGTGGAAATGCCCACTTTTGAAGTGCACTCAGATGAGATATTTCTCCCTTGAACTTGTGCCGAAATACGAGCGCGTATCATCGCGTATACCAAGCCACAAGTCAACGTACACACACATTTTGATATCTACATGATTCTATTTCGTCGTTTATATATTAAATGTGCAATGGGATGAATACGTTAGTAATGTAATTAGATTAAATAGTAGTATTACGATAATATATTAAAAGAGAAACTTTTGAAAAAATTTAATTATGTTTATCTATAAAGAAGTATTAATGTTTACTGTTAAACCTATAGTGTCAATTAAATTTAAACTAATGTGAATCGCCATTGCTCCTACTCTATTATATCATTATTTCATACTAAAACAATGGTTATATTTGACACTGTACAGTGTTAATTTGACACTATGTAGTATTAAATTGACACAATATAGTGTCAAATTTAATTATCGTTTTAGTCTATATATAAAATAACGATATATTTATTAGGAACAATGGCGACTCGTATTAGATTAAATTTGACACTATAGATTTAATAGTGTTCCATACTATAAATTTTGTATTAAAACAAATTTTTTATTTAATTTTATTAAATTTTATTTATCTTTATTATAAATATAACTTTTTAAATAAACAATAAGTGACCGATGTATTAGACCGATGAATAACGCAACAAAGAAATCCATGAGACATTCCTCTGATTTTGAGCTTTGAATATATTGTGTTCTAGATAAAAAAAACATATTTTTTACAAGCGTTCTATCACATTTTTAGCTAGTGCAACACCTTTAATTTGTTTTAGTTTTAAGAATTCTCAATAATTATAATTAAAAAAACTTTTTTATTCTAATTTTTTGTTAATAAGTATCTTTGTGTACACTTTTTAAAATTATTATTGTAAAGTATTTTTCAAACAATTCAATTTGTATTCAAAATATTTTTTCTATCTTTTACGATTTTTACTACATTTGCTTTAAAAAAACAATAACTGATCTTTTTCAAAAGGGTATTACCCCGCAGATATTACAAAAAATATATACCTTATTTTTGTCTAGAAAATAACATATTTAAACTCATGAAAATTGCGGAGAGCAACATCTTTGAAAGGAAAATACCTTATTTGATCTGTGGTATATTTACAAATACTAATTTGTACTTACTTCACTATGAACTTGTAATACATGTCTAGATTTGTAAATTGCACTTATTTTTACAAAACTGGATATACATTATAAATTCATACCGTAATATTTTTAAGCACTATTTAGTTCAAATTAAATAAAGCATTTTCAATAAATTTTTAACTTTTAGCAAAATCTCGCGAATCCATAGAAATTACCGTTTCATACAAATTCATGTTATCAGTACAAAAACTTTAAATACAATTCGATAATTTTATTATATTTAAAAACTTACATGTTTATGCTTTTAGCATGAAAAAGACAACGACATGTATTATTTACATGGTCACATTATTTCAATGACTTTACAATTTTGATGCACGTTTTTGTCCCTCAACAGAAAATATATATACTACGCATATCGAAAAGCATGTGCCGCCACTTTGTTGAATTGTTATTGATAAAGCAAATATTAATACTGATAACATGAAATTCCATCTATCTCGATAATGAGTTAATCGCAAGACTAAATGAAATATCATAGTCGACAGATCGCGGCGTAATCGAATACGAGGCGTACATGCTGCGCAATGCAAAGTTATATCACACGTCTAAATTAGAGCTAGCAGCGCAATCATTCATGCGTGTCAGTAGCGCCGCGGAACGAGATTCCACCACGTTGCGTCCTCTGGTCAAGTAATTTAATAATAATTATTCCCTCACAGGAGACGGCCGCAAAGCGTGGGCCATTGCCACTGTCGGCCGACTCATAAATCACCAGCTAAACGCCTAACCGACTTAGTCGCTGATCGTGATTTAATGCTAGTAAAATGCTAACAAGCGTATGAATGAGTCAATAAGAGACATCGTTTAAGGGGAGATCTTAAGGCCATGCTGGGGACTAACGGCTGAACTTGATCGATGTTGATAGTACAAATTTGTTTAACTCTAAATTAAAAATATTGATAATAGTGACATCTACTAATTTCTTACATTGTATCATTCTATCTCATTCAAACGCATACATCTACCCTTATTTAACATATTGCATCGCCATCCCATTTACAAGATCAAGCATTTACTGCTAGACACAATTACTGTTTCGTTTACCATTGCGAGTTTTCGCTAAGCATTACACATAATTTGCAGATATAATCAATATAAATCTTTTTTAAGTTTTTTATTTTAGTTTCATAAACTCAGTATTGTTTGTTCAGATTTAAGAAAACATCAACGGTAACTGTTCTACAAGTTGAAAAATAAGTAAGTTTCTAACTTTTTTTCGATTTTAGTATAAAATCCACTGCATCAACTCCTAATTGTGCGTCTACCTGACAAAAGTTTAAAAGGATTTTTAATTTTATCCAATTTTCACACACACACACACACACATACACATTCGGAGATTTTTATAATAATGTTTCAATAATTTGTCACTCCAGCATAAACAAGCTCCTTAAGATAGCCTCTGTTTTTCTCTTTCGGTTGATACCATTTAATATCTAATCTAATATAATAAGAATAAATATAGGATACAAAATATTAGATATATAAAAGGGACTTTTAACACAGATAGCAGAATTCATGGATCGAATTCATGTTCCAACGCAGACAAACCAAACGGAGATGATCAAATTCAGATGACGTTTTGTTGCCGTGGGCTATCACGAAAAAATCAGTGAATATTCACCGTCACGGTTTTTGGCCACGAGCTCACCGCAAAGCGCGCAGTACTCCTGGCCATGAGTGACGAGACAAAGAAGAATCTCTGGGGGGAAACGGTATAAGTTCCAACTTGTGGTTGGAACGCGATTATATCGATCGTTATTGTATAGGTACAAAGGCCTCAGTGAGCGAAAGCGTGTGAGTGAGTGTGTAATGTGTGTATTATCAAGGTACACCGGATGCGTTGATAAATCCGTTGGAGAAGAACGTAATAGGGAAGCGCGAATATTCTGCCGAGGACAGGGAGATTTCTCTTAATTGAACTGCACGTAAATAACGTAATATCGCGTGAACGAGTGTGCTGCGTTAATTGGATAGGTAAATTTAATGTTTGCAGAGCTTCCTGAGCTTCGATAATCGCTCTCGCGCATACCTACCGAACGGACTTTAACTCGGTAGCACGCCACAATTTTACGTCAGAGACCATCCTAATTTTCTTGGATTTAATCGAACAGTTTTCATAGCCCGCGCTAATCTCATTCCGTAAGTACATCGAAGCCCGCATTAGAGCGACCAATTTTGATACATTATCTTGATAAGTGAGCGCGTATTATTAGATACCTGTATACTCTCTCAGTCGGGATAATAAGCCGTCACCTCATTTTATCCAGCCTTTCTCCTTTATCATACTATCTGGAGCATATTCCGCAGTCTATTTGCGGACGTAATAATCCAACGTGGTCGTCAACCCGTGAAGCTCGCCCTCTCGCAAACGTGGAAACGAATCGCTCTCGGTAAGGTCTTTCTGCGTTATTCATTCGACGCCGGAGCAAAGACTCACGCTCGACCGCACCCGTAAATTATTTCCGCCCGAAACGAAGTAGTTGAAATACATGTACAACTCTTGCATGAAATCCCATTTTTTTTTTATCCCGCGGACTGCAAATAACTGCTTGCCAAATATCCCTTCGCGATAAGAACGCCGCGTGCGGCTGATACCATCTCAATTAGCACCCATCGTGTCAAAAACGTCGGCGAAGCGATCAAACACGCGAATTAAACGCAAGGGGGAACGATCGTTGATGAGATCTACGAAACGATATGCCACCACACGTTGAGTATAAGATTGCCTACGTCTATCAGCCTGTAGGGTGTACCTATCCTTTGTGCACCATATACGGTACGATGATATAGACGAGATAAAACGTATAAAAGTATATACTATACGCCAGCATGGCAGAATACGATGACTGCTTGGAGGAAGTACCCGGGGAATCTCTTGGAAACTTTGGAGCGGTCCGTGCGGAAGGCGTTGGGTCAACTGCCACGAATGCACTCTGGACTTTTGGGGTCGTCCCGGCGCATTTTCATCCGAGAACTCGAATTCTCAAAGCGGCATACCGTAAGGGCTGTCAGAGTTTCGTGGGAATAAAGAGAACAGGCGACGAAAAGAGACGCATCACGCGGAAAGGATGGAAAATCGAGCATATATGTATGTGCTCGGAAAAGGCGCGCGGAATTGTCCAAAGCTTTCCACCTGCGTGTCGACAAAGCACGATTGCTGCCAGCACAGAAAGAATTATCGGTGTTATCGACGATCAAAGAAAATCCAACGTATTCGAATCAGATTTCTTTTTCTTTTTTTTTTTTTTATTTGCGACTGCTCTGCAAACGCAATACAATGTTGGAATAGATTATCAGACAAGATAGAGATTCTTAATTTTCTCATACACACGTACGCCCCTTGCGTCAAACAAATGACGAAAAGTAACCATACATCAACCGTCCAATATTGTAGACAACTCTCGCCTTAAACGGCTGACACATAAATCTTCGCTTATCCTTTCAACCGCGTGTCAGCGTAAGCGGCGCATTTTCCGCACGCGCATAAACCACTCTCCTTCTCGCTGGAATCGAGTGGCGGCAACAATGAGAGATATCGTACTTCCCTCCCTCTGCCCCCCTCCTCTCTCTCTCCCGCACGATATAAAAGCGGCCTCCGCGCGTCAGTGGCGATCGAGATCGTTAAAATCTCGTCTTCTCGACGAGACGAATGCGGTTCGCGGCGCGTCGCGGCGCCGGCGTCTCCGCGCGCCCGGGGATTATGGATGCGTTCCACTTCCGATAACGCGCGAAACGTGGAGGCGTTTATGCCCTCGCCCTTACGCCCCCGACTGCTCCCTTTTCTCAACCGTCCCGTCCCCGCGCCGCGTTTCGCGCCCGCACACCTCGTCGAAGTTGGCAACAGCATCTGGAGCGTTAAGGGTGGATGAGCGATGTGCCGGTGTCTTGCGGCGTGATGGATCGTCCAATACCAGCCAATATGCAGTATTGCACGTGGAGTGGCAAACTGGTATCCATGCATCAAATCGGCGGGCAGGGAGCGGGCGGGAGGAAGGAATGGTCAGGAGGGAGAAGGGAGAGGGTGGAAGTTTGGTGTGCTCTACACGACACGTTACCGCACACACTACCGTATGCTCGGTCGCTTCCGTCGTGGTCAGAGAACGGTTCTTGCCGATCCATCCTTAGTGGTACGACCATAAGGTGCATCTCCGATTGCATGGGATATATCTATGTACGGTTATGTAGCTACACATGTACGTGTACTTGAAAGTACATACGTACATATGTACAGATATACATACACATACATATATATATGTATACACATACAAAATATATATATATACGTATACACGAGATCCAAGATGTCCCAGTAAGAACGACCAGGATGCCGGTGCTGCAAGCTACGTGGTTGTGCCATGTGTTTGGAACGTCAGCCAACCAGACACGTTTCTCGAGACAATTTCTTGCCGTCTTATTTCATCCGGACGGATACGACCGTGCACCGAATCGTATTCACTTTTCTGTTTAACGGATTGTCCTAAAGGACCAGTTTGATAAACGAGCCGCAAGGAAGAAAGCGAAGACAGATCAAATCAAAATGTAACAATGTCTAATAAATAGCAGGACGAATCTATAGCTATGAAAATAATTATTCGAGTGACAATTAATAAATAATTTAGTATAAATCCAACAGTATAATTAATTCGATTACTCGTCCGCGATACTTTCGGTCATTGACTTAAAGCTGTCTACTCAAAAATAACTAGGTCAATCCTCTGTCTAATCTTCAGACAAATTCAACAAAGAGTTCGATAAACGTGAGAGAAATATTGACTCACCGAAACGTCAGAGTGGTGAAAGGTCGATAGCTCTTGTGACTATTGATGCTCTCCATCGGCGTACCCCAGAAATCGTCGTTGAGCACGCTGCTCCACGATGCCTCGCCGATCACGTCCCTGTTCCTCACCACCGCCGGTATATCGTCGTGCACGAAGTCGCAGTCGAGCGCATTGAGGTAACAGCCAACCGCGACAAGCGCGACCGCCGCGTAGATACACCATCCCGGTGGCTCGTTCGCCTCAGTCTCGTTGCATCCGTTACGGCCACCTCTCTTGACCGACGATGCCTGACAGAAGCAAGTGGAACCGTTGTTCCGTCGCCTCATGTTGCTTGGCGCTGTTCGTTATCTCGCACGAGATAAGCTCTCACGTTCGTTCGTTCGCGAGCGTCCCGAAGCGCGAGTACTATCATGAAGTCGCGAGCCGTTTTTTCGGACACCGTTATCTTCTGCGCGATTGACCGCACTGCCCAGTATGACTACTCTGATCGCGATCGGAATCAACTGACTCTCGCATTTCTAAGGCGAACGCTCAGATGGGAGTTCACGGTCGTAAAGCGTATTTGCGTCCTTTCAGTGCGTTTAAGGATCGCTACTAAGCACCGGTTTCAATTACAAACCTCGGCATTTCACCTCTGGCGTTTGTTTCATCAATAGCTTTACAAGCGGACAAATCGTAAAGGTCAATTGCTTGTATACCGTTTGGCTCTTCGATTCCCGGTCGAGTCAAAGGGGCATGATTCTTGCGTAACGTTGGCGGCAAAGCGACGCGAAATTTCGCGGTGCTAGCCGGTACCTCGCGTTGATCTCTCCCATTTAGGCCGACGACGCTACCTCGACGAGCATTCGTTTGTCCAACGATGAGCTTGACAAATGACTGCAGAAGTTCATTATTTATCGGCCCGACTCGAGCGTGTTCTAGATGAAGGGTGGCAGCGGGTTCCGCGTGTAAACCGCTCACGACTCGGATAATAGCCCTCGCGTGGACTTTCTTCGGGAATTACCCCCAAGGGGGATCCAAGTGGATCCTTTTTACGTAACCGCGTAACGACGTAACAGCTCGTTACCGCGCTAGGAGCGCGGTATTGGATCGATCCGCTCTCTAGCCACAAATCACTGATCCGCGCTGATCATTACGGATTCTCCCGGCAGAGTAAAACGATATGTCTATAGCTCACTTACCGCTCTCGGACGTAAGTGACATTAACGCTACGGTTCTATAAATTGCGACTTCGCTCCGGAGCAAGTCGCGCATTTGACGCTCATTATCCATCTACTCTACGAACGGATTTTCAATTACCAATACGTTGACACGGAACACAGCGTTAGACAATTCTACCGGCGCTCGACATTTCGTGAGCCCTAACGGTTGACATAACGTTTGCGGAACGTCACGGGCAAACACAACGACGATTGCTCGACGAAAGATAACGATTTATTTTGATCGTTCCACGACGATGCGGTTCTCGTGCGCTTCAAGAGGGACAACTCCCACGGTCAGTGATGAGTCTCCATTTTTTGCTGCATCCGGAAAATTGTGTAGAATTATGGAGAAAAGGGTGCAACGAGAGGACGGCTGTGTGACCCAGATACTCGTAGCCAGAGCTCCTCCGTCGCCACAATTTTACTGTGCACATAGATCTATACAAACGGCTCGTATCTCGCTGAGGGCACAGCTTGAAATCCTCCGCGACAGCACCTTCACCTACCGTCGACCTCCTGCTTCTCTCGCTACCACTCTCCTCTATCTCCTTCCCTTGGCGCCACTGCCACTTGGTCGCTTCTTCTTGTTCCCTCTCTTCCTCTGGCTTCACTTCCTACGTCGTCGAATTCAATCGTTGGACAAGTGTCACGACGATTTTTTCTTCGATTCCATTGGGCATGCGAGAACTAGAGACGAACTTCCGACGCCTCGACAATCTCACTAGTATGGTTCTCCCTGCTTGCCTTCAACGAGATGTCACTCGAGACAAAAGTCGGGCGTACTCGACGTTTGAGCAGCAGCTAGTAAATGTTCCTCGACGTTCGTCTTGTTCATTCGCGCCAAATCGATCGAATGACTTCGGACAAAGGAACGGAGAAATTTCGCAAGGTAGAAAATTATGGACGATTTTTAATTAGAGGTATTTAACAATAGCTTCGATCCTTCGTTATCGAAATATTATACTTGAAAAATTCAATACTTTAGCACCGCTTGTTTTTTTCGATTACTTTTGTTACTTTTCTAATTTTTAGTTAAATCGCGTGGTAGCATACGATTTGCATTATCATAAAGATGCTTAAATGCGATCGCAAGGGTAAAAATATAATTTCCTCCACTGATTGGTGATATCATAAGAGGTGACAGTTACCGCGTTTCTTCGCTTATTCGAGCGAAATAAACGTAAATACTTCTCGAAAGCCTACAATCTGATATCGGACACCTCGCCGATTGGCGCGAGGCATAAATCGGTATGCACCGCACATTGAAACGTCACAAATCACGGTAACGACATCGACGTCGAGCCCGAGCGAGTCGTCGCGACGACGATAAGCGCGAGACTAAGGGACGACGGCATCCGCCCGGTTATATACCCGACGCACTCTGACCCGCAAGCCGCGCCCGCGCACGAGCCACCCCCGGGGGTTTCCCTTCTGCCTACATCCTCGCGCGCCTTTCCTTTCTTCTTCTTTCCCATTTACCAGCACCTGCTCAACCTTGGATTCCACCGACGTCATGTTGTTTACCCATAGTTTACCTGCCAAAACAAGTATCTCCTGAAAAAAAAAAAAAAACACGTATTAAGTTCAAATAAGTTTCAATTATTAAAGTTGGACACGACAATGCAATGTAATGATTTCTTTAACGCCAGATAACTATTATAAACAGCATTAAAACACATATATAAATATTTTACTTAATGGTTGTCATTTATTGTAATCAATTGTAATAATTGCTAATTTTATTAGAGGAATATTGTATTATTTTATTCAACGATTCTAATTGTTCCATTTTACATTTGTATTTCCACTACTTATAGCTCATTTTAATTAAATTGAAATCGTTAACGAGATTTCTACGTTACTCATAATGTAGTTAAGAGCGTTTGTATCGAATCTTACAAACTGGATAACAAAGACAGCAGTGAGCAATTATTTATTACCTGTATTTCCCTCTCAGGGATATCTCGCATCTAACAATACAACGGATCACGGCTCGCGAATCAGTGAACGTAATGACGATATGAGCTCGTTACTGACGATGATGATACGGTAACGAGCTCGGAGAAGTGATGCTGTATTGTATGATTGAATTTGGCTATTACCATCACAACTATGAATATGTACCAAATTAAAATTATATCGTATCAAGACATTATTATCATATAATTTTAATTGTTGTTTGAAATCATTATCACAAGTAAAACAAAATTTGTAAACATAAATTATTAAACAATTTATATATAATAATTTATACATAAACGTGTGTGTAAAAATTATCATTGCTATTATTGTTATCATGGCTATTGTTATTTTTATTATTATCATTATTATTATAAGCGTACACCAACGAGAATACCTATATATACAAACTTGTAAGTAAACACGTATAGTTTTACTTAATTAAAAATTTAATATAAAAAATTCATATTAAAAACTATTACTAAATAATTAATTTTTCAATTTTTGAAATAATAATAATACGCAGGAACATATAAAAATGTTATAAGATTAATATGGAGACAGATTAAACTCTATTTTGTTAGTTTCTATTGCTATTCTGCCTTTAGTAAGATTCTGACGAAGTAAAATTATCTTGAAACTATCAAATAACAGATATATATCAACATAAAGTGGCAAAGATAGATCTGAATTTTTCATGTCACTAATAAGCAAGTTTCACAGAAAGTTATAATTGAGCGAGATACCGACATTCTTCTACCGAGGAACTTAATATTAGCAACATAGCTGTCGCTCAAGTAATTCGCATAATATACCCAGGGTTCGCAATTAATGATCATTTAGTTCGATGGCGCCGAGTAGCCGTCAGTGCCACGATTCGTAGGCGAGCGCGGAACTTTGGCCCGCCAGCGCGCTAAACTTCCGTATGAATCTACTTTCAAACTACACAAGAATTTTTAATTACGACCCTATAGAACGAAAAATGCCACTTACGTGTCACGTTAATGATTCTTCGCATCCGAAGCGTTAGAGGAATGTGGACCAATCCCACGCGACTTCTAACGAATTTTTATTGCCGCAAAAGAAGACAATGACTATTCGCGATAATTACTTTATTCGTACTTGCAGTCTTTATTCTCCCCGGCTTCGAATGTTTGTGATAACTGATAATCTTGTTTTCCAAATGCTACACTGTTAAATTCGTAATTATACCCAATTTGAGTTATTTTTAATTACGTTTATAGGTCGTTACTTCTCTTATTCGATGTGTTAAATTAAAATAATGAAGTTAAACAATTAGAAGATATAAATTTATCTCAAATTTATTGTCCTATTTATTAAACTAAATGCAAACGTTAATATGGAGATTGTTTACTTTGAAATTAACCACAAAAATAAATGGATTTATATTTGTGTATATATATATATATACATATAGAAGTTAAACAAATAAAATAAACTTTTAATTCAAAAGATTGGATTACTATCATTTAATTCAAAATATTTAGTTACTTATAAAGTTGTTTATAAAAAGATCGGTTTAAATAGTCTCTTTTAATTAGAAAAATCAGTTTTTCGCAAGATAAATCGGTTTAAAGTTGTTATTGTCAAAAATCGATCTTTTTAGAAATCAGAACGCACTCCTTTCTTCATATCTACCAATATATTTTCGGATTTTAAGCTACTCATTTTTTCATAAATTTGACTTCTGAGTCAATGTGACATCTCATCAATTCTCTACAGATTACTTCATATTCATCATGCAAGCTCGAAAAATGTGTAAAGAATCGATCTGACAGCCCTAGCAGCGTGATTTCGCTGCGGCGAACCCAAGCTATTTCTTTATGGACTTCCCGTTGAAGTATAAATTGGTTTTATGCTCTGTCAAGGAAGTTTCTAACTGGAAACTTATAGTCGCGGAACAAACGTCTGTAGACGGCATTGAAATATAGTGTTCAGACGCTCGTTGCGCCTGAATATTCAGTGACTTCGCCCACTCGCTCACTGTCTATATGTCTCACGCGCGCTGCCTACTTCGTTACACCCGGTTAACGCTTGCCATCGTCTGACCGTATTTAATAATGCACCTAACCGACGACGGCGCCGCCGACGCCCCAGGAGAGCAAGGTCTACCAACGACCGTGAAAAGGTGTCGGTGTCCTGTAAGTAAGGGCAGCCGCAATACGTGCGCGACTCTCTCTCTCTCTCTCTTCGTGAACTAGCCTGGGGACAAGGAGGGAAAAAGCACGCGAAACGACTTTATCTGAAATAAAGATAAAGGCGGTGCCTCTCGGTCCGCGTTCGCTTTGCTCTTCTCGTGCGTTTTCATTTATTAAAACGCAGCGAGCAATTGTCTGCCTTCTTCTTTCCTTTCCCCTCTGGCGGCGCGGTATAAAAATCAACCAATAGCGAACGACTATTGAACGCTTCGTATTTTCGCACGTGCAATGTAGTCTCAACAAAAATAGCTCAGACACAATCTGATCGGCTCCGTCGGTTTCTTATTTATAACTTTGTAGCGTCTTGTTAGCTCGTTATACCTACACATCTCGCTATTTGAGTATATTTTATTGTCGAATCGTGAAACCGCTTTAGTTATCTCCGTCTTGTGAAATATTTCGACTCTGCCAGCCTAAGATAACATCTCGGGCTCGAAAGCGCAATGTTGCTGCGAGAAATCACATGTTGGTCGCCTCTCGCTACACCCTATATCGATCGGCGAGAAATCTTAAACGCGGACCGACGCGAGAAATAATGCCTATAATTCGTACGTAATGCGAGACACGCAAACACGAGACACGAAGGAGCATGCGAACGGTAACTCGCGTTGAACTCGTGTACGAGCGATTCTATTGTGATTGCAAATAGTGTCGTCCGCAACCGCGGCGTTGATACATTAACGAAAATTGGCGGCCGGTCACTTGCAACAGAACCGACGTCCCAACAGGACTGCGGGAGGTACGAAACCTGTTAACGCCGCTAATGAACTCGGATGGCGCAGCTTCATCAAAACAATTCTCGCCACGCGGACCGACACCCACGAGATTTCGCGCGGCAGAGAGACAGTTTCGGCCGCCACAATAGGAACTCTGCGGACAATCAAAGGTGGTGGACATTCGGTCGGTCGGAGGATGGCGTGCACGAAACGCCGCTGGGGAGGAATGTATTTAATTAATGCACTCGAGCAACGGCTAGCAGAATACACATGGACGACCGTATACAGACAGTATCTGTGTATCTGGAGAATAGGGTGCAGTATCGTGTGTGAGCTTACGCGCGGCCACGTGCGCATACGATATGCGGCAAACTGTCAAATTTGCCACGAAACTCGACGTGTTTCGTATCGGTGACCGGTGTGTTCGGTCACTATTTCGCGAGGAAGAGTTACATTTGCAATTTCTGGTAACGCACGCAAGGAGGGCATATATATATTGACGAGAATTCTTGGCGAAACGAGCGGTCGAAATCCGAAATGAATTCTGCCATGCCCGCATACCTCGGGAAAACACATCTCTTTACGGTCCCTCGCTCTCTTTCTCTCCTCTCGTCTTTACATAGGCGAGATCGCGAGCTTACGAGAGAAGGGCGTAGACGTTCCCGAGGCTACAAATGTTGGAGGAATCTCGTCGACCAAGCAAGGTAGAACGTAATCGGGATCTTGCCTCGCCACCCGACACCCTTCATGCTGCACGGGAAACTTGGAATGATTTCGAGCGTAGAGTTTCGAGCTTTGCCTTACCCCTCGAGCCTTGCCCCTTGGATGTTGCCCGAGTGACAAGAGAGAAAGAGAAAGAGAGGGAGACAGCTCTTATACAATACATGGAAATATTATCTAACATTTCAAGTTATCGCGCTACGAGCTTACTAATTGCATGCTTTCGCAGAATACCACGGAAACTTTTGGATCTATCACGCATTTTGGCTTGTAATAGAAGTTTTTCTCCAAATTGCTTAATTCACGACAAAAATAGATACAATGTGTGTGTGCAAATATCATACTCGTAAATTAACGTATTCATTTGCGAGTATACGTGCGTGAAATAAAAATATATAATATAGATTTAATACTCAATGTTGCTCAAAGCTTCGAACAGGTAATTCACTAGAGAGGACAATCTACGCTCCGACGCGACATACACAAACGAAAGGCGGATAAGAGGATCTAGCAAGATGGCCAGGTAGATGTAACGAGAAGAGATATCTCCGCATCAGCTGAAATTTTCACAGAACGTGTTCCTGTCCGGCCGGCGAAGAAACACACGCGAACGACCGAGTACGATTTTAATTACGAGCTTATTCGCGCGCGCACGGCTTGATTCCGAGAGGAGGATACTGGAAAGGAGTTACATAGGATTAGCTCCGAATTCGAAAAAGCGCCGGTCCACTTTTCGTGTCGGAATAATGCCGTCGCTATAAGTCTCTCGCGAGATCACATTTTCGTTTCGAGACGAGAGAGCAGATCTGCGTGGAATTTTTTTGCGTCCCGATCCATCTACACGGACACGATAACGTAACGGCCCGGCACACGGTCGATCAATATAATCGCATCGGTAAACGGATCGGACGTGAAGGACCGATCGCGTTCGGACGGCTTTCGACGGCGGAGCTTACGAGGTGGCTTACGCGCGTGCAAACGGCGCGCTCCCGATGCAAGTGATTTCGACTTCTCGAGAGCTGACCAAACAAGGATACGCCGAATTCGGTGTAATAAATTCACGGTTTCCTTGCGATTGGCTTGGCGTTGCCTCGAGAGCTGTAGGCGACACCACAATCTCCGATCAGTGGCTTAGTGACGCGAGAAGATTTGGCGAAGGGCCGTCACGGGATACACGATATACCGTCAAGAGTAAGAGGTAGAGTGGATTATGCGAGAACGACTTCCTCTGTGTGGACGAGAGGACAAGACTGGACCAACCGGATTAAAGCTAGCCCCTTACAGCAAACTTGTCGAATTATCTTCGACTAAGTTTGTTCTGAAATTTCGGATGTGAGAGTCGGGGTATAATGGCCGTTACGAGCTGCGCCGATAATAACTCGGACGGAATGCGGAGTGTGGAATTCGGACGCAGTCGTAAATCAATTACGGGAGTCAGGAAAGCTCGTACGTTAATGAGTCTGTAACGAATTGGACGTCAGCGAGCACGGTGGTCGACGGCCAAAGCGGATTCGATTATCAATTTATCGGGAATTAATGAAATCTGTTCACGAGTATATTTTAATGATCCGCAAAGGGAGGATCATCATGTCGGAACGAGAGTGAGTGCTACTTGTGCGTAAAGGCGCGAGCATTACTATCTCACAACAGAAATCGTCGCAGTTTTCAATCCTGGGATTTTACGACGACCGGCATCAACATTTCATAAAGGATCGAGCAGAATGGAGTTGGGCACACGGCTTGCAAAAACGGTTTACGAGATGCGTTTCGTCCGCCATATTTTCGTTCGATCGAAACATTTTGCTCGTTTTACATTATTTACACGAGAGAGCGAGCAGATACAAATGGGCGGCACAAAAATACAGGATCGACATGTAATATTTTAAAGCGTCGCTTAAAGTAACATGACGATAAATCAAACGACAAAATGAGAACGGTTGATGTACACAGAACAATGTTCAATTCGATACACATATGCGATTCCTGCCTATCTCACCGCGCCAGTTCGTTTTCATCGATTACGTACAATCGCGATTTATGTAACGTTCGTCTTTACATATTTTTCAGAGAACGCAATTTCCTCAAATTAGGATGCTATCGATAAATTTTACATACAAGTAAACTAGGCCATTATGCTTTCAATGGTCATTAGGACATCCAATCTGTCATACTAAGAGTTAAAACAAAAGGAAACAATCTTTTAAAAAATTATTTGGATCCCCGGTAGTCACTATTATGATAGAGAGAGTGATAAGTGATTTTTATTTAGCATTTGCAGAAAATACACGATTTCGATCTATATACACTGTATATCAATTATATAATTCAATATTGAATTTGATAGTGTGTTCTCATACAGGGTTTTACAATGCAGTACTTAATCAGAACTGAGTCAATACTGACTGCCATAATTCAAATACTAGCAAACTACTGGCCCAATACTTGCTAAGTACTGAATGATAACTTAGCCGGGCCCAATACTGATAGATGGTATTGGCCCAGTCATTTGCCAATGATGGCCTAATATTGGCTAATAGAACCTTTGTCGTCAATTGATATAGTCGTTGGTTAAACGTTAATTGATTTCGTTGTCTCTCTCTCTCTCTCTCTCTCTCTCTCTCTCTCTCTCTCT